>NC_088381.1:42442500-42780000 GCF_037993035.2 Macaca fascicularis | reverse complement strand
GAGGTGAAGTGCCGGCCGTGACCCGACCGGGCTGCAAGCCAGAAGTTACCAGTGTCATGGACAAAGGGCCTCAATAAATTGCTTTAAAAATTTGAATACCTGACTCATTTATTATTCTGAATAGAGCTGACAAAATCTTACATTATCCATCTACTTTTCTGTGTCATGAGATCATTTTGGGTCTTTGAAACGGTATAATGTTTTTCATCATAGCATGAGTACACCATCACAGCGTGGACACATGCCACACCATCATGATGGCAATCTCGCCGCAGCCAGATGGCTTCAAGGCTGCCTGGGAGGCTCCCCCAAGTGGCCTGTGTCCCTAGGGGTAGCAGGCTTAGGGCTCAAGCCCTCTGTGCACCCCTGCTCTTTGGGAAAATGTGCCCCAAGAAGCACAGGGGGAGAATCTGGGCCTGGAGGAGGGTAAGCTGTGGAGGAGTTGCCCATAGGGCCCTCCCTTTTCTGTTTTCAAAATGAAGGTGGCTTTATGGTGGTTAAAACAAATGTATTTTTAAGACAGGATCCTGCTGTCTCACATAGGTTGGATCTCACCCAGTGGCACAATCATAGCTCACTCTAGCCTCAAACTCTGAGGATTAAGAGATCCTCTTGCCTCAGCCTCCTGAGTAGCTGGGACTGCAGGGATGCATCACCATGCCTGGCTGGTGTTTAAAAATACTGAAAATGTATAGAGAAGAAAGTAAGTTGGTTAGGCCTGGTGGTTCATGCCTGTAATCCCAGCACTTTGGGAGGCTGAGGCTGGAGGATCACTTGAGTCTAGGAGCTCCAGACCAGTCTGGGCAACAGTGAGACCTTGTCTCTACAAAAAAAAAAAAAAAAAAAAAAAAAAAAAAGCCAGTTGTGGTAGTGTGAGCTTGTGGTCCCAGCTACTCGGAAGGCTGAGGTGGGAGGATCTCGTAAGCCCAGGGAGGTCACAACTGCAGTGAGCTGTGACGGTGCCACCACACTCCAGCCTGGGTAACAGAGACGCAGTCTCAAAAAAAAAAAAAAAAAGAAAGAAAGAAAGAAAGTCACCTAAAATGTCGTTATCCAGACATTTTTGTTAACATTTTTAACACCCTCTGAGCATCTTTCTGTCCTTGCCCCCTCGCTGTCCGCACACACACCGTATGCCCATGCACACGCAGTTTATATACATGTGATCATAATGTTCATGCTGCTTGGTAACCTGCATTTTTCACATAATAAGACTTTAGGGTCATCTTTCCATGTCGGTGAACTTACACATATTAGTCTTAAAATATCTTTGCTTTTCTGACTATAGTGATGATAATGCTCATTGTAAGAAACACTAATATAACAAAAATGTTTGACTTAGAAAGCACAAGTCTTCCATCCCTTTCCAAGAAGATGACCAATATTATTAATGCCCTGGTGTATGGGCTTCCATACTTTTCCACATCAGTATTTTTAATGATTGCATAATAGTTTGTTATATAGACAGGGTGGAATTTATTATCAAAGGCCCCATTCATGAGCATTTAGGTTGCTTCAGTGCTGCAGCAAGCATCTCTCTCTCTCTCTCTCTTTTTTTTTTTTTTTGGAGACAGAGTCTGGCTGTCACCCAGGCTGGAATGCAGTAGGATGCTCACATCTCACTGCAGCCTCAACCTCCTGGCCTCAAGCGATCCTCCCACCTCAGCCTCCCTAGTAGCTAGGACTACATGCACAGACCACCATGCCTGGCTTTTTTTTTTTTTTTTTTTTTTTTGTTATTGTTTGTGGGGACGGGAATCTCACTATGTTGCCCAGGCTGGTCTCAAACTCCTGATCTCAAGTGATCTGCCTGCCTTGGCCTCCCAAAGTGCTGGGATTACAGGCCTGAGCCACTGTGCCCGGCTCAAATATCTCTTTATCAAGAGAATGCAACAAACATTCTTGAACCTGTCTTTGGCCCTGGCCAGGTTTTAAACACGAAATTGCAGAAATGGAATGCTGGGTTAAAGATATATGTCAAAACATGTTTACCTATATTGACAACCTTCTTTTTAGAACACGTGTAGGGCACTTCAAACTTTGAGACAATTGGTTTCTGGCTTCAGAATCCCCTGGCCTAGGTCAGTTGGGAAGGTTCTCTAAGGAAACCTGGAGAGGCTACCCTTGTCTGATGCCCATGTCTGTGGGCTGACAGCCAGGCTCTTCTGTTTATCCCCAGACTCAGGGGGTCTAGTGACTGGGGAGAGGTGGCTCCTGAGGTGTGGTGGGAGAGATCCTGTCCTAGTGTGGGCTCTTGGCTGGAACGCAGCACACGAAAGACGCCCATCTTCAAAGGGTGCTGAAGATTAGACAGAGAGGTGAGCAGCAACTAAGGGTCCCGACCATCCCAACAATACTAATCTCCGCGTTTCACCACTGGGCTGCAGTTTGCAGGGCACCACCTGCATTATCTGTTTAATCCTCGCAAGGAACTGTTGTTCTCTCATCCTTCCTATTTGTAAAAGAGGAAAAGGAGGCTCAGGGCAGTTAAATGAGTTTTCCAGGATCAAAGACTAGAATTCAATTCTGCTGCCTCCCCTGCATTATCTCCCTGCAGCTGGGAGATGGCGCAAACCTGAAGTGCAGGGGTGAAGAGGGAGGAGAAGATGAGGAAGGGAAGGGCAGGGAAGGGAGATACTTCGTAGGTAAGCTTACAGAGTTAGAAGGGTCCAAGAGATAATGTAGTCTGACTCCCACCCTGTGCACCAGCAGAGTGAAACTCAGAGAGGTTAAGCAACCTTTCCTGGGTCACACAGCAAGGTAGTGACTTAGGAGGCATAGAGGAACCGGTACTGACTTTGAATTCAATAGTGGAGACCCAAGGGTAGGGGAAGTATGGCTTTCTGAGCCCCGACAGGAGGGAGTTGGGAGGCTGGGTGAGCTTGTGAAAGGTTCTCTCTCCCTTCAGAGGCGGCCCTGATCAAGAGTGGATCCAGAGGCATCTAGAATGGAGATGGGCCAGACTCAACATGCAGGGGACCTGCTGGGACATTAGCATCAATTCCTACAAAGGCCTCTGATTTCCCATCACACTGGCCAGAGGCTTCCTGCAGGGAGAGGCCTTGGTGCTAAGCCACATCCTGGATCTACTACCCTCTCCTAGCCATTCCCACCTCCCCTCCAGCAAGTGTTCAGGGACTTGGGGCAGGGCCCTGCCTGAGTCTCCTCTGTGTCACAGTGGCTGGTGAGCATTCAATAAATGTTTGCTGAAGGGATGGATGAAAGATGAGATCTGTCTTGATAATTGTACAGTTAAGACTGATCCAGGAGTCCCCCAAAACATACAGCCATGCCTAGATTCTACAGCAGAGGATTTTTCTATCAAGGTCTTTTTTTTCTTCCAGTTCCTTAGAAACTCTAAAATTACAGAGTTAGAAGAGTCTTTGAGGTGAAGGATGTGGATGGGAAGGAAACTAATAGTTCATTGGGTACCATCTATGTGCCAGACCTTAGGCCAATCGCGTTACCTGCATTCTCATGTACTATCTTAACAGCCCTTGAAGTTGGTCTTCCTTGATGTGCAAGACGTGAAACACTCAGCCCTGGAGCAGGTAAACAACTCCACTGGGTTATGCAGCCAGGAAGGCAAGGGCAGGATTCAAACCCAGGTCGGGTGGACTCTACCATTCCCTTCACATGAAGACTGCAACCAAGTTTTTGTGTGTCCTTGAGCAAGTCACCTCCCTTTCAGGGAACAATTTCCCCTTCTGGGAGATGAGGTGTTGGACCCTTTCTGCTCCCAGGTTTGTCTCGGTGCCAGTTCTGACACCATGTGGCTTGCTGTCCAGCCCATCATCCTCACAGTTCAGCTCCCGTGAGAGGCTTGGCCTTCCAGGGATTCTCTAGGACTCCCTCCCTCTGCGCCCTTCTCCCCCCTGGGCCCCTGTGGCTGCACCTTGTTGTTTAAGGAATGTTTTCTTTAAGGGGGCAGGGATGGAGACAAATCCCCATGGAGCTGAAGGGCCCTGGGAGGCTGACTTGTCTTCAGAGGTTTTGTGGATGTCGCCATGATTTAATGCAGGGCATGAGGGATACCTACAGTTATGAGAACTCCATAGCCCTGGGAGGAGGTGGGAGAGGGCGGTTGAGAAGGCCAGGAGTGGGCAGGTTGTGGGTGGGGAGGGGCCAGGCAAGCATCCAGGTTGGTCAGCTGAATGTGTCCTGATTTGCAAAGAAATGGAAAGATGGAGATAATTGCTTTGTGAGAAATGGAATGGCCTAAGAACATAGATAAGTTTTCTCCCTTCATCTTCAGAGGGGCTGGAGGCTGGGGCTGCAGATGCTGCCTGCTTGGGAGTCAGGGCAGGCAGGAGGCAGTTTGGGGGCCCAGAATTCAGAGGCTGCGCCTGTTGTGGAAGGGAGGCTGGTGCTTTATTAGTTTGGCGGTTTCTACCGCTCTGCTCCAGGATAGGCTGTGATTTCTCTCCGGGCCTGACTGATGTCAGGGCCACTCGCTCTCTGCTGGGCTTGAGAGTGCAGGGGACAGGACAGTCTCTTGACCCTGATGAATGGTGGCTGCAACCCTCATGGTACCATTTTCAGGATTTGTAGCCCGAGGCTTCCCAGGCAAGCAGAAAGCAGAATTTATCAGGGTGGTGGAGCAGGGACTTGGAGGGGTACATTTAACTTGTCTCTGGAGGTGACTCCAATCCCCTCTGATTTATCCCAGGGGGCAGGCACCTGGCAGGGACTCCACATTGGCACTGAGAATTTTTGCTGTGCTCCTGCAGTCAGGGAATCACTCTTTTGGAGATTAAGAGCTGTGGATTTATTTTTAAAACTTTTTTTTTTTTTAAGTACAGGAAGATTAGAAAGCATTCAACATAAACCCAACCCCTGGTGGGACTGCTGCAGGGCAGGAGACTTCATCAAGGCAAAGGACGAAGCTTCTTAATTATGAGGGCTGATCCAACTCCTCTTTTCATCTTGCACTAATCAGGCCCTAGCAAGGCCAGTAAATGGAGAGGGTTGGGGACTGGGAGCCAGCTGAGAGAGCCGGGGCAGAGGAAGAGGAAGGCCACTAGACGGGGCGATAACCTTGGCATTTGCCCCATTGTGTGCAAACTTGGCTTTTTGTTTTATTCAGAAAAAAGTAGAGAAGTGTGTGTGTATCTTCTGTAAATAGAAGATAGAAAGCTCTCTCTCCATCCACATGCCGGGGGGAAATGTGAGGCATTTGCTTTATCAGCTCCAGTTTGGGGTTTGCTTCTGCTGCTTCTCAGACCTGAAAGCGCCTTTTCATGAGGCGTCTGGAACACCCAGTCCCCAACTGCAGCTTGAACTATTGCCTGGGCTTCAATGCCTGCCTTGTGCTAGTGTGGGGAGCAGACATGCACTGGTGCTGATGAGGTGGTCCAGGCAGGAGTCTTTGAATTGCTCTCAGGATGTCCTGGGCGCCTACTGTACAGTATCTGATGCCACCAGATTGGTGTCTCTGCAAGTGCAATGTTAACACAACACGGAATGCCTTGTGCGGTGTGACCTGCTGTTGGGATGGATCTTTGATGTCCTCTCTCAGGCCAGACACAAGCAATGTGGCTGATGCTGAGGCTTGGGATGGTTGAGAGGTTGGGGTGGAGGTTGGCTGTAGAGTCAGTAGTCAATTGACAAAGATGTTGAGCCCCTGCATGTGCAGGCAATGCTCTTGGAGCTGGGGACATAGCCGTGAACACAACAGATGGAAACCCCTGCCCTCATCAAGTATATGTTCTAGTGGCATGGTACGAGGGGAAGGAAATAATCCTTAGGTCCTAGGGTCCAGAGGGAACAGCCAAGGCCATATCTAAGTGGTAAATATAGGAGGGGAGAAATTTCCAAAGTGGTAACACCTGTTTAGCAGTATAGGCACAATGCATGGCACCTGTGTTGTCCCTCCCCAGCGTTCAAGACAGACATTACTAATCAATCCTGGCATGCTTTCCCACTCAGCCCCACTTCCTCAGCACAGCATTCTAAACAGCCACTATAATAGATCCCCTTTGTTGTGGGAGTGGGAACTTCCCTGGGCCCACAAAATAGTGTCTGACTGCTGGCACTCCTGCTGCCAGTGCAAATATGTTGAGAAGCAAAGGATCACGGGAATATGGACTGGGATGGACAGAGAGCAGGCTGCAGGCACATGAGCCAGGCTCCAGCATCCAAGATTTAGGCACAGTCAGGAGGATGAAGCCAGTGGTGGAAGTGAAACAGGTGGGGTATGATTTTTGCACAGATGGACCTTGAGGTCGTAACAGCTGATCCTAGGGCTGAGGCCATCTGTCTGTCTGCCCTCTGCCCCAATTTATGCATCTTGGCTAATGTGAGCAATTAGTGTCTGGCCAGATGTGTGCTGCCACGGAGACAGAGACGCCTCCATAGGTGCTGGTGCTAGTGATGGCAGGGTCCCAGGCAGAGGCAGGGGCCTCCAGAGGATACTGCCATCTCTAAGACCTGCTCAGCCAGCAAAGCCAACCCAGGCTGGAGCAGAAGCCCTGGACAGGAGGAGGGATCCTTTGCTATGATGCCAGTGTCCCTTAATCTACCTGATGGCATTTTCCTTTAACACCAGGTGCCAGGCATAGGAGGCTCTTGGGTGTTAGAATAAACAAGTGCATGCAGACTCTCAGGGCACAGCTTGACATGCACCAGGACTTTCTTGAGACTTGGCGTTGAGGGAGGGGAGCAGAGTTTCCTAAGCCGCTATCATCAGGAACGCCACTCTTAGAGCTGTGTCACTAGAAAGAGTTCCATGGGAAATATTGGGTGAAACAAAAAGCCAAATGGTCTCTTTATTTTGGGTCTTCTCAGAGTCTAAGCTATGCTAAAATGCTTAGACTGAATATTTAGGATGGGGACATAGCAAGCAGCATTTCCCAAGCTTGGAGACATTCACCCTTGGAGACATTCATCTGAGAGATTTCTATCAGTGTCTCCTAGGGCTAGTGTTCCACAGAACCCAGATGTAGAGAATGCCTTCCAGAGGTGCCCATGCTGCCCACCACTGCACTGCAGTGCAAGCTCTCTGCTGTCTGGTTCCTCCAAAGTTCCTGCACATTCCTGCCTCCACGCACTGCTTGGGTGGACCTGCCCCAGAAATGCCCTTTCTCTAACCTCCACCTTTGCACATGCCATCCAGTCCAAGTCCCACCCACTCCACAAAGGCTTTCACAGCGCCCCCAGTGGGACTTAATCCCTTGCGGCTTTGAGCATCTTCAAGTGCACTGCAGCTGATGGCATTTTGCACGGCCCAGGCCAGGGCAGGTGGTGCGCCAAGAATGCTCAGTTTGGGCTGTGGCCTGTGGGTGGCCACGTGGGCTGACAACACCATGTCTGCAGGTGTGAGAGGTACGCCTCCTGGGCACTTTTCTTCCCTTTATCCCCCCTGCCCAGTCCATCAGGGGTAAAGCAGCCATGGTGCCCAATAAGGAAAGAAAATTTTCCACCTCTGCAACTTCCTCTGCTCTCTAATATGTAGAGAGCTGGACCAGAGGGAAGAGAACCAGCAGATCTATTTACATGGACTCTTCCCCTGAAGTGAAACCAGGGGCATTTTCTTATTTAATTATTAATGCCCTAAATCAGATGGTGCCCAATATGTTAACCTCTGTCACTCCAAATGGAGTCGGCCTAATAACCACTGCAGCAGGATTGATTTTCCCTCAGTCATCTCATAAGCATATGTCTTTGGGATCTGTCCTCAGAGAGATCCCAGGAAAGTCCCATTAAAGTTAATGGGGATGAGTTGCCCCCATGTAGTGACGGTTCCTTTCTTCACTGCGCCTGAGTGAAGTGAGACAAGGAGAATTCCCTTCCTTCCTTCCTTCCTTCCTTCCTTCCTTCCTTCCTTCCTTCCTTTCTTCTTTCCTTCCTTCCTTCCTTCCTTCCTTCCTTCCTTCCTTCCTTCCTTCCTCCCTCCCTCCCTCCCTCTCTCTCTCTTTCTTTCTTTCTTTTCTTCTTTTTTCTTTTCTTTCTTTCTTCCCCCCTTCCTTTCTCCTTCCTTCCTTCCTTCCTTTCTCCTTCCTTCCTTCCTTCCTTCCTTCCTTCCTTCCTTCCTTCTTTTCGTTCTTTTCTCTCTCTCTCTCTCCATGAGGATTTTAAAATCTCACAGATTACAGCAGTGATCCAAGTTACCTCTCTCTCCCAACACATGGGTCAAAAGGGAGCAGAGAAACAATCTTCTCTTATCCAGGTGGCCTCATCTTTTGATACTCTTGGTGTAATGAGTTTGAAGACGCTGTCAGGAGGTTCTCTCGGGAGAATGCCGGAGATTATAGGAGTGGCCCAAGTAATGAGTCAAGGCCACAGAGAGAATTAAGACAAGGCAGGGCATCCCCTACAGCTGGCATTCAGACTCCATGCCTTCTGGAGCTCTGTGTCCCATTTTTTATTTCTTTATTTGATGCCTGATTGGCCCAAACCCCACTTGGAAGAAGATGCTTGTTCCACTTTTGACTCTCCGCATATGTCAATGCCATGTCCTAGGCAGGCTCTTTCTCCGCTCTAGGTTGAATCTCCCAGAGGAGAATGAATTGAAATGATCGCTGAGCTCTGCAGCCCTGGTGTTGCACAGACTCCAGTTTGTGTGGAGACTTCTGAGGCGCTGATTGGGTCTCTGGGGATGGGGGAGTGGGCTGGGGGGAGTGGGTGGGGAGCTCTGAGCAGCTACTTGTGCTTTGCATACTCCTGGACTCTGCACATGGAACAGAAACACCAGAATCGCTCCTCTCTTTCTGATTTTCAGAATGCATTCATTTGAAATCTGGCTAAATCTGCATTTCAGTCAGATGGTTTCCAGATCTCAAATAGAAACACCTCATTAATCATTAATTTAGACCCCCACGGTTATACAGAATTTGTGACAATTTGTTTATCTTTGAAGGAGCTGCTGAGAAAGAGTTTAACAAGGAAATTATTGTGGAGGGGAGGAGAATGTTTAACCTTTCAGAAGAGCACTCCATTTAGCTTCCCTGAGGGTACAAATGGGGGTGTGTGCAAAATACATGCCGGCTTTTATCTGTTCTCCTAAGTAGGGTGAGCGCTTCCTCATCTGCGAACTCAGGGCCCAGTGGGATAGATCCCCAACCATTTCAAGCCTGCGACCCCTTTCCAATGTCAAAATATTTTCTATAACACCCCCACCCCCAGTTATTAGAAGTTGCAATTTTTAGTGTTGCTGATTAAGAAGAAAAGCTACTCTGAATTCAGTAAAGCTTTTAAATAAATCATGATAGCATCTACATACACATGAAAAATAGTTCCATCTTTCTGAGTCACAGCGTTCATTCAGCCTACAGATGATGTTTGGGTGCTCATGATTTCCAGCTCCTCCGCACCCTTCAAGGTCAGCGACCCAGCAGGTTACAACCCTTGGAACAGAAGTTCTCTGAGGCAGGAGGAACACAGAGTCCTGGAGTGCCCGGACAGAAAGGAACCTCAGGAGGCATTTCAGCCACTCCCACTGGAAAGGTTGTCTGCCCTCTGTGAGGAGCCCCTTGTTGGGGATCCCTAGTTTAGTGAAGCAAAGGAGTTGGCATCCCATGTAGGCACATACCTGCCATAGCTGCCACCTCAGGGGCCTGGATCAAAGTCTGCAAACTGATTCCTTATGGTCCCTTACCAGGTGGTCTAGGCCCAGCATCCCACAGTGGGAATGGCATGTGATGACTGCATCACTCTGGGCAGAAGTAGCTGACACCCCACAGGAGACAGAAGAAGCAAGGGCCAGTCTTCCGTGGCTTGTGGGCCGAGAGTTCAGGGTTTTCTTGGCTCATTCACCCCCAGGTCCACACCAGACATCTTTTTTCCCTTTCTTCTTGGCAGGAGGGAGTAGGGAAAGGAAGTAGACGGGCAAAGAATGTCAATGATGAGGGATAAGGGAACGGGGAGGGCATTCCCTTTAAAGCAGTTCAGATCTGGGGTCCCTGGGTCCAAGGATGGGCCCGGGGGCCTGAGGACACCCTGCAATTATAGCCAATTTTGCACTTGTGGGCATTTTTCTGGGGAGAGCATCTATACCTTTCCCTGGATTCTCAGAGCAGTCCCCGAGTCAGAAAACGTTCAGAACCCCTGGCCTGGAATTTGGACTTTTCCCTGACTCAGGCTTCCCACTCTCCTGTTACTCAGAACCGGTGAACTGTTACGGTGTTAGTCAAACCCTGCAATGTGCAATATCAAATGCTCATTACCCACGACGATGGGAAACTAAGTAGATGCCAGGAACACGGTCTGATCACAGACGCAGCCTCCTTTGTTCTCCCGTGCAGGGTCCGCGATGGCGCTCTCCCTGACGGGGCTCGTTGCCTTCTCCTTCCTGCAAGCCACCCTTGCCCTGAACCCTGAGGACCCCAACGTGTGCAGCCACTGGGAGAGGTAAGGCGTGGGCCTCAGATGGCCAGGCACTCTCTGGGGGATCGCCCTGGGCATGGCAGTAAGGGACAGAGGCAGTCAGGAGATCCGGGAGCTGCCTTCTAAGGGTCTGCAACCTGGCTGGGGAGATGGCCCAGATGCGGAGAGACAGGACAGAGCAGTATAGATTCTGTCTGGAAGGTCAGGGTGGAGGCAACTTACATGAACTGCAGTTACGACGCACTGTCCTACCCCCCCTGCATTGGCGCTTCCCAGCCATTGCACAGATGAGAAAGTAGAGACCCAGAGGGGCTCAGCCCCTGTCCACAGCCAGATAGGGTGCAGTAAGTGGGGAGATGCAGACCATGGTCCCAGGTGGCATGCTCTCTGATGCTGTGATGCCTTTCCTGGTCTCCCAGGACTGGCAGCCACGTGGCAGCTTGGATATGTGGCCCCAGCAGCCTGCCTTGAGGAGGACGGGTGAGGGGGTCCTATTACTTCTGGTCCGGTGGGAGCTGGGTGTTGCTGGGGGAGGGCGGCCGAGGCTGCAGTGGAAGAGCAGGCTGCATTCCAGCTGCGGCACTAGGTCCTGGGGGAACAGGCCGGGTCCCTGCAGATGGCCTGACTTTGAAACACAAGGTTAAAGTATTGATTTTGGTGAGCAGAAAGATAGTGACCAGAGACCCAATCAGGAAAAACCGAATTAAACCCTGGAATTGATTGGCCATGCTGACCAGGACGACTCTGCCACTTAGATGTTAATAAATCAAATGAATAAAATTAAGATGAGGGCCCTATGGGAGAAGTGAATGGTAGAGGAAGAAAAGTGGGGGACTTGGAGGGGGTCAATGCTTCATGCCCATGAGGGTGGATAGCCCAGCCCTAGGGCGGAGAAAGGCACCTCAGCCAGGCAGGACCTGGCTCTGGGGTAGCCTGGACACTTGCGGGTCAGGAAGGATCAGCTGGGGGACAGAGGGACAGTGTCTGCACTTGTGTGATCCATGGGGACCAGATCCTGTGTGTGGCGTCCCAACAAAGTTGAGGATGGAGCAAAAGGCAGTACTGTGGTGTGCCCGTTTTTGGTGAAGTGGGAAGAAAACAAGATCCGTGATGAGAAGACCTCAGTTCATTCCGATCTGGATTTTTCCACCTATAAGCTGTGTGACTCTGGGGAGGTCTCTGAACGGCTCTGCGCCTACTTCCACCTCTGTAAAGTGGGGAGAAGCATTATCCTTGCCTCACAGGCTCATTGGAGGACCAAGGGCAGCAGTTCCACGAAAGTGCTTTGAGGACCACAAGTGTCAGTTGCTGTCTTTTCTTGTTGACAACTGTGGCTTTGCAGGAACTGGTTATCATGGACTTTAGTGCACATCAGACTCATGGGAGGTGCATATGAAAAAGTCTCCTGGGGCCTATCCCCGAGATGCTGATTCAATAGTGCATTTTTCATAAGCATTCTACGTGATTCTGAGGTTACTCAGGCCCCTTGCCCATTCTGGCTTTGGTGAATTTAAACCTTTATTTCCCGGTGGGTCAGAGAGGTATTGGGAAGAGCCCCACGTTATTCTGTGGGTTTTGGACTCCAGCCTCAGAGGACCCCTTTCATCCCTCTGGTCCTGTTAAGACACAGCTGCTTCCTGCTACTGTCTGTGCTGCATCACAGCCTCTTGAGTGCCTCCTTTGCAGCTGCTCACCTCTGCCTGCCCCAGTGGCTCTATCTGGAGTCCCTCTCTTCCAGGGAGCGTCCCCCACAGGGAGGGCCCCCTCTGACTTCTCTCTCTGTCTGAGCCCCATTTGTACTCACTAATTTTCTACACCTGCCCAACATGAATACATTTGGAATGTGAAAATATTCTGAACTGAGCCGAACTGAGCTGGCATTTCAGGCTTCTTAGGCTATCAGCCAAGGTTACAGCCCAGATAGGAAGACAAGGAGTGAAACCTAACAGCTAGAATGAGGTCTGGGGACTCTCTGGGCTTCTCCGGCCCCAAGGGGGAAGCCCTGTGGGTGATGCCTGGTGACACCAGGTGCTTTCTTCTTCTCAGTCTTTCCAGCTGAGCTCCGTTGTAAGTTATGTGTGGATGGATCTAGCCTGTGTTGTTCCCGAAACACACCATGGTCCCTGGAGATCGCTTAGGGAGAATTTCTCAGCTGGATTAGTGCTTCTGGCGGCTCCTCATTAATTATGCCCCTCCACCATAAAACCCAGTGTAACAACCTCTCCCGGCTAGTAAAGCCTGGCTCTCCAAGATTAATCTGGCCCCTCATTAGCATGTTGGCAAATGAGCAGTGTTAAGCCACCCAGCCATGAAACCAGGGGCACACACTTCAGGTCAGAGAACCTGGAGTTGGTACAAGGCATCGTTGCCAGACTCGTTCAGCCCAGGGCATCCTGCAGAGCCCAGTCCCTGCCCCGTGACTGCCCCCTCCAGCCCCCTGCTGAGCTTCTCTCTGGGCATCCAAGGTCTATGTTACGGCCGAAAAGGGAGGCTGGACCCCCAAGTGCATAACAAAGGTGGGGAATCCATTCTGTGTGCTGGTCTTGCTCCTTCTCTCCCCAACATTGGTCAGGGAGGAAAGATCCCTCGGTGCCTAGCACGAGAGGTGAATCATTGCCTGTCAACATCTATTAAACACTTACTGTTTAAGCATGTTATATGTATAGTGTATCTTGTTTTATTTTCCCACTGCCCTGAGAGATAGAAAATATTACTGCCCTCTTTTAATCCTCACAATAACCACACAACCTGGTTAGACTTACAGGTGAGGAAACAGAGGCTTATATGAGTCAAATAACACATCTAAGGGCATGCTGCTAACAGGCAACAGGCTTCAAACTTGCCCCTTCTCCTGCTGCCATGTTTGGATTCCAGGGCCCATGCACGCTCCCCATTCATCCTCTTGCTCTGAGTGAGGTATTCAGGAGATGTGTTAGAGCAAAGAATCATGCGATCCCAGAGTTGGAAGAGAACTCTGGGTGGCCGGGGTGAGGGGCGAGTTGCTTCAGTTTCCCCAAGCCTGGAGATAAAACAGGGTTTGGGCTGTTTTTTCCTAGATGTGTGCCTCTGAGGCACATCTCAGGTATGCCAGCTAGTGGGGGCACACCAAGAGCCCTCCTTACATCCCCAGTGCTTCAGAGAAACAGAATTTCCCACCATCCAGGCCTCTGAGCATTGTTGACTGCTTCTGGCCTCCTCCTTCTGGATGCCAGACCTTTGACTTTCCAGGCATCAGAGAGCCTACTGTGGACCCACTTGGGGAGCTGGCCTGCCCAGCCCCCTTGCAAGTTAACCAATGCAGTTTCCTCAGGCGAGGCAGACGTGCTTTTACAGCCTGGACCCGGCCATCTGGCCCAGGTCAGTGAGCCTTCTGGGAAAAACACTGAATAATACCAACCTACATAGAAATTAATTCCTTAGATCTCAGCTGAGGTCCTCTCTCCAGCCTGTTTAGGAAATGTGAGTCCTCACTTCAGCATCCTGGCTTGAATGCCATTTCATGCAACCCCCTGCCAGGGGCCGGCAGGTAGAAAGGCTTATTTTGGTTAAGCTGAGATCTGCTTCCCTGTGGCTTCCACCTGCTGGTCCAGGTTTACAGCTAACAGGCAGGATGACAAGAAACCACTTCTATCAGGGATATATCCTCAATGTACCCCCAGCCACACTAGAGGCAGAATAGAGTAGAAGGTAACTGGGGGAGCTTGTGGAAGCCACGTATGCCCCCGATGCTCAGTTTCCTAGTCTGTAAAGTGAGAACAATTCCGCCTACCTAAGATTGTGAGGAATAAAATGTATTAAAACACTTGACACAGGGTGCTCAATAAATGTTAGCACCTATTGATACTGCAGTGTGGGCTGGGCAAGTCACTTTTCTCTGAGCCTTAGTTTCTTCCTCTATGAAATGGGGCCACTTACTTCACAGAGTTGCTGCAAAGTCCAGCTTCCAAGCATGCTCTTTGAAAACCATAAAGATATGAACAAACACATAAAGTATTTTTAAACTTGTTGGCTCTGCCTTCCAGAGCCACATAGAAGAAAACTACCCCCTGCTTCTTTATTCATTCTCTGTTAAATGAACAAATGAACTTGAATTTTAGAAAATGATCTGGGCCAAAGGTCCGTAAGGGATATGTCCTGGGGCCAACCTGGGGTCGGGGAGGCTGGAATATGAGGGCATTCAGGGAAGGGGGAGGATAGTTGGGAGTGGGGAGGTCAGAGCCTCCGGACACTTGGCTGTGGAGCTTGGCCTCAGGGCTGTGGGCTCAGATGCCCCGCGGAATATCAGCTCAACTTCCCAAGTGCTAATCATGGCTCCCATCTCCCATCTGGTTCTCAGCTACGCTGTGACTGTCCAGGAATCGTATGCACACCCCTTCGATCAGATCTATTACACACGATGCACAGACATCCTCAACTGGTTCAAGTGCACCAGGCACCGGTGAGTACCTCTCTCAGATGACGGGGCAGGGAAAAGTCACTGGGCTCTCAGGGCTTGCCTCTGTGCAAGATAGAAAAAGGCCATTGGAGCAGATGCTGTCATGCGCCTCCACTCTGAACCATCCACCCAAGCCATCCACCCAAGATGCTCTGCTGATGGCTTCTTTCTGGCCAAAAGAGCTTGTGGGTAGGACAGGCCAGAAGTGCTGGAGAGTTAATGCTTTTGAGGGCATCCCTCAACCAGGGATGGGGAGATGGGGTGTTGGTAGATAACTACCCCAACTTCCTCACTCTTGGGATGGCAGAAACATCTCTTAGCCACGTTCTACATGTATCCTAGAAGTCTCCAGTTGCCCATAGAAGTAACCTGCTCAATAATACCGTAGATTGGCTGCCTTTACTTCCCTGTCTCACTTTTCTATCCTCCTACCAGTACTTCCTAGGATTGCCTCCAAAATAAACTACTTGTTCTTGAATCCTTTTCTCAGGGTCTGCATTTGGGGGAAAACCCAACCTAAGAGAGTCCCCTGCCCTGAGCAGATGTAGCCCCATATCAGGGCATCCAGCTTGAAGAAGGGAGCGCAGGCTAGAATTCAGCAACCTCACAGCACCTTGGCCAGGCTTCCCTTAGCAGTGCTCAACATGAACAACTGCACATGGCAGTCCTGCACCCTTGTCTGCAGCCCTCCTGCAGATCATATGTTATCATGTCACTCAGGGAAAGGCAAGAGGAAGGAAGAAACAACATGCTTTAAGGGATGACCCTGAGAAAGACACTTCCCAGTGCACTCATCAAACTTAATAATCTGGCCAGGCGTGGTGGCTCATGCCTATAATCCCAGCACTTTGGGAGGCTGAGGTGAGCGGATCACAAGGTCAGGAGATTGAGACCATCCCGGCTAACACGGTGAAACCCTGTCTCTACTAAAACTATAAAAAATTAGGCGTGGTGGTGGGTGCCTGTAGTCCCAGCTGCTAGGGAGGCTGAGGCAGGAGAATGGCATGAACCTGGGAGGCGGAGCTTGCAGTGAGCTGAGATCATGCCACTGCCTGGGTGACAGAGCAAGACTCTGTCTCAAAAAAAAAAAAAAAAAAAAAAAAGACAAAAAAACCTTAATAATCCTCGTTCTACCTACCCTGCAGTGTCCAGGGAGGTCAGGAATGTGAAAATTACTTTGAAAAAATACAGGGGAAAATGGAGGAAAGTGTGACATATTAGCCACATGTGAAGCGACACTATTTGAAGGGTGAGAGACTAGCTGTTGAAGGATAAATAAGGAAGTAAGGGAGAGACCCCAGGGTGGGCCCTTTTGCTAGTTGCTGAATATCTATTGATTCCCGATTTCTCCTTTGCTTTCTCCTATGAACCCAGTTCCTCTTTGAGGATAATTCAGGAATCATACTGGGCAGCAACATGGATGAGAAAACTTGTTCTGTGCTGAGAAGCCAAAGTCCTGGTTTTCTTTGAGGTTTTGCTGCTAACTGGCTGTGAGACTTTGAGCAGAGCTACACTTGCTGCTTTAAAATTCTTACCTGCTAATTCCAACATCTGGGTCATCTCAGGGTTGGTCTTCATTGATTGCTTTTTTTTTTTTTTTCTGCATGGGTAGTGTGTTTCTTTTTTTTTTTTTTAGACGGAGTCCCACTCTCTTGCCCAGGCTGGAGTGCAGTGGCGTAATCTCGGCTCACTGCAACCTCTGCCTCCCGGGTTCAAGAAATTCTCCTGCCTCAGCCTCCCAAGTAGCTGGGATTACAGGCGCCCACCACCACGCCCTTCTAATTTTTGTATTTTTAGTAGAGATGGGGTTTCACCATATTGGCCAGGCTGGTCTCGAACTCCTGACCTCGTGATCCATGCCTCGGCCTCCCAAAGTGCTGGGATTACAGGCATGAGCCACTGCGCCTGGCCAGTGTGTTTCTTTATATGCCTAGTAATCTTGGATTGTAGTCTGAGCATTATGAATGACATGTTGTAGAGACCAGATTCTGTTATGTTCCTCCAGATAATATTAATTTGTTGTTTGTTTGTTTTGGTGGCCTGGTTACTTGGCTAAACACAAATTCCAAACTCTGAAAATTTAATATTTTGAGCCTTAGCTAGGCTGCTTGGAATATGCCCTCCATAAGGATAAATCAGTGGTCAGACACTTGGGCAGGATTTTTACAAAGATTTTGGGGCTCCCTCTTTGTGGCTCTCCCTTTCTAAGGTTTCCCACTGGGGGGCTTGGGGATAATCCCGTTTGATGGGGAGAACAGGCTGGATGACCTCTGAGTTGATTCCAAGTCATTCTTTACCTGAGAGGCTTATATAACCCCTGAAACTGCCGGGAGCTGCCTTCTGTGCTGGGGCAGCAGCTTTACTTTGAGGCCAGCTTTCCTTCCATTATGGGTTTTTGACAGAGTTGAATGACCTTAGCTTACGACATTCCCAAATATCACAGATTTCCCCACCTGCATACCCAGGAGGTATGCTGGGTCCACCCTGGACTTGGCCTGTGGTTCTTCAAACGAGCAAGGTTGTGTGTTTTCTATCTGAATTTTAGTTGCCCAGAGTATTGTTGTGCTAAATCTCTCAGCACCATTCCCTTCTCTCAAATGTCCACTTGCCTCCAGTATCCGCCTGCTTTTGTCCTCCCTCAAGTGCCTTCAGGTAGTTGTTTTGTATATTTTCCCCTAGATTTTATAGTTGCTATTTGCAGAAAGGTGGTCCAATAGGGGCTACTCAGCTATTACTGTATCCCCTTCCTCTAGCATTTGACTGTGGAATGAGGAGGTGGGACTGTGGAATGAGGAGGTCGGACTAAATGCTCTCGTTCACCCCACTAGTTTTGCCAGAGTTGGCTGCTCGAGGGCCTGGTCAAAGGCAGAGGCAGAAATAGTAGTGTTGCTCCTCCTGAAGCCCTGGCAGGCCCAGTGTGAGAGCCAAGTTTGCTCAGAGGCATGGCCCTTTTGGGTACTTTGAGGCTAGGGCTGCCATCCATCACCACTAAGGTGGTGGCTGCTTATTAAAATAGACTGTATTCCTAGAACATGAATTCTTTTGCTAAATTATTGAGTCACCCGCAGCTTTCCTGACGACCTAGAGCGTGCATGCTAACAGCTGCACCCTCCGTCTGCTTTGGGGTGGAATGGCATGTTTTAATTCAGCATCCTTCCCCTGAGAGCAGCCTGGCACCTGGCCTTGCTTCCCTCTCTTGCCTTTCCAACCTGCACAGGGACAAAGAAAGATGGGTGAGCCAGAAACAATGGGTGGCAACTCTCTCCTGAGGGGCTTTAATGAAGCCCAGACCACCCCGCACTGGGGGGCTTGGGGGTAATCCTGTTTGGTGGGGAGAACAGGCTGGATGACCCCTGAGTTGATTCTGAGTCATTCTTTACCTGAGAGGCTTGTACAACCCCTGAAACTGCCGGGAGCTGCCTTCTGTGCTGGGGACGTAGCTTTGCTTTGAGGCCAGCTTTCCTTCCATTATGGGTTTTTGACAAAGTTGAATGACCTTAACTTACGACATTCCGAAATATCACAGATTTCCCCAGAGTTCTGCACTGTCATTTGTTATGAAGTGGAGGCTTTAAGGTGTGGGAAGGTTGTCCCAGACTGTATTATAGGACTCTCTTCCCAAGCTGTCCTGGCCCTCCATGTAACACAGCCTATAGACGTCTCTGATGACCAGACCCTCTGCTGTGCTGCTGAGGAAGAGTCCACAGGGCAAGCTCCACTTAGGTGCTGATGGAAAAGTGGAAAGAGGTCTGGCTTCAAGGCCCAAGGACTTGGGGTCAGGTCCAGGTTCCACTCCATGACCTTGGGCAGGTCACTTCCTCTCTCTAGCCTCTAGTGGCCACTTCAAATCTCTTCCACTTTGACTCTCCACGTGAAGAAGGGGCTTTGCCTATGGATACCCCATTTTGATTTCCTTCTAAAGATTCAGTATTTCTTTTTACTTACTCCTTCACTGTGGCCATCTGTATAGCCACAATCTACCCTGTGAAAGCTGGTAGAGGGCAGTAGGTTAAGCCTAGCAGCTTTGAAATTGGAGTGAGCTAGGTTTGAATCCTGGTTCTGACCCTGATTAGCTGTGCTGGTCACTAACGTCACTAATTTTAGTTTTCTTATTCATAAAACAAAGGGTGGGGAGTTGAGGGGAACATACAAAAAAATAAGAATAAAAGCTCTAAAAGGGAAATAAATAAAATAAAGGGGGATAGTAATGGTGCCTCCGCAGGGAACGGAATGAGATGTTGCTCATAGTCTCTCTGGCACGGGGCTAAGTCTTAACACTTGTGTCAGCATAAGGTCTGGAACCCACGAGTCTGACTCCCAGTGCTGCGGCTCCATGGGCCTCAGCCTCTTCCTTTGCAGGGCGAGGGGTCGGTTCAGGGCCTTCCCAGGGATGGCGTGCGAGGCTCCTCTCCTGGAGGTGTTATTTTGGCGTGGGGGAGATTAATCTACTTTCTGGGACTGAGCTGGACTCAGAGGGTCCTTTTGCTGACTCTGCCTCTGTTCTCCCAGTGGGGGGACCAATACTCAGGGGGCTGTGAGCAGTCTGGCTTGTTAGAGGGGTGGGAGGGGGCGGGCACAGAAACCCTCAGGGCCTGACTCCTATCCAGGTCACCGCATGGGCTCCTCAAGCCCAGAATCTGGGTGTTTTAAGGAACTCAGGAGAAGTTCATGGTTGCCCTCCACAATGTCACTCCAGAAAGTATCTTCTGCAGCCCTTCTATTTAGAAGTGACTGGGGAAAAGTCAGCAGGTTTAGTAAGTGCCGTGTTAGTAATACATTCTGCATCACAACAGCCCAAATCCCACTATCGATTTTTTTATTGTGTTCCTTCATATTTGAAGCCGCCATGCATTTTAAAGTAATTATTGAATGGCATCCTCAATATAGCTTAACACAAATATCATTCTAAACAGGAGTAATTGATTTTCAATACTTTCAAGTGGCTTTCTCCCTCGTGCCTTAGGATCAGTTATAAGACGGCGTATCGGAGAGGCCTCCGGACCATGTACCGGCGGAGGTCCCAGTGCTGCCCTGGCTACTATGAGAACGGAGACTTCTGCATACGTACGTAGGGGCTGCTGCTGTTCTGGCCTCATTGGGAAAGGGAGGAGAGGGGAAAGGAGGGGAGGGGAAAGGAGGGGAGGGGAGGTGGGGCTGATATCCATGGTCCCTAGGCAGCAGTCCTCAGCCACACGGCTCCAGAAGTCCCTGCCTGCTGCCAGTGCTCAGAAGGAATAATGAGTTTGGTGCAAATTCAGTAGCAAGGGTTGGGCCATCAGATGAACCTCCTTACAGGGTGGATGGAAGTCCGTCAGTTCAAGGCCTTGACGGGGGATAGGGGAGAAGTGGCTTCTTCTGGAGTGGGCACTCTGAGGAGCAAGGCAGAAGAAGTGCTGGGTGCCTGGCACAGGGTTAAGGTGTACAGGTGCTCAAGGCAGCTTTGCTGGATGGAAGGAGAGATGGATGGGTATGTAGATGGACAGTTGGATGGGTAGAAATGGGAAAGAGAGGAAGGAAGGCTGGGTTGTTGGATGTCAAAACCACAGTAAGAAAAGGATGGGGGCAAAGGTGAGGTGGACCATGAGGGAGTGGTTCTGGGAGCTAGGAGGATTTCCAAAAAGGATTTGGGGGACATTGGAGAAGAGGTGGGTGCATGAAAGACAAACATTGCCTCTTTTCCTATTTGTCTAGAGCAGCTCAGAAAACGCAAGCCTTAGTGTCCCCTAAGAAAGGCAAGAGCTGAGTTGCTGGCAGCGGCAGGCCCTCTGGGAGAAGAGCAGTGTGGTGCAGTGGAGGCACCCCGGAGCAGGAGCCTGTAGATCTGGGCTTCCTAGCTATGAGGCTTGGGCAAGTCACTTAACCTCTCTGAGAGAATGATTGTAGGGGCCCTGTTGGGTTCAAAGGGACTCTTTCCCCACTTACCTCTGACCCAGTGAACTGGGGCCAGTGGACTTTCCAGCGGGCCTTGGAAGGTTCCCTCTACTGCAAGAGCGTGTCAGAGGAGCCGGGAGGCCCTCATTTAATGACTGAGAAGAGATTCCACCCCCAAAGCTTCTGTCTCTTCATTTGGAGAGCGATTTTCCTTGTTAGTATTCTCTTTGCCATTCGAGTGGGTAGAGAGAGTTCGCACCAGAGGGAAAATTTGGGCAGAGTGGGTGTGTTGATGTTGGGAATAAAATGACAATTTTCCCCTACTGTTGTTAACATCTCCCCCAATGCTGGAGAAACTCAATTCTAATTGCATTACAAGAATGAATGAAAAATATACCCTCCAATGGGTTCAGTAGTAATGGTTTTGTAGGAAAGATACAAAGCAGTTCACCTAAAAGGCCGTTTCTCAGGAGCAGGGCAGAGGACTGAGCTAGGACGAGGCCTTGGTCAGCACCTCACCTGGGATGGGGTAACCGAGACCCAGGTGTAGATGCGAGATCAGGACTAAGGCTTTCCTGCTGCTGCTCTGTCTGCATGGAGTGTGAAACCAGGCCAGGGGCAGGACACGGGACTCACAAAGCTTCAGAGACAGATGTAAGCGGCTTGCCCAAGCTCAGGGCACAGTGATGGACTCAGGGAAATTATGAAGGGAGTTTGGATGTCAGCACAGAGCTCCAGGAATGGATGAGCACATTTCCTTTCTAATTTCCATTAGTGAACGGTGGCAAAGCTCTTGGAAAATGAAGAGCAGGGCAGAAGTGCTGAGTGTCCTGATTGCACAGGAGGCCCAGTCTTACTGACTGGCAAGGGCAGTTTATACCTTCCGACCTACTCCTTATGTAACCACTGGGCACTGCCTTCTGGCCAGGTGACCCTAGGACGGTCCACCAGGAACTCAAGCTCAAAAAGCCACTTTTAGAATGGAAGACTTCTCCTAGGAGGGCACAGGAGAGTTCTGGCGGGGAGATGGGATGTGGGGCATCCTGGGTGCTGGTAGTGATGACACTGAATCACAGGGTTCTGGGTTTGGTCCTTGCCCTGCCACTGCCAGCTTCTTCCTCTTTATCTTCACCTTCCCAGCACCCGCCACATGCCAGGCACCATTCTGATCACTTTACATACACTGATCCATCTACTGCTCCCAGCAGCCCTGTGAGGTAGGTGTCCTTATTTCTCTCATTTGACAGGTGGGGAAACTGAGTCACAGAGCTTATGTAACTTGCCCAAGATCACACATCTGGAAAATGGCAGAACTTGGATTTGAATCCAGGCTGTCTGGCTCCAGAGTCTTTGCACTTGGATGGCTTGGACAGGCTTGCTCGTCTCTTCATGAACCCGGGCAAGGCTTTACCTCTCTGAACCTCAATTTTCATTCATGTAAAATGGCAGTAGTAACACCTGCACTCACCAGGCACAGAGTGGGGTTGAGTAAATGTCAGTTCCCTCCTCCATGGTATTGGTGCTCCACATTGTTTTAGTCTTGGCTTTTAGTTGCTCAAAGAGGCCTATGGACCCTGTCCCTGGGAAAACGCATAGTACCTATATAAACATACCAACACACGAAGTCCTTTGCACACAAGTTCATTGGGTTCATGGATCCCTTGAAACCCTTACAGGGTCCTTGTTGCATGGTAAATAATTTCTGCCACATGTTCACGTTACCCACGCAGCATGTATTTGTTACTTCTTGCTACCCAAGATGCAGGGGCATAGATAAAGATGATGGACTGTTGCTGCCCTCGAGGAGTTTGCAGTCTAGTCAAAGGAGGGGACTTAGAGTGTGCTACAGGGTATACTAGAAAGGTGTTTCAAGCCAGTATTTATTAAGCACCTACTATAGCCCACCCACAGTGCTGTGCTGCAAGATAGAAGAGAAGAGTTAGAAATATGAACAGCCCCTGCCCTTGTGGAATCTACCTTCATGATGGGAAGGCGGGACTAACACTCAGCAAAATCATTCCGTAACAGCCCAGAGACTGGATGTGCAAAAGGCTAGAAAGAGACAGTCGAGCGCGGCAGGAGAGAATGCTGCCACCTGCTTCATGGGGCGTTGAGCTCCATCTTGAGGGATGCAATGACGCCGTCAAGGGGTGGGTGGGAGAGGGAACCCCATCAGCAAAGGCATGGAGGTGGGCAGTGAGGAGGCTGGCCAGACCCCAGAGGGCAGACCTGGGCTGCAGCAGGAGGGGCAGGTGGCTGGGTTGGGTGTGTCGATTGCCTAGGGTGGCTGTTACAAAATACCACAGGCTGGGCGGCTTCACCGACAGGGGTTTATTGTCTCACAGTTCTGGGGCTCAGAAGTCTGAGATCCAGGTGTTGGCAGGGCTGCTTCCTTCTGGGCTGAGCGAAGGGTCTGTTTCAGCCTCTCTCCCTGCTTCTGGTAGTTTCCTGGCTGCAACAGCAGGACTCTGATCGTCACATGGTGTTCTTCCCATGGCTTCACATTTCCTTGTTATGAGCACACATGTCATAGTGGATTACAGCTCACTCTAATGACCTCATTTTAACTTGATTACCTTTTAAGACCCTATCTCCAAATAAGGGCGTGTCTCAGGTGCTGCAGCTTGAGACTTTAACATAGGAAATCTGGAGAGGCAGGTGTCAGCTGTTACCAGCATCCTCCTGTTCCTGTTTAACGTGATGGGAGGAAAGGGAGGGGGCACCAACTGGCCACACGTGGGCTTTGGGCTTTGTCACTTGCCCATGAGAGAATGGAGACCCCAGGGTGAGGGAGCTTGTGAGAGGGAGACATGGTAGTGAGAGGGTGAAGAATGACGCCAGGGCACTGGGGGACAGATGGGAAGCTTGTGAGCCTGGGATAATCAGGAGCTGGTGCCTGCAGCCCTGACCCCCAGCGTCTCCCTCCCCATCGCTCAGCGGCCAGTAGAACCTCCAACTTCACCAGAACCTGGTGAGAACCATCGGATGCCGAGAGTTCTCTGGATCCTGCATGAGAACATCACCTGTGGCCTGGGCAGGGGCAGGAGGATGTCATCCTCCCTCCAGAGTCACCTTCTGGGAGCCTTGTTTCTTGCAGGCTGACAAGGAGCAGGCCCAGGTGTGAAAGCCTTGGCTGACTCAGCCACCAACTTGCTGTGCAATCTTGGGCCAGTCCTTTGCCTCTGTGGAGCAGCTGTGACATAGGATGGACCATCCCTGTGTGTGGAAGGAGCAAGAGATGGAACAGGGACCCAGAGTGTCCTGCAAAGCACAGGGCTCAATACAGATGCAGGGGGGCACTGTTTTTCTCCTCGCTATACAATGTCCTCTGCCTTTGAACTGCCATTCTCATCTGGGAGCCCTCCTGAAACCATCCTTACCAGAGCTTCCCACCCGCCCCAGGCCAACTCATACCTCTTTCTGCTTCCATTATCTACAGCCACAGCTGAGTCCTGGCCCACTTCGGTCACCAGGTATGAAATATTTCCTAGAGATCACTGGGCAGAGTGCCTGCCTGCCTTCCTCCCTCCCTCCAAGCTTCCCTTTCTTCCTTCTTTCAGGACAGAGGCATTTTTGCCTCTGCAGATGGAGCTAGTTTTATGTCTTGGAGAAGCAGACTTTCACTTATGTGGTAGAGTTTGAGGCATTTTGGGAAGCTCTGTTCTTTGAAAATACTAGTGCTATATCAAACCAGATGATACAGGACTGAGTTATGAGCGTACTGAGTTTTGCTGCAGTAACAGACAACGTCCAAATCCCAGTGGCTTGAAACAATGAAGTTTAATTTCTTCTTCAAATTAGGTGTCCACCGTGGGCTAGCTAAGGCCTGCTCCTCGTCAGCCTCACCCTAGGACCCAGGCTGATGGAGCAGCAACTCTCTGGAATGTTGCTAGTTGCTGTGGCAGAGAGAAAAGGGCTCTAGCTAGTCTTGAAGGCAGAGGGTCAGAAACATTTAGTGAGCAGTATTAGTTCCTATCACAAGTCCCATACAGATGGCCATGGTGCTCACAAACCACAACTCATTCATATGTGTGTTTGGTATGCACTTAATAATGATATGAGACAGGTTCTGCGTGCTTGGCTCCAGCAGTTCTCAAACGTGAGCTGCCGAATCAGAATCACCTGGGGAACTTGTTATACCACAGATCGCTGGGCCCCAGTCCCAGAGTCTCTGATTTAGAAGATTTGAGGTGGGGCCCAAGAATTTGCATTTCTAACAAGTTCCCAGGTGATCCTGCTGGACTGGGAACTACACTTGAGAACCACGAGGCTACGGTTTCTTTACTGACTCTGTTTGCGAATCTGTTACAAAGAGGCCCAGCAGGTGCATCCCCTAAGTACTCAGGGCTTCTCCTGATGGGCAGCGGGGAGAAAGCATGCCTCACTGCAGCGGGCAAGGATGGGGAGTCTATCTGCCCAGCCCTCATCTCCTGTTTCCTCTTGGTCAACATAGTTTCCCCCATGGCAAATGAACTCCCTCGAGCTTCCAGGTGAAATCTTCTGGCCCTTTCAGTGGTGGCTTGGAATGCCAGAGGCCACCCTCTGCAGTGTGGTTTTCAGGAAATCCAGAAGTGGAGGGATTCACCAGAAACTCCAGGCACGTATGCAGCTGGTGGGCCTGGCTGGCTTGGGGAGCGTAGGTTGGTCCCAGGGAAAGGGACTGTGCCAGCCCTAGGGGGTGGTCTGTATATGGCGGCTGAGGGAGCCAGCAGCTGAGGGTCTGGGAGATTGGCCTCATGAATGGACTCTGGTTGAGGGGAGAGGATTCAGGCAGGGGGCAGGCAGTGTAAAGATTTAATTCAGTGAATTCAACACATCAACTCTGTGCCAAATTAGGTACTCCTGTTTCATTATTGCTGTTGCTTTGCACAATTATTGTTTAAATAATTGAATTCTTATGTTTCATAATTCCTTTGCTCATCATCTCTTCTTGCATCACTCTCCTAGGTTCAGCCTCATTCTTCTTGAAAGATCTTTAGTTCTTTCAGGGAAGGTCTGTAAATGACCAATGCTCCTGTGCTTTATTTGTCTTATGCTTTGATTTTGCCCTTGCTCTTAAATGATGGTTAAGCTGCCTGTGACATTCTAGGCTTTCAGTCATTTTCTTACGGCAGTTTGAGAAGTGGTGTTCCATTACGTTCTGGACTTTGTCTTGCACTGCCCTGCGGTTTCCCTAGGATGTGTCTGGGTGCGGAGTTTTTGGGGTTTTTGTTTGTTTTATACTGTTTGCTTCTCGGAGGTATACGTCATCTTTGAGCTAAGGATTCATGTCCTTCATCAATTCTAGAAAATTGTCAACTATACCTCTTCAAAAATCTCCTTTCCTCCATTCTCTTAATTTCTCCTGTTGGAGCTCCAATATGTTGGATCCTCGTATTTCATCTTCTGTCTCTCCTAAGTTCTCATTTTCAGTCTCTTTATCTCTCCATGCTGCACCTTGGACATTTTCCTTAGATCCATTTATTAGATGCTGTAGTTCTGCTAATTAACCTGTCTGGTGTGGTCTTAATTTCAGTTTCATGTTTCATTTCTAGGAGTTCTATTGGTTCTTTTTCGGATATGCTATGCTTTTTCTGTCGTGTCCTATTCTTTCATTATGAATTCCATTCCTCCTTTTATTGCTTTAATTATTTTAAACATATTTCTTTTATAGTCTCTTTCAGATAGTTTTATCTCGAGCGATTAGTTCTATTAGCTCAAGTTCCTAGAGTATCAATTCTCCTGTTCGTGGTGCCTGCTGATTCTCCATTATGGCAGATTGTTTCCTTGTACAGGTTGTATTTTTTTTTCTATTAATTTAGCCCTTTTTCCCTCTCTTATGCCCCGAATCATACAAGGGCCCCCTACACATTAGTTTTACATTTTCTTGTTGGGCACTCTAATGGTTTTCCCTGGTTCAAGATCACTCTTTGGTAACCTGGTTTGGGATTTTATGCTATTTGGTAAAGGCTTGGGGTGTTTTTTTTTTTTGTTTAATTGATGTGAATTTCACATACCATAAAATCATTTTAAAGTGTGCAATTCGGTGGCCTTTAGTATATTCACGATGTGCAAATATCACCTCTATCTAATCACCCCTCAAGGAGACCCCATACCCATTCAGCAGTCACTGCCTATTCCCCTGTCCTGGCTTTTCGTTTCTTGTGGGAGACTTTTCTCCATCCAGAATACCTTGCTTTATCTCTAGGTTGGTGGGTAGCATGTTCAAATCCCTCCTACATGGAGCTGGCAACTTCCAAGGCCAAGTCTGCCCTTGTGTGGGTGTGAAGTCCCTGGCTCCCGGCCTGCGCTGGGGGTGGGAGGAGGTGGCTGTTGCCAGGTCTGATGTTCCCTGAGCTACCTTGGCTTCAGCATCTCACATTCTGCTCTCCTGTAAACTCCTGCTTTCCCCCACACTTGGAAATTTACCTTGCTCTCCTTAGAGCTCAGCTATGCATTTTAAAATGTTTTTATTATATTTTGGGGGCACTTTTGCAGCATGAGGAGCTACATCAGCACTTTCTGCCTATCACTGGAACCGACCCTGTTTTACAGAGAGGAGTGGAATGGGGACTTTTATTTATTTTTATTATTATACTTTAAGTTCTAGGGTACATGTGCACAACGTGCAGCTTTGTTACATATGTATACTTGTGCCATGTTGGTGTGCTGCACCCATCAACTCGTCATTTACATCAGGTGTGACTCCCAATGCCATCCCTCCCCCCTCCCCATGATAGGCCCCGGTGTGTGATGTACCCCTTCCAGAGTCCAAGTGATCTCATTGTTCAGTTCCCACCTATGAGAGAACATGCGGTGTTTGGTTTTCTGTTCTTGCGATAGTTTGCTGAGAATGATGGTTTCTAGCTGCATCCATGTCCCTACAAAGGACACAAACTCATCCTTTTTTATGGCTGCATAGTATTCCATGGTGTATATGTGCCACATTTTCTTAATCCAGTCTGTCACTGATGGACATTTGGGTTGATTCCAAGTCTTTGCTATTGTGAATAGTGCCGCAATGAACATACGTGTGCATGTGTCTTTATAGCAGCATGAATGGGGGCTTTTATAACCAATCCCTGTGACGTTTAATTCAATGCCTTCTTGGAGTGATTGCTAACTTTCAGCCATAATAATGACAATTGTGTAATGCCTGGTGGTTTAGCCGGCGCTTTCACCTACAGTATATCACCTGCTCAGGAGACTGGAGAAGTGAGCATTGTTGTTACTGCCCTTTTACGGGACAGAACACTGAAGCTCAGAGAGGCTAAATGACTTGTCCACATGGATGAGCGGCTGGCCCAGACTTCAGATGGATGTGACTTCAAGTCCTGTACTCTCCCCTCCTATGGTGGGTTTTCTCTGAGTAGGAGAAACCTGTGGCCAGAAGAGAGAAGTAGGGTCAGTCAAGAGGGCAGGGGAGGAGGTTTGGAGGGGGAGGAGGGGACTGAAGCTATACTGGTTTGAGTTCAAATTTTTGCTAAGGTGCCAAGAGGGCATGGGGGATGGAGGAAAGGGTGTATGTGTAAGCAGCATGGTGGGGCCTGTCTGAAACTCAGCCTCTCCCTAGCTGCTAGGTAAAAGAACTCACTGCTGACCCTCTAAGAGGCTCCTCAAGGAGTCTTGCGTGCTGCCATCACCAGAAACAGTGCTGACGCCACTCCCTTGGGTCACCAACACCTCGTGCTGAGCTTTGCTGCCTAGAACAACATCCATCCATCACCATTTATTATTATTAGATATCTATGCCTTGCAGGTACTACTGGGTCCTGGGGATGCAGAGATGAATAAGAAGCACATGGTCTAGTAGGAGAGATGCCATCACAGAAGGATGAGCACAGTTTAAATAGGGAGGCAAGGAAGGCATGGCTGCCCGTCCACCCCCGACAGACCCCCACTCAGTGGTCAAAATGAATGCAGCCACTGTGGTCTGGTCCCCAGTCCGTGGGCTTAGAACATTGACTTAGAATATTCAGAGCAGCTGAGATCCAAGGGATGATTCACACTGACCAAACTCATAAATACTGATGCTTAACCCTGATGCCAGTTAATTCATTTGCAATGAGAAACGTAACTACCAAAGATTTGTCCTTGTCCACTTGTTAGTGCTTGTCAGACCCTCGATAAATAATTGTTGAAAGAGCGAATTCATGGTCTGGGCACCCACAATGCCTGGTGGTCTCTCTGGATTCGCCCTTCTGTTAATGCCTATTTTGGTTTCTTCCTGTTCCACCCTGGAACTCCCCCTGTTTGGGAGCCACACGGTGGTTGGTACAAGTACTCTGTACCCACCATCCTGTGTCTCCCTTGGCCCTGCCACCCCAGGCCCCTCTGCACCCTTGTCCTTCTGGTTGTGAAGCTGCTGTGCCCGTCCATCTCTCCCCCTCAGAAGTGAATTCCTGAGGCAGAGGGGTCAAGTCACTGCAAGGCTTTCCCCAGGGCCAGACACAGTGTCCAGCGCTGAGTACTGACCAACCACTGAATTGAGTGAGTGAAATAGACTCATACCCCAAATACTGAGAGACCTCTCAGGGAGAGGCAACTAACTTTATCTAGGGATGGAAGGAAAGGGGGTCAAGGAAGACCCCTTCAGGGAGGTGAGTTTTGAGCTGAGTCTGAAAGATGAGTAGGAATTCACCGGGAGAACAAGAGATGGGCAGTGGGTAAGACGGAGCTTCAGAACTCAGCTGGCCTGAGAGTGACTCCACTCACTTCCTCTGCTAGCTGTGTGCCCCCAAGCACGTTGCTTTGCCTCTCCATATCTCAGCTTTCTCATCTGTAAAATAGAGCTCCACTGGGTACATACCTCTTTAGGCTGCTGTGAAGATTCAATGAGTTGCTACAAATAAAGCATTTAGTAGAGGGCCTGGCATGTGAAGAGCTCAGTAAAACTTGGCTGCTGTTCTTGGTTTACTTTTGTGAGGGAGGGCCTTGTCTGGCAGAGGGGCAGCGTGAGCAAAGGTGAGAGGTGGGAGATAGCAGAGGGGTCAGGACACTGCCCAGACAATCTCATGAGGTCATCAAGGGGTTTAAGTAGCAAGCAATGCCATGAGGTGGTGTCAGGGGGGGGTTGTTCTGGGGGCAGCAGCATGGACCACCAGTGAAGGTGGTGAAAGACAAGTTATGGGGGGTGTGCAGGGATGGGTGAGCCACGGACGGCCGTGCTCATGGACTTGGTCAAGGGAATGAAGACCTGGGGTCTGGTGGCTGGGTTTTGCTGGCCAAGCTCTAGCTTTCCCTGGCAGAACTTTCCTCCACCCTCAGTGAGTGCCAGCAGGGCCCCTCGTGCTGAGGCAGCTGTGGGAGGATTGAGGCATCGCTTCTTAATCACCAGCTGCGGCGGTAATTAAACCTCTGCCATCTGCACCGGGCGGCCTCTGAAGGGAAGCCTTTGGTTGTGTCAGAAGCAGTCAGGCATTTATGTAAGCTCTCTTCCTGGGTTTTCCTGGGCCAGCTGAAGCCCATAAAGTGGCTACCCTGTGCCCAGTCTAAGTGCCAGTTTCTCTACGGGAACTTGCCGACGGCCCTTTTGATCTTCTGAATTCATACCTTGAATGTCTGGTCCTTGTTGGGCGTTTGCTGCTTGATGCTGCAAGCCCCACATGGCCTGGCCCCAGCTGACTCTGTGCCTCCCACGCTGGCCTCCTGGCTCCTCCTGCACACAGGGAGCCTTGGAGGTTCCTGTTCCCTCTGCCCGGAATGCTTTTCCCCCAGATAGCCACGTGGCACCAGATGGCCTGTCCCTCATTTCACTCAAATACCGTGTTTCAGAGAGTCTTCCCTGACCACCCCGTCTGCAATGGCAGCCTCCTTGACGTCTTGCTATACCCTCTTAGCCTGTTTTTTTTTTCTTTTCTTTGCACTATCACTACCTGGCATAGACTATACATTTTTAAAATTTCTATCTCCTCAATGGAACCATACACTCAACACAGATCACTGTAGAGTCTACAGTGGGTCACGATGTGCCAGGCACAGAGTAGGGGCTCAGAAAATAGCCTTGGAAAATTGGAGGCACCTCCAATTCATTCTACTCCTGCCTTGCCCCACTGCCGTGCTTTCTGACATTTTCTTCTTCTCTGTCCAGGGCTGCCCGCTCCAGATGTGTTCCCCAGGGTCCTTCACATGAGACTCATTATTCTGTGTCTTGCTCCTCAAGGTCCCGTTACCTGACTGCTGAGCCTCTGTGTCCCACCCAGCTGCCTGAGTTCTCCACATTCTCTCATTCCCTGGGGCTTTATGCAGGCTGCCCTCGCCTCCTTGAACCCCCGGTCCTGCTCTTGTAGTTTCTGCATAGTGGTCCTTGAAAACTCAGTGCAGAGCCTAACATTCTCTGGAGCCCCACTCAACACCTCCTTCCCCAGCCCCAGCCCTGTCTTGATTGCAGCCCCTTTCACTCCAGGTCCCATTGTCAATGTGTTTTCATTTCTCTCACTGGGCCATGAGCTCCTGAGGGCCCGGAATGTGGGACCCCTCTGTATCTGTAGTGCCCAGCACTGGAACGTGCAGTCTGGTTGATGAGGATACCTGGGCTGGCTTTTCCAGGGGACCCTCAAGGGACACCCAAAGGAGTAGTCTCTGGGCAGGATCCTGAGAGTCCAGAGTGGAGGGTGGCCTGCTTCAGACAGGGTCCTGGTGTGAGGGCTGCTCAGGGCCCTCCCCTCTTTTATCCTCCCCTCCAGGACCTCAGGTTCCCAAAGCTCCTCCCAGAGTTCTGGTATCTGTACCCATGTCACATGTGTGTGAAGAGTCTGGGAACCCTGCTCTGGGGCTCTGTGGGGACTGAGCTTACTGTCTTAGAACCCAGGAGGCCACCTCTGGGTTAGAACTGAGCTTGCAGGATGTCGGGCAGCAGTGACTGGAGGGACGTGGGAGGACAGAGGGACATGGGAGGACGGAGCTCCTCAGGCAGTGCCTCCTGGTTTGCTGAGCACCTTCCTCCCTCCTGGCCGCTAATAGGCTTTTGTGGACAATGGGCATGCCGGTCCCCAAATCTCCTCTGACGCTTGCTCTTCAGTGAGGGCTGCTGAGTGGCCCCACTGAGGGTGACAATGCTAGTGCAGAGCCTCCCGCTGCCTCCCAGTGGCCACTTCAATGTCTTTGGAGACCTGTCTTTCAAGAGCCTTGCTCAGCTGTCCATCAAGTAGGCGGGGTGGGGACTGGCTGGGGAGCTGGACACTCCCTACTCTGTGCTGACCCAACAGTGGCCAAGCCCAGTGGAGAGCCTGAGAGCAGGGTCCCTTGTTGCAGGACACATCCCACTGTCCCCTCCCTGTCTACACCTGGGAGTAAGAATAGAAACATTGAACTCTAGGCTTGGCACCCCTATCAGTAAGTTGGAATGGAATAGGTCCTGGAGGCCCCCTCTGTGGCTGTTAACCCTGTAGTTTCTGGATGATAGAAAGGTGGGGGGCTTGGAAGGGTAAGCAACCATTTACATTTACCAGTGAGAATAGGAATATTTTAATATTTTACCTCTCAGTATCTTTCACCCTAGTCTGTCTTAGTTGAACTGCAATCCCTCATTTGACACTGCAGATGTGATATGTCTGGACCTCTGAGGAAGGGGCATATCTGCTGTGATGTCTGGCTGTGTGTCGATGTGGTGCATATAGGATTGTGAGTCTGCATGTGTGGAGGTTGCTCCCAGTCCACATGAGGGATGTCTGTGCAGGCATGTTATACCAGCTGATATCAAGGTTAACAGCATAGACCCTACAGCCAGACTGCTGCCTACTACCTGTGTGACTCTGGGCAAATTACTTAGCTTCTCTGTGCCTCAGTTTACTCACTTGTAAAAAAGGGTAGCAATAGTACCTTCCTTGTGGCATCATTGGGAAGATTAAGTAAGTGAAGGTATGTAAAGAGCTCAGAATGGTGCCAGGCATGTGGAAGGGGCTATGGAAGTGATGGCTTTTATTATTGCATACACACGTGTATATTAATGAGAGCTGGGTTTTGCTGTGTGCAAAGTGCTCGCCCCACACGTGTGTGCACGTGTATGTTCTGCATGTATTACTTGCTGTCTGTGTATATTACATGTCTGCCATGAAAAAGCCCCCTGTAACCTATGTGCTAAGTGCATAATTGCACGCTGGCATGTTCGAAGAGTCTGTGCCTTCACTTCTCCCTAGATTCTCCTGAGAGTCACCTTCCCCATCATTGTTTCCAACTCTCCTTTCCCTTTTTAAGCAGCCACTGGTGCTGAATTGTCACCAAGGGAGCCAGAATCGCTTCTTTGCTCCTGATGGGGTGGGGAAGGGGAGCCAAATTACACCATCAATCTCATTCCCACAATGGAGGCAGACCTGGAACCAAGGGCAGAAGCCAGGGAGGCCTCCTCCCTCCCCTGGCCAGAGAACTGCCCCTCTGGTTGCCTTTACCCTGCACTGGCTGGAAAGAGAGGAAAACTCCCAAATCTGGGAGCCAGAGTGGCCGCAACTTAAAGGCAGCCCCTAGCCCTTTGGTGTGGCCAGGTGCAGGGACTATAGCCTTGGCCTCTGTTTATCCACAAGGCTCCATCCACCAAACAAACTGCGGAGACCTGATAGTAAATCAACAGCAAGTGTGATTTAGAGGACTCTGTTTGCTCAGCTAAGCTTTTGGCAAGGTAAATGCATAAGCTGCAGAAATTCTCTTTGAAACAGCCGCAGGGCTCAAACACCCTTCAGTCCTCCATAAAGGATTCTCAAAATTATATGGACTAGATTAGTATCTCTATTACATAAAACCATTTCAGTGCCTGCTCGAGGCTTTGAGAATGAAGTCACCGGACAGACCTTTTGTTGCCCTGCCCCGCCAGCACATGGTAATTGAAGATTTCCCTGTAAAAGTGTGTCAGGTAGAAAGAACTCCTAATTTACTAAGTGGAGGGGCCTTTGTTAGGGAGACCGATGCTTTGTTCTGCCTGTCCCTTTTAATCTTCTTCTTGCACAATGGACTTACATAAAGCATTACTAGAGGATTAATACTGGGGAGGGGACCATGGCAGGGCTGGGCTTCGCAGAAGGGAGGCCAGGCAGGGCCGCCTCCTCCCTTTTCTGCCTCTCTCTCCCTCCTCTTCTTGCGTTTTCCTTTCCTTTATTTGGGCCTCCTTCTATCTGGACCCCAGAATCAAGGAGCAGGTGCAAGTGCTGGGACGAGCCCTGTGGCTTTGTAGGAGTGGCCGCCCTTATTTTTCCTAATCAGAGCACATGCTTCTCCTTTGCTCCCCGTTTTTTAATTGCATCTCTGCATGGAAACCCCTGAGGCAAGATCCAGGTTTGGGGCTACATTCTCTGTGGGTTGCCAGATTTGAATCTAGCTGAGGTCTTCAGCCCCAAAGTCAAATGCCATCTGGTGGCTGATGGGACAGTTTTGGTTGGAGGGGTTTCTGCGGTACCCGGGCACTAAGCAGCATTTGTTGTCTGAGATGCCTCCCCCACACTGGCTTCTGGCTCCGAGGAGGAGGAGGAGGAGGCCACTGAACCCAGATTGAGAGGACTCATGTTTTGCCTCTAGCAGGGAGCCACCCCCTTCAGGCTTGAAAACCCCGTGATGCTATTAGATGTGCACCCCCACCTGGCTTTCAGCGATGGAATTCACCTGCTCAGCCATCATCTTGCTGTGTGAATGGATGCAGGATTCTGCCACCCTTGGGTCTTAGCTTCTTATCTGTAACGTAAGAAGACCGATCAGCTCTGAATTTCTGTGTAATGAGTTCAAATTATGATGACTGTAGAGCAGAGGTTTTTCTCATTTTGAAGTCAATGGACAAAGTTAATGAGACCCAAGACCAATGGAAAAGTTTAAAATGGAAAAATGCAATTGCCATTCTTAATGAATTGGAGGAAGAACCTAAGAGAGGCAAAGTCATTAGAAACGAATCATGAAACATACTTGGAAATGCCATTTGGTTTGTTTCTAGATGGTAGACATACATAGTTTCATGTGGGTAAGAGGTTCCTAAGCTTTCCCAGGGCAGGGCCATTTCTTCCTAGACTACATCCCCAAACAGGCTGTCACAGGCCTTCACAGTCTCTCCTAAAGACTTAACTGCTTGTCTGGGGTGGGCAGAGGGGAAAGGTGAGCTAACAGCGAACAGACTGCGAAAGCTGTAACTCCAGACAAGATAGAGAAGCTTGTTAGGACCCATCAGCCGCATGTGGAGCACATTCTAGATGAAGGCCTTCCTGGAGGACATTTGCCTTCACGAAGGGAGGGAGGGACGAAGGAGGGGCTCCCATTTTTGGTGTCAGGCCTTCACACATGTTATCTCATTTTATCCTTACAGTGACTTTGCGATAATGCATGTCACTTTCTACATGTGTACAGCCGAGACTCAGAGGAGTGAAATTACCTGCCTAAGGGCCCACAGCTAGGAAGCAGTGGAGCTGGGTTTCCAGGGCACTGATGCAGAAAAAGCTAGGACTATGAAATCCACCAGGACTGTAAGTTTTAAAGAATGGGCCCCACATCTGGCTGGGGGTCTGTGCTGTAGAGTGTCCAGCTCTAGCTTAGGCTCAAGGACCATGGGTTGCAGCCCTGCCTTGCACTTTAACTAGCTAAAGACTTCGATGTGCCGTTCTACTCTGAGTTTCTTTCCTCATCTACAAAATAGGAGTAGAAGCCCCTGTGCCACAAGAGAATATGATGGGGCTTTGTCCTCACCAGCCCCTGACCACCCCCACTTGACCGGCTGGCAGTAGAAATAACAATATTCTCCTCTTCCTCTCATTCCTCCTTTGCCTTCTTCTCTCCCATCCTCCTCTTATTCTTTTTTTTTTTTTTTTTTTTTTGAGACGGAGTATCGCTCTGTCGCCCAGGCTGGAGTGCAGTGGCGCAATCTCGGCTCACTGCAAGCTCCGCCTCCCGGGTTCACGCCATTCTCCTGCCTCAGCCTCCCGAGTAGCTGGGACTACAGGCGCCCGCCCCTGCGCCCGGCTAATTTTTTCTATTTTTAGTAGAGACGGGGTTTCACCATGGTCTCGATCTCCTGACCTTGTGATCCGCCCACCTCGGCCTCCCAAAGTGCTGGGATTACAGGCGTGAGCCACCACGCCCGGCCCCTCCTCTTATTCTTTCCCTCCTTCTCCTCCTCCATTATCAACATAGCTAACACTTATATAGCACAAACTGTATGCTAGGCCTCATTACTAACTCATTTAATCCTCACAATCCTATGAAGTGGTGCTATTAACATTCTCAGTTAATAGATGAGAAAATGGAGGCACAGAGAGGTTATATAACTTGCCCAAGGTCACACAGGAATGAAGCACTAGAATTGGGAAGTCAAACCCAGGCATCTGGTGTCATTTTCGTGCTTATAATAACCATTCTGTTACAGCCAGTGGCCTGCAGACTTAGCTGCTCCAAGGCTGTCCTGGAAGCTTCTGTGTCTGGCATCTCTGGAGGTTGAGGATGTACAGTTTTTAGCTGATGGGATATGGCTGCAGCTGCCGGTCCGACCCCCCACTGTGTGCGGCCACCTCATCCCCTATCCAGCCATCTGTCCCACTCAGTTCCTATGCTAGTTCTCATTTGCTGCTGGGATGGAACTTGGTCTGGGGAACCCTATTGTTTATTCCCTCTGTGCCTCAGTTTCCTCATTGTGTAATGGGGATAATAACAGTGCTTTCCACATGTGAAAAGGCTTGGGAAGATTAGGTGAATAAATTCATGTAAGGTGCTTGGAACAGTGTATGGCACACAGTAAGTGCTGAGTGTCAGCTCTTATTATTCAGTACAGCTGGATAATGCAGAGGAAGCTGTACTGCTAGGCCAAGGGCCAAAGGAAACAACTTTTCAGTTCTGGGAAGGAACCCTGGGTGTATAAGCATAGAGTTGGGAGGTGGTCAAGACCCCTCCCTGACTAACTAAAGAAAATGGTTAGGCTGGGTGTGGTGGCTCATACCTGTAATTCTAGCATTTTGGAAGGTTGAGGTAGGAGGATCGCTTGAGGCCAGGAGTTTGAGGCCAGCTCAGGCAACTTGGGATCTGACATGAGAAAGACCCTGTTTCTACAAAAAAATTTTTTTTAATTAGCTAATTGTGGTGATGCATGCCTATAGTTCCAGCTACTTGGGAGACTGAGGCAGGAGGATTGCTTGAGCCCAGGAGGTGGAGGTTATAGTGAGCTGTGATGGCTGCTCCAGCCTGGGCGACACAGTGACAGAGTGAGACCCTCTCTCTCTTAAAAAAAAAAAAAAAAAAAAAAAGCTAGAAAATGTTTAAAACGGTTAGAGAGAACAGCAAATAAATATCGCCAAGCTCATAGTGTTCATCATGGAAATGAGGTGCAGGAACTGAGCTTGCTGAATGGAGAAGCCTAGTCATGGCTCTGCTTGCTCTAGGACATGCACAGATCGCACCATTTCCACCTAGATGGAAATTTTAGATCTGCGTCATCAAGGTACTGGGGGTCAGCCTGCAGGTGTCCCAGAGAGAAACAATTATCCAGAACTGCAGAGAGGGGTCCAAAGGGCCAGCCTACCTGTGACAAGAACGGTCTCTGGCAGCCGGTGTTCTTGATTGTCTGCTGAGGAGGTCAGTATGGTCCTAAAGCCCAGGTCTTAGTGACTAATAACCTTACAGCACAAATGGTGAAATATATGTGTAAGATTTGTCTGTCTCCATGTGTCTGGAATGAAGCAAGCCTCTGTCGGGGGCAAATAGCATTTTTCTCAAGGTCACTTCCAGCCCAGCATTCTGGGGTGTGTCTGGGTGTGGTGAGGGCTAGCCCTGCTGCAAGCAGAGAAATGGCTAGCTGACTTTCTGGGCATCTTCCTTTTCTGAATCTGTGATGGTAGACATTACCCCTGAATAGGAAGCAAAGCCAGCATGCCTCGCCCACCAGCTTCCTGTATTTACCTTAACAGAGTTTTAAAACACAGCTTCTGACATGTGTACAAACCACGCATGGTACAACGTGGACGCCTCAGCTGGAGGTCTTAATTACTTGCTAAGAACAAGAGACCGTTCTAAGATCTGTGCAGTTGCTCATGGCAAGTGGTTTATTTCTCAGAGCAGAGTACAGAGCAAGGGGAGCCATATGGCCCAGCGGTGGAACAGCTGTCTCTCGAGAAGGAACAATTTGGGAACTTCCACCATCTGGGTGAATTACGAGACTTGCAATTTTCATGCATATGTTGCAACAACTTACCAGCACAGCAGTCAAGTGGGTTGATGATGGAGAGATTAAATGTCCCCATGCTCTGAGTGCTGGCCCACTGCATGGCTATCCATCCTCAGAAACCCTGACTCGGCAGCCACCTCTTGAGCCTGTCCTCCCTGGGCAGGGCCTGCCTCTGAGGTCACATGGGCAGATGCCCTACCAGCTCCCTGGGGATCCCCACTGCCTCTGCCTGGCAGGTGGGCCTTCCACTTCCTCCAGAAAATATACATGTCATTCCTTTAGCTGCAGCCTCCGTTTGCCTCTGGCAGGGCTGGGAAAATCTAGTTGAAGAGTGCTTAGTGGTTTGGGGCTGTTATATTTTCTCTGCTCTATGATCCGTGTTAGGTTAAAAGGGCCAGAGCCGCTTTTCCTTCCCACAGAAGATAACTCAACCTGGACAGGCTTCCTCTGGGAGAATTAAAGGTAATGAGGGACTTCTGTTGGCTGCAACCGTTAATATCCTTTTCCCAAAATGGTCCTCTCCCTTCCCTACCTCCCAGCTGGTTGGAGTGATGGGTATATTCCAGTGTATCTTCATCCCAGTAATAAAACTCTTTTCCTGTGGTTACTGGTGGCCTCCCAGAGCAAGTGCTGCATATCCCGGGCCACAATGAGGAGAGTCACGTAGTGGGGCCCATGGAGTGTCAGGCCCCGTGAGGGATGCTCTTCTTCCATTCCTTTTTTTTTTTTTTGAGACAGAATCTCGTTCTGTCACCCAGGCTGGAGTACAATGGCACAACCTCGGCTCACTGCAGTCTCTGCCTCCCGGGTTCAAGTGATTCTCCTGCCTCAGCCTCCTAAGTAGCTGGGATTACAGGCACATGTCATCATGCCCAGCTAATTTTTGTATTTTTAGTAGAGACTCGGTTTCACCATATTGGCCAGGCTGGTCTCCAACCCCTGACCTCAGGTGACCTGCCCGCCTCGCGCTCCCAAAGTGCTGGGATTACAGGCGTCAGCCACTGTGTCTGGCCTTTCTTCCTCCATTCTCACAGAAGTGCTTCGCAGTGGGCCCTGTTATTCCCAGTTCAAAGAGGAGGAAGCAGAAGCACAGAGAAGTCAGGTGACTAGCCAGAGGTCACTGAGCTGGGAACCGGAAGAGATAGGATTCAAGCTTAGGTCTGCTTGACTCCAAAACCAAGCCTCTTTCCTAGAAACTGTGCCAGACCTAGAAGGTCTGGAAGGACCTGGAAGGAGGCAGATCTCTGAATGAGGTGTTAGCAGAGCATATGCTTTTGAGGAAAAAGGCATTGTACAAATTGCTATGTCTCAGGCCCTCTCAATATCTCTCCCACTGACAAGCCAGAGATTTTCCCATTAGGGAGATGCCACTGGGTGATTTCCTGGTCTCCAGAAAGCTCCTGCTAAAATGTAGTTTTGCTCCCCGGGGAGATGACATTTCTCTTCATGCTCCTTCAGATGGAGAGAGATTGACACAGATGAAGAGTACTGGTGCCCTCTCATCTTTAAAACTTGATCTGAGCCCGGCACGGTGGCTCACACCTATAATCCCAGCACTTTGGGAGGCCAAGGTGGGTGGATCACCTGAGGTCAGGAGATCAAGATCAGCCTGGCCAACATGGCAAAACCCTATCTCTACTAAAAATTACAAAAATTAGCCGGTGTGTGTGGTGGCAGGTGCCTGTAATCCCAGCTACTCAGGACGCTGAGACAGGAGAATTGCTTGAACCCGGGAAGTGGAGGTTGTGGTGAGTTAAGATCACGCCACTGCACTCCGGCCTAGGTGACAGAGTGAGACTCCATCTCAAAAAAAACCAAACCAAAACAAAACACTTGATCTGAAGCCAGCTGTGTCCCCCGTCCCAATCACCGCACACCTTCTGTTACCAGGACATCCCAGCTAGAGTCTCCACAATCCAGACAACACAACCGATCTGAGCAGGTTGGCCTTGGATGGATTGCCTAAGCCCAGCACCAGGGTGTCCCAGCAGGGAGGAGTGCAGCCTGTGACTCCGGCCTTGCCCCTCACTTCCTGGCTTGTGGGGATGAGGCACAGCCTAAAGGCCACCGTCTCCCCAGCCAGAAGAAACCAAGGTCTCTCCAGAAGCCCAGAGCAAACTCAGGGTGCCCCTCCTAGTCACCTGCTGGGCTCTGTGTGGCACTATGCCATTGTCACCTGTTCACCCCCTGTGCCTCCTTGGTGGAGTTGTCCTGAAGGTCCCCCAGGCAGGGTTTGAGTCCGAATGTCTCTATGTCCCTGTGGGGCTAACAAGAGTTAGTAGGGTTTATTGACTATTTCAGCGTCTACCAGGAAGGAGCTTTGGGGAAATCAAAACAGCACCTCCCAGAAAGGCAGGGAGCCTTGCTCATTAACCTCTGGCAGCAGAAAGGCTGATTCAGTCTTTGGGTGTCACTTTCTTTTGGTTCCCCCTCCCTAGAGACCTGGGCACAAGCTAGTGGATCCAAGCCCATTACGCCTTTTGTGCTGGTGTCGGTGACGATGGCCCCTGGCCACTAAAGCCGAGCTGGCTGGAGTATTCAGAATCACTTTCCTGCTTGGCTTCCCCTCTGCCACCCCCGCTTTCTGCTGCTTCATGAATTTCTCTTTTCTTTGGGTAGAGACCATTTGAGAGTCCTCATATTGGACCCACTGAGAGGGGAGGCTGGGAGGCAGCTGGGAACTGGCACCCAGTTCCCAGGCGGCCACCTCCCTCTTCTCCTTTGTCTCTGGGCCCAGCTGAGCCCTTTCTAGCTGCACCTTGTTCTCTCTGCACAAGGACTGCCGTGTGCTGGGGAAGGTGGGGGCACCTGGGAGATGGCTCCCAGGGAGACAGCTGCCCCAGCACCTCAGGCTAGACTTGGGGGTGTGTGAGTGAGATAGTGCCCAGATGGAGGAGGGAAGGAAAGATGTCCCAGGGGAACAGTGAGCATCAGGGTGGATTTATGGGTGGAGGTTCTGTTTTCTGACCCCAAGCATAGTCATTAGGAGAACAAAGGCCAGAAGTTGAATGGAGTAACTGAGGCTCAAAGCTGAGTCCTGAGACTTTCTGATCCATAACCCCAGGCCTCATGTCCATGGGACTGGGCTGCAAATCAGGAGATATGGGGGTGAATCCTGGTCCTTCCCTGCACCCAGACCAGAGAATCACACATTCTCAGAGTTAGGTGGGAGCCTGCAGGTCTCTGAACCTGGGCACAGCTCTTTGGTTGCTAATTTCTACCCCAGCCTCTGGGTCACCATTTCCGCTCTTGGATATAAATGGGCCTCACAGGGTTGTGCAATGTGGAGGCCCTGCTGCTGTCGCCACCACAGAAATGCTTGTTCAGGCTCAGTTTGATTACCTTGGTTGACGGGGAACTCACTGTCTCCTAAGGGAGCCCATGTGGGTTTGGATCGTTCTTAGTAAAATAAAGGTATTTATTTTGGTCCCAGAAAGGATTTCTCTCTTTTACTTAGTAGCTTTTCAGATGTTTAGAAACCTGTCTCCCTTCTCCCTACCCCGACCCCAACCAATGTTTTCTTTTCCAGGGCAGGCATCACTTGTTGATTTTACAATGGATTTTCAAGCACTTCTTTCTTATGTGCCAGGCTCTTGGCTAGGTGCTGACAAGACAGGAATTTATAAAACAGACATGACCCTTCACTCAGGGAGCTCACAGCCCAGCAAGTCATTATTCCCAGGCTCTCCCTCTTAAATGTAAAAAGGGCTGCAGGTCTGGCTTGATCGGGGCAGAAGGTGACAGCCCCGCTTTGTTCTCCATGCTTCTGTTAATATCCGTGTGAAGCTGGGCTAATCACTTCCCTTCCCTGGACATCATCCCAAGGATAACAGCACTTGCCTACTACCTATCAAAGGTAAAGTGTGGGATCTAACAGGAGTCAGATTTTTACTTTGTTACACACACAAGGTATTATTTGCATTTAATCCCAAGGAGGCAGAGAGGCAGGAAAAGAAAGGTGTTTATTTTGGTGGTGTCCCTATGACAGTAATTACTGCATCCTTTCGGACAAGAGGGTCATCCATTCAGCAAACCCACTCAAATGGCTAAATAACATCTTCACTTATTTTTTATCTGGGCAGTAAGTATTGAGTGCTTACTATGCGCTGAGCTCAGTGTTGGGCTGAAAGGTGGATGTTGAGGGTGAACAAAAGAGATGAGGTATCTGTCTCCATAACGCTGACAGCCTAGTGAGAGAGGCTGTTAACAGCTATCCCCAAATTAATTGAGGACATTGTCAATTGGTGGTATGGAGGAAAAGAACATGGGGTGCTGAGAGCTAATACACCAGGGAGACCTCCTTCAGATGGGAAGCTGGGGGATCAGGGAAGGGTTATGGAGCTGAGACCTGAAGGATTCAGAAGTAAAGCCTGGGGATGGGGAGGGAGCTCCTGGCAGGGGGAATGGAATGGATGAAGACCTTGGGATGGAAAAGAGTTTTGTGCTCCTAAAGCAACTAGAAGATGCTGGTGGCCGGAGGGCTGGAGGAGGAGGTGGCAGGGATGGAATGGAAGAAGTGGGCACAGCCAGATCCCATGGGGGCTCCAACTAGAGTAAGTACCTGTGGCCCTAGCATCACCAGCTGGACCAGAGCCAAAGCAGGCAAGAGCCTGGAGCAGGGGCTCAGGGATGCGTGGGTACCATTGTGGCTGCAGATACCAACGTCTGGCCCTGGGACTGTCAGGCCATCGGGCTGTGTCCTGGTGGCTATTGCCCTTTGCGTTCACGCCCTTGGGGCTCACACCCTCACCTTGTGGGAACAGGACTCATGCTTTGGAATGACATTTCATTGACTCCTGACTCCCTCTCTAAATGTGACTTTCCCAGAGCTAAGACCGTGGCACATTCTGGTACCCCCGTGCCTTGCACAGTGCCTGGCCAAAGCGGGCTTTGCTGTACTGGTTTCTGGCTGTGACACTGCCTTTGCGTGACCTTGGGCAACTCACCTTCATCCTCTGAGCTGCTTAGGATTCTCATCTGTTCATGTCCGACAAATCATCCTGACTCCTGGACTGCAAGTGGGGAGGGGAGCAGAAAAGCAAGTAAGATCATGGGAAAGAAGGGGCTTTGCGAAATGTGAAGTGTTAGGCAGGTGGAAGGTTACCTTGGTGCCTGAGCCCTGCCCTTGGGTTATCTTCCACCCTTTTTCCTCTCTTTGCCAAGGCCAGAGTTGCCTTTTCGCATGGTGCCTGTCAGCTGCTTATTCTCACACACGTGGGGATATGTGTTATCCAGCAGAGAGTGAGTTGCCCTAGTAACTAGCTGGTTGCCTAGCTATAAGTGCTGGAGTTGGAGTTTGAACACAGGAACCCCAGCTCCCGAGTCCACAGTCTAGCCGCTCGACTCTCCTACCACACTCTGTATTCTCTGCAAAGCACTTGCACACATATATGTCATGCTATCTGTGGCACAGGAAAGCTTCATCACTCTCATTTTCCGGATGAGAAAATTGGAGCTCTGAGAAGTGAAGTTCACCTGGGTCACATCGCCAGATCTCCCGACTCTGATTGGGTGATCCTGCCATCCGGGAGGCCCTAGTTCTGGCCCTGGAAGGGCGCGTTGGCCTTGGGGTGTGTTTGCACGTGGGTGTGTAGAGAGCCGCGGAAGCACGCGGGCTGCAGCCCTGACTGCTGGCGTCCGAGGATTTGTCAGACTCCATGGCAACCCACATGCTGCCACTGTGGGTCTAATATTGTTTTTGTCGCTTTGGTAAAATGTTTTGTTGAGTGTGTGGCATTCATGCCCTCTGTAGGTGCTCTGGGGCAGGGGTGGCAGAAGCAACATTAGTTATGTGTTTAAAGGGCTGAATTCCTTGTCACCTTTCCTCTACTGTTCTGCTCCCCCCCGGGAAAAAAATAAGTGTCCCGCCTCTGAGGCTTTCTAGTTTCTAGATACGTGTGTTCTCAGGCACCAGAGAAGCCAGTAGCACTGTAGGCTCGCTCATCTCGGGCGGAGTATGAAGTCCAGGCTCCCTGGCCCCCATCCAGGCATCGTTCCCTGTGGCAGGGCCTGGTGAGGGTTAAGGTTCTTAGTGACCAGTAAGGGTCCACCGGCCACTATGCAATGCCAGGCTCTGGGCTGTGCCTGTGGACTGGGAGGAACAGCAGATAGGGGTCTCTGCCCTTCAGTGGCTGATAGCCCAGGCCACTAGATGAGCTCCCCACATGCCAGGAGGCAATTAATCATGCCAGCTGCTCTAGGAGTGAGGCCCAGAGAATGCTACAGGTAATGAGAGAGGCTGTTCCCAGTGCCAGAGGCATGGAGCCAGGAGCTCTGGGCTCTGGACCAGATCCGGCATGGATGACCTTGGTCAAGTCCTTCATGTCTTTGAACCTCACTGTTCCCATCTCTAAAGTGGAGATAATAACACAGCTGTCTTGCCTACTTCTTGGAAGAGTTGCAAAAGCAAATGAAATGACAAACATAAATGTGCTTTAGAAATTAAAAAGCACCAGATGAATAGAAGCTATTATATTCTTTGAAAATTCAGAGACAGAAATCTGTTTTGTCTTTATTTCCTCCTTCCCTCCCTACCTCTCCCTCTCTGTCCCTCCCTTTTCTTCCTCCCCTCCATCCTTTTCTTCTTCCTTTCTGCAAATGCCTGCCAAATGTCTTCCCCATGTAACTGCTAGGTGATAGGTCAGGGTTAGGGGAAGAGAGTAGTGCACAGATAAAGAAGACCTGGTTTTCCCCTTTAAGGAATTTGAGACTAGTTAGGAGCCAGATGTCACCAGAACTGTGATACAAAGGAGGGTGGCAGCTGCACGACCAGCTGCGGTACTGGGCAGGATGTGTTGAGAGCAGGGGCGTGGGCTGCATCTGGAAGAAAGGTGGGAAGGTGGATGGGCAGTCGTAGGGAGGATAGCCCAGCATTCCAACAGGGAATTTGCTCCACTGTGGGTAGAGAGAGGAAGAGGTCCGGGAACCCAAAGATGCTCGCAATGTTGGCATCTTGCTCTCTGCTGGGCTGCAGTGGCTTCTCAAGAGCTGATGCTGGGCCAGTTGGGGGCCCATCAGCTCCCTTCCCTGCATCCTTCTGACTCCTGTCTCCCCTGGGGGGCTCTACTTGAGATGACAAGGCCAGCTGGCACATCTGGCAGCCTCTGCCCCCCCTCTTCCTCCCTCCCTTTGCCCCAACCCCCCAAAGGGCCAGAGTGAGTAGACTTGGATGAAGAACCATCACTGACATGGAAGAAAGGAAGGGAGGGAGGAAGAGAGGAGAGGAGAAAAGGAGGAGGGAGGGAGGAGGGAGCCAGTTTTGTGGCTTCTGTGCCTGGCCCTGGCCCAGGGGAGGTGCTTAGAGCAGGGCTGTGAATTAAGAAGAAAGGGGAGAAAGGGAAAGTGAAAGAGGAAACAAGAATAGTGGAAGAGAAGGAAAAAAACCAGAGAAGGAAGGGAGAAGGCATCTTACAAGATTAGGTTGATGAAAGTTGGAGTAAGGGAAAACAGGGATCTTATTTGAAGAAATCGATATTGCTCTGAATGTGCTACAGGAGTAAACATCATCTTGGGGCTCTGTGCAATTATGCTTTATGGGGGCTCGCCGTGTTGTGCTGAGACCAGCAGCTGCTGGGACCTTGCTGCAGCCGCCACCACCCCTGCTGTGCTGGTGTCAAGGGACCTGCTGTTGTCCTGGGCTGGACTGAGCAAGGTGTGACAGAGACCAGGTCATTGCTGGGGAGGTGACGCCTCAGGCCCCAACCCAGCAGCAGAACTGACCTTCAGGAAGTGGCCAAGGTTTGACCCCTTGACCGGAACAAACCTTCCTCATTAATCCCGGCGCCTCTTCCCTTACGGCTCTGCGTCAGTAACAGTTATGCTTACTTGAGACTAAAAAGTTTATGGATGCTAGCGTGTTTCTTCTCTCAGAGGATCCTTTTCTGTGTTAGCAGAGGCCTTCAGGAAAATGTGCCTTATTTTTTGTAGTTTTAATGGTATTTATTTTCTACACAGGTAACAAATTCTCCTGGCTCAAACTTTAACAGTTATAAAAGGGGGTGCAGTATAAACTTTCTCCCAGACCCCCATTCCTGGAGGAAAGCAGTGGTATCAGTTTGGGGGCATCTTTCTGGGGATGTTTTATGCATAGATAAGAAAATACATACACATATTCTTCCCCCGTACTTCAACATTCTTACACAAATGGCAATATATTCTATATTCTGCTCTGTGCTTTTTTTTCACTTTAGCTCTAGTGTTGTACACTTTTTTGGTACCTGAAGAACTCTCTGATTCCTTTTTGTGGCTGCATACTATTCCACTGTGTGGCTGTACCGTGATTTACCCTTCCCCTTGTGTATGGAAAGCTAGGTTATATCTAGGCTTTTGCTATTGTAAACAGTCCTGCAGTCAATGGCCTTACACATTTGTCATTCTCTCAAGTTCAGATATATTGAGGTGGTGCTTCCTCCCAAAGACACAGAGTCAGACCCCTGGGTGAAATGCTCAGGAGGGAACAGAGCACCTGCCCATCCTCACCTCAACGAATTCATAAAAGGCACGACCTCCCTGGGATGCAAGGAAAATTAGGGGCCCCCAGGATAGGCAAAGCTGTTTCTCTGTATAGCTGTATTCTCTATATATCGGGTGAGGGAGAGAGAGTGGGAAGGGGGTGATGGGCAGGGACATCCTGCAGGGTGAGCCAGGGAGGGACGGGATGGAATGTCTGCTCCCCTTACCCTAAGTCTCACGGGCTAAGAGGACGGCATGTCCTTTGCACTGGTGACCCTAGTTTGACCACTGGAGTTCAGAGGAGAGATCTGATCAGGGTTCTGTTTCCACGACCTCAATCTGCCCAATGAGGTGCTTCATGCCACTGCACTGGGAGTTTCCTCCTCTGCTAGGAAGTCTTCCCTGCTCACCCAGCCCATGGGCCAGCATCGCTTCTGTATCCAGCTGCCCCACAGGCTTGGGTCTGCTAGAGAGGCCGCATGGGAGAGTTGCGGGGAGTGCGGACTTTGGGGCTGCACGGCCCTGGGTTTGAATCCTGGCTTAGAAGCAGTGTGACAGATGATTTTAAAAATAAAAAAAGTTATTTAAAAATAAGGTGGAAGCATTAAATGTTCAAATAGAGTTATTGGACATGTAAGGAAACTCTTTGGGCTTGACCCTGGGGGTAGTCTGGATTGGGGGGAATGGAAATGAACTTCTCGAAGCTCTGGTTAAGGGAGAACTGAACATCCCCAGCTCACAGAATGTGAGGCTGCAAAAGGACTCTGGGAGTTTGTCTCCTCCTGCCCCCTCCTGCAGTGTTCTGGCCAAGAGTGTCACCCGTCCACATGACAGGTTAGCCACAGAGCTGGGGCACGGACAGGCGGAGGACTCTAGACTCTCAGGCCAGGGGTGTTAAAGAGTCTTTTCAAAGAAGAAGTGTAAGTTCCTGGGGAGGCAGGGAATTCGTAAACACAACTCAGTGAGAAACAAACACAGCTGACATCATGAAAAGGATGTGGTTTTGATAAGGACCAATTCATAAAAGCACAAACTCCCTGAGATTACAAGGGGATTACGAGGGAAGTTAGGGGTCCACAGGCTGGGCAAAGCTGCTGGGAGGGAAGGCGGGGGCAGGATGGGGGGTGACTGACAGTGGCCTCTCACATCCGCTTCGTGTTAGGTTTAGTAAAGTGCTAAGTCAGTGGTGCTAAGCAGCTCCTGGTTTAGCTTCTCACTGGAATAAGATTTAAAACCAGTGGGACCACGGGCTGCTGGGGATGCGGCAGTGACAGCCTTCCTAAACAGGGGGGCTTCATGGAGGAGGATGGTGGCAGCAGCCTTGCCGCAATCCCCAGGACAAAAGGCTAAGTTTGAAGGAAGGACGCTTCTTCACAGGTGGGCACTGTCCCTGCCACACCCTGCTTAGAAGCCGTGGGTTCCTGTCACTGTGTCTCTAACTTCTATCAGATCCTGATAGAGAAAAATGCCCTGAAGGCTTGTCACGTGGAATCAAAATGAAATATGTCTGGGGAGCAGGAAAGGGTAGACTTGCTGCCAATACGTGGAAGTTCAAGAAGGCAGATATCAGCTCAGTGAAGCAAAGAGCTTGTAGTCATCAGAGCTGCTTATAATTGAAAGGGGCTTCATTGATTCGCTCATTCACACATTCAGCAAATGTTTATTAAGCTTCTGTTGTGTGCCACTACCGAGCTGGGTGCTGAGGAGATGATGGTAAGAGAAACAGCATCTCCTTTTCAGAGGCTCATCTGGGCCAGTGGTGAAGACAATCAAACAAAAACAGTGACATGTGACCCTATGATGGGGTAAGGGAGATGCTAGGGGAGTAGGTGTCAGGAACATCTAACCTATCTAGGGTAGCCAAAGACAGCTTCCTAAAGTAGGGAACATTTAAAGTGAGACCTGAGGGATGAGTTAGCCAGGTGAGGAGACAGGAAGAGGGGTCGGGTGGGGAATGGAGAGAACAGCACGTATAAATGCCCAGGGGTTGGAGAGAGTCATTTTCACTTGAGGACGCAAATGCAGTGGAGTTAGGCTGGAACAGAGTGCCTGTGTTTGCTGCTAGCGGAAGCATCTTGGTAGAGGTTTGGCATGGGATGAGGGAGAGGGTCTGCAAGCACTTGATGGGGTGGTGGAAGTCAGGACCGTGTTATTACTTGGCCTCTTCTGTCCCTAGACGCTTGGTTTTGAGTCTGCTGAGTCCCTGAGTTCAGCACGCTTGAGTCTCACTAGTGTGTTGCCTTCTCCAAAGCCAGTGATGACAGGAAAAGTTGGGATTTCTGGGGCCCTTGCTGGGAGCCCACTCTGCCAGACACTTCACAGGTGTTATCTTATTTCGCTCTCACTATCCTCTATTTGGGTAATGCAATTAGTCCAACTTTATAGATGGAGAGTACAAGGCTTCCTGACGTTAGGTAATTTTAATTGACTCAAGGCCACATAGCTGGCTCTGTAGAACTGGGACTCAAACCCAGGTCTGTCCAACCTGAATCCCAGGTGCCTAACCACTTCCCTCTGCCTGGGGCCTCCCCGATGGAGGGCAGGCGGTGGGCACCATCCGTCCTTCTGTCCATCCTCCCAGCGCCATCTCCTTCAGGACTCTGTCGTATGTCTCCTTGAGAAGAGGCAGCTCCTTTGGGGAAGGCAAGTTGCAAGGCAGAAGCAGGGGATGGGTTTTTAAATCAGCATTAAAAAAATGCTTGACAAGCCTCATGTTTTGCTTTCCTCGTAGGTGGTAAGGATCAATTTCCCAAAGAAAAAAATCAATCAGTTGGAATGTGTCTTTCTGGAGAAAGCCTGGCATCTGTCAAATGGGGAAAAAAAGACCCAGAAAAAGATTTTCTTGGGTGGTGTGCGGGGGGTTGCTGACTCAGGCCGTATGCTCCAACATCATTAACAAGTTGAAAAGCTGTTGCTCCTTGCAGGGATACAGTATTGGTGGTTCGAACAGCTTGGCTGAGAAAATCCTTTACAAAGCAAGGAAGGCTGGGGTACCAGGAGTGGGCCACGAGCAGATCTGGGGCCCAAAGCATCGATTAAGGGAATTGACTGCAACGCTGGAGCTTTTATCAGGCCCAGTGGTTGGATGTGATTGCTTTATGTGGAAACCTAATAGGAATGTTCTGACAAGTTGACAATTTTAATTGATAAACAATTATTAACAGTTAAGCCATGTTGAGGTGAGGCAGGCTGATACCTTGTGGTGATTAGTAGCGTTGCAAAGGAGGTCCTCAGGGGAGTTTGTAATCTGACACTGGCATCTGATCTCAGAGGGCCCCCAGGGCTTCAGACTGGGGAGGCCAGACCCTAGGCTTTGATGGAGAGTCACTGGAATTTTTCTAAAGAGCATTTTGCCATCTAGGGATTTGGGGCTCAGCATTGCCCTGGTCTCATAGCTTAATTATGTATTCACCTCCAGCCAGATGGGCATGGCCCACGTTAGTACAATTAGGGCCCTGATGAGGAGAGGGAGCCTCTGCCGATTCAGATACTCATTTGTTCAGCATGTATGAATATTTATTGAACACCTGCCATGTGCTGGGCATCATGCTAGGTGCTGGGACAAAGCCCATTCCTTGCTTTCATGGAGGTATGGAAGACAGACAAATAGTAGGGGCTCACTCACGACCTGAAGTTCCACTGCCAAAGGTGAGAGGGAAGCAGTCGGAGTGGAAGGCTGGCGAAGTGAGCGGCCTGATGAAGGAGACTGAAGGAGTCACGCAGACAAGTGTCACTTTCTCTGTAAAGCTCTTCCTACGTCTTCCCCTGTCCTCGACATGTGGAAGAAGTGTCTACTCTCTCAGGGCTCATCCTGCACTCTGAACTGGCTATGATTTCAGCACCAGTAATGTTCCAGTGCCCTTGCTCGCTGGCTCACCCACTCACTGGCTCACTCACCTGTCTGCTCACCCGCTCAATTACCCACCCACATGCTCGTCCATCCTTCTACCCACTCACTGGCTGACTCACCTGCCTGCTCACCCACTCACTCACCCACCCGCAGACTCACTCACCTACCTACCCACTCACCCACCCGCACACTCGCTCGCCTACCTACCCACTCACCCACCTGCACGCTCGCTCGCCTACCTACCCACTCACCCACGTGCACGCTTGCTTGCCTACTTACCCACTCACCCACTGGCTCACATGCTCGCTCACCTACCTACCCACTCACCCACTGGTTCACACGCTCGCTCACCTACCTACCCACTCACCCACCCACATGCTCACTCACCTACCTGCCCACTCATCCACCCGCATGCTCGCTCGCCTACCTACCCACTCACCCACTGGCTCGCACGCTCGCTCACCTACCTACCCACTCACCCACTGACTCGCACGCTCGCTCGCCTACCTACCCACTCACCCACCCACCAGCATGCTCACTTACCTACCTACCCACTCACCCACCTGCACGCTCGCTCACCTACCTACCCACTCACTCTCACCCACCCACCCGCACGCTTGCTCACTTACCTACCCACTCACCCACCCGCACGCTTGCTCACCTACCTACCCATTCACCCACTGGCTCGCACGCTCACTCACCTACCTACCCACTCACCCACCCGCACGCTCACTCACCTACCTAACCACTCACTCACTGGCTCGCACGCTCACTCACCTACCTACCCAGTCACTCACTGGCTCGCACGCTCACTCACCTACCTACCCAGTCACTCACTGGCTCGCACGCTCACTCACCTACCTACCCACTCACTCACTGGCTCGCACGCTCACTCACCTACCTACCCACTCACCCACCCGCACGCTCGCTCACCTACCTACCTACTCACCCACCTGCACGCTCCCTCGCCTACCTACCCACTCACCCACCCGCGCGCTCGCTCGCCTACCTACCCACTCACCCGCGTGCTCGCTCGCCTACCTACCCACTCACCCACCCGCGTGCTCGCTCGCCTACCTACCCACTCACCCACCCGCACGCTCGCTCACCTACCTACCCACTCACCCACCCGCACTCTCGCTCGCCTACCTACCCACTCACCCACCTGCATGCTCACTCGCCTACCTACCCACTCACCCACTGGCTCACAAGCTCGCTCGCCTACCTACCCACTCACCCACCCACCCACCCACATGCTCGCTCACCTACCTACCCACTCACCCACCTGCACGCTCGCTCACCTACCTGCCCAGTCACTCTCACCCACCCACCCGCACGCTCGCTCGCCCACTCACCCACCCACCCAGTGGCTCACTTACTCATTCAGGTGCCATCTCCCTTTCCTGCCATCAGGCTGTTTATACCACAAAAGAAGGAACTGTGACTTATTTGCTTATGGTATTCCAGCACAGCATCTGGCACATAGTAAGTGCTTAATAAGTGCTTTTGGAGTGAGTGACTGCTCAGAGGAATGAATGGCTTTGAAAAAAAAGTGAGGTTCCCATGTGCCAGGCATTGTTCTAAGCAATTTACAAGTGTTAATGATTTAGTCTTGCATTTAATTTTTGAGGTAAGGGACCATTGTCCATATTTCGCAGGTGAAAAAAACTGAAGGAGGTTAAATAACTTGCCTGAGTAACCCGCTGCTTACAACTGGGAAGCAGCAGAATCGAAACTTGAGTCCAGACAGCCTGGCTCCCAGTCTGTTCTCTGACCTTACATCCTGGCCTGTGGGAATGGAGGGCAGCCCTTGTCCCTCTTTGGACAGCTCTCTGGGGTGCCTGAGGGAATTCTGCTCTTTAGGGGAAGGGTCAGAAGCAGGTAGGTGGAGGATTCACTGCCCAGAAGAACAGGAGGCAGGGCAGGGCCTGGCCCTCTCTATATTCTAGACTCTTCTCTCTAACCCCTGCCTGCAGAACCCAGCCCACAGGAGGTGCCTGGTAAACACTGGTGGAGTGAATGCACATGTACGTGGTACTGCTTGGATGGGCAGAGGGTGCGCGGGGGCAGGGGGACCCTGGGGTGCAAGCTCAAATTTCCCCCCGAAGCACAACCATTGGGGCTCCATGAGACAAAGGGCCTGAAGGTGGGACTGGGACCTCCTTTCATTCCATGCCCCTCTTCTCTGAGGACCAGAAATGGAAAGGGCTATGTCCAGTGCTGCCCTGATAGATGATCATGGACTGTGAGTTGACCCTGAACTGTGTTTCCTTCCCCACTCCCAGTCCCAGCCCCTCTAGTTTTACCAGTGCTCCTTCCTCCCCACCCCCTCCCCGCCTAACGCAGGCCATTCTATCATCCTCTGAGCTGGAAATGAGCCTAAGCGTGCTCAGGGGCCATGGTTCCCCAGCTCCCCAGCCCAGTCCTGAGAAGAGGAATATTAATGACAACAGCAACATTTTAAAAAGAAAGCAACAGTTATAACTAACCCCTGGTACTGGGTGCTTTGCATGAATTAACTCATTTACTCTGTGCAATAACCAAGTCAACAGCCATTCTACAGAAGGGGAAACTGAGGACCAGAGAGGTTGCTCAAGGACATGCAGCTAATGAGTGGCAGAGCAGGAACCTTGGCTTTTAATGCTATGCTGCCTTGGAATACAAATCAGTTAAGGGCACCACCAAATTAAAGGGGAGTTGCAGGCTGGCCGGTGGCTCACGCCTGTGATCCCAGTACTTTGGGAGGCTGAGGTGGGGGGATCACTTGAGGTCAGAAGTTCGAGACCATCCTGGCTAACATGGTGAAACCCCGTCTCTGCTAAAAATACAAAAAGATTAGCCGGGTGTGGTGGCGCTGCCTGTAATCTCAGCTACTCGGGAGGCTTAGGCAGGAGACTCACTTGAACCTGGGAGGCGGAGGTTGCGGTGAGCCGAGATCGCACCAGAGGAAGACTCTGTCTCAAAAAAAAACAAAAAACAAACAAACAAAAAAAACAGGGGAGGGGTTGGGGGAATGGGGAGTGACTCTGGACCAGCTCAGCAGGTTGGGTGGGGGTCACACCCTGCAGGCCCCACTCCTGCAGCCCAGGAGAGTGTTTGGCCCTTAATGTCCTTCTGCCTTATCAGCCTTGCTGGGGAAGTGCTGCTTATTAAAACAATAATGGCCTCTTCATATATGGGGGCCAGATGTGGCCACAGCAATGAAAAGCCAACTCTAGATGGGCTGAGAGAAAGGATCAACCATTTTGATTCCTCCCGGCTGTGGAGGGGGCTGAGGGCTGGAAACTGTAAAGAACGAGTGGTACACATCAGATGAGGTGTTTTAGAACTCCCCGAGCCCCGCTACAGACACAGACACACAGTAATACGTACACACATGCCGTGTGACCTTGGGCATGGCCGAATCACTCATGCTAAGCATGTCAGCTCAGAATTGGCACTTGGGTCCATGTGGATATAGGTCATTTTATTTCCAAGCTGAATCCAATGACAACCTGATCTGAGGCCTCTTGCCAAGAATGCTAATGGCAGACTGATCAATGTGCCTTGGAGTACTGGGAGGCTGGGTTCGGGGGTGGCTCTGGAGGCAATATGCTGGAGGACTCTGGGAGGCTACCACCCTTTCCCTGACCTCCCAGCCTTCTTGGGTCTTAGCTGAATGTCAGGCTAGTTGGCCAGGGGGCATGGAAGTTGTCTTTATTTATCTTGACCTTTTCATGTAAGTAATTTTTATAGTTCCATTAACTAGTAAGACCATTTGCAAACTTCCAGGCAAAATATATGACCACAGACACCTCAGGGACTTGCGGGTCATCCTGTGTGGAGGGCCAATAGAAGGGAGAATTGATTCAGAGGGCTTCCATGAGCTGGGGACAGCAGATGGGGCCGCCTTTGGTTAGGGAAAGGCCAGTGTTATCTGAGCAGCTTGATTGCAGAGGAGACCCCAACTCTGACGCACACACACCTTTGCTTGGTGCCAAGATCGCCGTCCTGGGTCCTGGCCTGCTTATGCAAGCTCACCCGCTGCCCCAGGACTGATGCCCTGGCCTTCCATCTGCACCTCTGAACACGTTTGTTCCCGGGCCAAGCTCTATGCCTGCGTTTGTGGAACAAATTCCTCTCAAACTTAGCTTGAATCAGTCACTCAAAAAAGTTGGCAGTTGCTATCATGGAGCCCTTTACTCCCAGAGCTGGAGGGAACATTTAGATCCTGTCATCCAATCCTTTCATTTCACAGACAGACAAACAGACCCCAAGGAGGGAGGGGGATCAGCAAAGTTCTCACAGCAAGTCAGTGACAGATCTGCTGCTGGAACTTACTCATCTCACCCTGTGCAAGCAGGCTTTTGGCATCACACGTGTGGGTGCAAACCTCGGCTTGGCTCCTGGACCAGTTAGAGTCCCAACCAAGAAACAGATGGCGTGGTTTTTTTTTCTTTTTTTCTTTTTTCTTTTTTCTTTTTTTTTTTTTTTGAGACGGAGTCTTGCTGGAGTGCAGTGGTGCGATCTCGGCTTACTGAAACCTCTGCTTCCCAGGTTCCAGTGATTCTCCTGCCTCAGCCTCCCGAGTAGCTGGGATTACAGGCACATACCACCATGTCTGGCTACTTTTTGTATTTTTAGTAGAGACAGGGTTTCACCATGTTGGTCAGGCTGGTCTTGAACTTCTGACCTTATGATCCGCCTACCTCAGCCTCCCAAAGTGCTAGGATTACAGGCGTGAGCCACTGCTCCTGGGCCCGGATGGCATGTTAAGGAGGATGAGTGAGGAAAGTTTAATAATAAAATGATTTATAAAGGCAGGGGAAGGGCTAAGGAAAACCAATAAGAAATGGTGCAACATTCAGGCTAGCAATCGAGGAGAGCCACAACCACCCCTGGACTGGAAGCAATCCCTGGAACCTTTAGCTGGAGGGGAGAAGCACCACCACCATCACCACCCATGGCCCAGCCGCACATCCTGCCCGCCCTCCCATCTCTTGCTATTTCTCATTGACTGAACCCATCCAGAAGCCAGAGGCCAGGAAGCCTGTTAATGTCATCCATGCAGGTCAGCTTCTCTGGGCACAGAGAAAGGTGTAGGAGAAGGAGAATGTTGTGAACAGGACAAATGGAGAATCTCTAGCATGTGCATTTGCCAGGGGCAAAAATGAGTTCTGAAGCTGATTATATATAAGGCACAGATATCCAGTGTATCTGTGTTACTAGAATTTCATGGGAGGGGGTAATTAGGAAAAAAAGTCTAAAAAGCCTCTAATGGATAAAAGGTTAAGAAATACTGATCTAGCACATTGAGTTGCTGGCTGTGTGAATTTGCACAAGTTACTTAGCCTTTTCTGTGGTTCAGTTTCCCAACCATAAATGGAGTGGTACTAACCCCCACCTCCAGGACTCAATGGAGCTGTGTGTACTCAATACCTGGCAAGTGCCAGGCCAAGAAAGGACTTCTCGTTTGGCCTCTTTTCCTCTTTTGCACTCACCACACTGTCCCTAGTGTCTACCTGAATAAGACCATCAACTGCAATATGAACGTTCGCTAAGTCATCCAGATTCCCTGTCCCCAGCTCCCAGGAGGAAAGAGGGGTGGAATAAAGTGCTGAGTCAGCACGCATGGCTGCTGCAAGGTTCTGCTTCCCAGCTTGACAGCCCTTGCTCCTTTGGGTAGACCCAGAGTGCCACTTTAGAAAGTAGGACTGGCATCATTTTGTATTTTCTAAGCACCTTTTTTGGCCTTGTTTTGTCATCTGGTCATCCCAGGGAGTAAGTAAATGATAGGGGAGGAAGGGGAAGAAGAGACCTTCCATGTCCCGTAGTCCTGTCTCCCACCAGACCAGAAGCCCTCTACCACAGGGGGCCGCCTCCCCCATGAAGCACCAGATAGTAAACATTTTAGACTTTGCGAAATGTCAGTCTCGGTGGCAACCCTCTCGACTCCGTCCTTGTAGTGCAAAAGCAGCCGTAGACAGTATGTAAATGACTGGGCATGGCTGTGTTCCAACAGAACTTCGTTTACAAAAATAGGCAGCCAGCTGGATCCCCCACGATTGGCAGAGTGAGCCCGCCCCCGCCCTGCCACGCGCATGTCAGTCCTTTATCCTTTGTGTGATCATGGTGGCCTGCTCCCTACCTGTACAACAGCTCTGTGAACTGCTGAACCCATTCGGGTGTTAGAAAGTCTTGCCTTGGGTTAGGCGGATATCTGCTCCCTTGTCACTTGCTCCCTTGGGTCCCTATTCTGTCTGGGACAGAATGGCTCCTACATCTCTATTGGGCTTTCAGCCTGGTCAGCTGACCTTGACCTGCCTCCACCTAGTTCTTCCTTTTCCAGGTCGAACAACCTCCTGTCCCCTACCCCATCTCACCCTCTGCCTCCTGATCCTCCTCCCTGGCTTGTCAATATCACTTGCAAGGCATGGGTACTGGGAGGAGTCGCCAACAGCCACATGTGGAGTATCTGTAATGCATGGCCCATGGGGAGATAACAGGGATGTTTCAGACCCTGGGTTTACCCTCGCAAAGCTCACAAGAAAGGCATGCTTCTTTTCCCCGAGCTCAGCCTCAGAGTTCAGTCACAGAGAAGGCACCAAATCTCTGGACCTGTACCTTGGCTTAGGCTGTTTCTGGCTCCGTGGGACCAAGGTGGCCAGGGGTCTTGAGGATGGTGGTGTGGGGTTCTTTTGGTCCAGACCACTACTGGTCTGGACTAACACTGAAAGGAGAAATGGTAGGAGGTCAAGTGTGCTACATCCCACCAAATGGGCAACCACCCTCCACCGAGTGCCGTGGAGATCGAGAGAAAGAAAGGGCTGGTTATCCTTCCTGTGGATGGGGGGTTCTTGTGGAAAAATCTTTCACCCTCCATCATGTTCGAATAGGGTGGCTGGAGGAACCTCTCCCTTCCTGGCTTTGATGGGGCTGGATGATGGGGGCTGTGCCTGGCTTTGGTGGCCAGGTGACCCAGGGCTAGGGAGCTCAGTGGAAGTATTTCAAGCTTCCAGCTTTCTAAGGTGGTGTGCTGGAGTCAGTGCGGTCCTAGGTCAGAAGAGAAGCATCGAGGGATGTCAGCCATGGAAGGGTCCTTAAAGGCAATGTGTCCTAATGCCCTTGTTTTATGGACAAGAGCCTGAACCCAGAGAGTTGGCTCCTCGTCCAGTGCCATTTCCAAAGGAATAGAGGAAAGAAAGCAGGGGTCCTTGTGATAGAAAGGGGCTGGGGCTTGGGGGCCAGGAAGGGGAACCAGAGCAATGGCAGCAATCCAGGTGTGTCCTGGAGGGGGGTGGGCAGGAGGACAGATTGAGGGCATTCTTAGCTGCATGGGACTTGAAACCTCATCTGGTTTAATCTTGATTTCCCAGTGAAGTTGCAGGGCCCAGAGAGGATGGTGAGTTATTGATATCACAGAGTGATGTTTGTAGACACAAATCAGGGCTGCCTGACACCCAAGGCTGGATTTGTTCTGCAACCCCACACCACCATCCTCAACACCCCGATCACCCTGGTCCCACAGGGCCATAAACAGCCTGAGCCAAGGGACAGGTCTGCAGATTTGGTGACTTCTCTGTGACCAAGCTCTGAGGTTGAGCTTGGGGAAAACAAGCATGTCTTTCTCACATGAGCTGTGGTATTCTTTCCTGGGGCAGGTGAGTGTGGGGCTCACAAGCATTGAGCACCTACTGTGTACCAGAAAGCATGAGGGCTTAAAAAGGAGGAGTGGGAAGCACCCTGTCTCCCCCAGGAGCTGGAGATCCTCAAAGGAGAGACAGTGCCGACATAGCTACCTCCCAGCGTGTGCCGGGATGGCCTGTGCCAGAGGCTGAGGGAGTGTGTGTGAAAGCCCTAAGGTCTGGCACATAGTAGGTGCTCAGAAAATGGTAGTGCACAGGAAGTGGCAACAAATGGCAGCAACTGTCAGCTGTGTTAGACATCCCACAGCCCGTGTGTGTGTGTGTCTGTGTGTGTGTGAGAGAGAGAGAGAGATGGCAATAGCATCTCATGCTTATTGAGTACTTACTATGTGCCTATATGCCAGGCACTGGTCTAAGAACTTTACGTGTTTTACTTCATTTAATCTTTGCAGCAACCCATAAGGTAGGCACTACTATTGTCCTCATTTTACAGATGGAAAAGCTGAGGCATGGAAGTTTAACTGTTTATTGTCCTGTAACCGTAATTGTAATTGGCAGATGTGGAATTTAAACTTAGATCATCACATTGTCTACCACCCTGGCCTTGCCTGCCAAGGCTGGAGATGGCACTGCCCTCCAGCAGCACTGTCCCCAACCAGGGATCTGTCTGCAGTTCCCTACAGACCACCCGTCGCGTGTCCAAGACCTCTGTGCAGGATGGGAGTGAGTGGAGGGTAGAAGAGGCTCGAACCTCACCAGGAGCCTGTCCTCAGGGCCGAGGAGACTCGAGTAACAACAGCAAGGTTCACACAGCATTTTCTATACCCCAGGCCCTGCTCTGGGCACTCCATCAACTCATTCAATCCTCACACAGCCTGTGAGGCCCATCCTGCCACCGTACCCCACTGAACAGATGGGGCTGACACAGAGATGGAGGTAACTCATCCAAGGCCTAGAGCTGATAAGGCGCTTGGGCCAGACCCGGCATTCTGGATGCAGTCTGTTCTCAACCCCTGCACATCCTGCTGCTTGCCGAGAAGGCTTGTAGCATGCTGGGAGGTCAGAATCAGGACTGAGGCAGGGTGGTGAGAGTGTAGTTCATATTTCTCGGTGGGGCCAGGAGAGGGCGAGTGGCTGACCCCATCACACAGCTGGTGCTGTCAGAGCCCGTCCAGCCACCCCGTCCATGACAGCAGATGGATGTGCAGCAGTGTGAAGAGGAACTTGACAAAACGCCCTGTTTAGAGTTGTAAGTTTCCAAGAGGGAGCCCAGGGTGGCAGCACCCTAACCCAGCCCCTCCCAGGCAGTCACTGGCATGGGGGTCTGTGGTCTGAAAGAGCTTAGGGGACCCACATGCTTTAGGAGCAGCAGCTGAGTAACCCCAGGCCTCTGGAGATGGGCTGCCAGCTGCTGGCGTCAGAGTCGGCCACCCCAGCACCAGGGATGGCCACCGCCACCCTCCCTAGGAGACTTTCCCCGCGGCACCTCAGCCCCTCCCCACCAGGTGTCCAAACACGCAGTGGCCCAATTGCCAAATATGGCAGTCTGAGCCTCGGGTATTTGCTATCAATATTTCATGCTTCAAACAACACTGTCTAAACAACCCCTATGAAATATGAATGGATTGAGGTTTTGACAAGCAAACAGTGCAGGCAAAATACCAGGATGATGAGGAAAGGCGGGAGATGCACCTGCATCCCTGGGGTCAAGCCAAGGGACTGTGGGATGACCATCCTCCATGCATAGCACAGAAGCTGACCCCGAAGCTGCCGCCTTAACAGGGTCCTTACCAGGGTCCAGGGGCTGGATACAGGACTGAGCTGGAGTCTGTGTCTGCAGTGTGGGGGGCGGTGCTCTGCAGACTGTCCTGCTGGTCTCTGGGGCTTCAGAAAGGGACCAAGGGAAAAGGCAGTGCAGTGTGGAGCTTGCTCAGAGCACCAGAAGGCTGTTCCCTCCCAACTTGGAGAAGGCACAGGAGGCAGGTGGATGGGCTGGGTGTCTAGGGTCAGGAGCAGGGGGCAGGCAGGTCACTGGGTGGTCTTCCTTCTCAAATTATCTGCCCTCCACCCTATCCCTAACCTGTGTGGTGCTGAGCATGTTGAAGCAGCTCCTCCACCCTCTGTCTCTGGTCACCACTGACCCTCTTGTGGGCCTGTCACAGCACCCCTCTGCTGTTCCCTCTGGAATGGCCCCACTGCCAGCCCCTGAGCCATGTGGGCGGGGGAGGATCTTCAGAGGCCTCTAGCTCCAGGAGCCACCCCAAGCTCCTTCCTCCCTGACTGAGAGGCCACACACTGCACAAGGGGCCATGAACATTCAGGCCTCAGCTTCTCCAGATATAAAACAAAGGGCCAGGACATGATTTTCTCTTAAGTCTCTTTGAGACCTGACACTCAGCAGGTTCACAAGTCACTGCTTGATTTCACCGCCCTAGGCAGAGACCCCAGGGATCGGGGTCCGCTCTCTGCAGTCAGAAAGCAGTTGGCGGTGTCAGTGAGCTAATATGACAAGCTGTAACACTGATGGGTCCAGCTGTGGAGCATGCGGGGACCTCAGCCTGTCAGGGTGGGGATGAGGGAAAGGAAGCAGCTGAGGCCAGGGCTGGGAGCTGGCTGGGCTGAGGGGCTGGCATCCCATGGGGAGCCAGAGGATGGACACTGCTGTGTCCTGGGGGCATTGACTCATATAAGCTTGTTTGGAAAGTCCAGTGGGAGCCCGGGCAGCAGGAGTGACAGTCTTGCTAGCTGCCGCGTGAGCAGCACATTGTGATTCTAAGTGGAGCTGGTCCCCGGGGTCAGGGCCCACTGGGTTCTCCAACAATGGGTTAGCCGCTTCCCAGGGCTGTAAGTGAGCGGGGCTCCAGCACTGGGGAAGTGCCACAACCCTCCCCAAAGGCTACTTGTAGCAATCAGAAGGACCCAGGTGCTAGGGATCTCCAGACACACCACATCCCAGCCTTGCAGTGGACAGGCTGACTCCAGACCACTGACCAGTGGGGCATGTGAAATGGCTCTTCTGGGGTCTACCTTGCCTGGGGCCTGGGCAAAGCTAAGGCAGCAGCTTTGGGGTCAGTTTCTGTGCTTAGGAGGGGCCAGAGGACCACACCAGTCATTAAATGAGCCTTGTTGTTTAACCCAACAGCATCTTCCCAGTGGGCATTTAGGCCAGGCAGTGGGTGGGAGGCCACGAAAGGGGGCCATCTGCTCCTCTAGCCCAGGCCAGTACTGGGCAGAGAGAAGTCCCTTGCTTTCAGGAAAAAAACAACACCACACACACATCTCGATCCGGTCTAAGAAATTGACAGGGTTGATGGTAAGTGCTGATTCCCTGAGCCTTCAGACTTGGTGGAGGTGGCACCTGGGGGCTTTCTGTAATCCTTCACTGATGGCTTAGATGGTGGGGCAGATCTTTCAGGAGCAAAAGATGACCTTGAGGAAATGTGGATTCTGTCAAAGAAAGAGAAAAATAATTTCCCTTCCTCAAACTGCTGTCAATCAGCCTCAGCACCAGAGTGGTTGAGGGAAAGTGCCTGCCGCTGTAACCTCCCACCTCAGGAGGCTGCAGCATTCAACTGCGTGATAAGAAATTTCCAGGCACTTTCTAATTACAATTATCATCATCGTGGATGTCTCTCTTAATTACTTTCTTATAATTAGCTGTTGCTTTTTTCCTCTGCATGTGTGTACTTTGCAGATTTGCTGACATTTGAGCGCCCCAAAATAGGGACATTTGGGGAGGAGGGCAGAAAGGTGGGGGGAAAAGTGAGAAGGGACCTTCTTTTCAGGCAGGCTGATACATTTTGGGGCCTTTGCAGAAGGAAACTGGGGAAAGCAGAAGATGCAAGGGACAGGTTATTTCCTAAGCAGATGGACAAAGAGAGCAGGGGTGTGGATATAGGAGCCCAGGTTTGTGGAGGTCCCTGTTGTTAAACGTTGGAGGAAATGTTCTCGAAAAGTCAACGATGTTACCGCTTCTCCAGCTTGGGTTTCATTTTAGGAAATGAGGCTGGGGATGAAATGTACTCTTGTAGGATCCGTTCTGGAGTTAATTAAATGACTCAGGTCAGGTGTAGCTTGATTTTCCCCCAAGCCAGTGATGCGTTGTGAGCATCCCTGGGCACCAGGGAGTTGTGACAAAATGGATTATGCTCCTTGACCAGATGGTTGGTTTTCACTGTTGTTCTGATTCTTCCTCTCTCTCCTCATGTCCCCTCAGCCCTGTGTACGGAGGAGTGTGTGCACGGCCGCTGCGTTTCCCCGGACACCTGCCACTGCGAGCCTGGCTGGGGAGGGCCCGACTGCTCCAGCGGTGAGTCTGGGGTTTGAGGGTCAGGAGGACCCCTGGCTCTGACTTGGTAGGGGGAGTGGGTTGTGGTGTGTGCATGCTACATTTTTGTGTTGTGCTGGGGCGACTTGGGATGGGCTGCCTGAGGCCGTCTGAACATCAGGGAGGAGGTGTACCTGCAGTTAAAACCTGGTGGCACTTGAGAGATGATTTGTAGGGGTCTGTGGGGGCATTGTGTGTTGTATGTTTATGGAATTGTGGGGTCATCTGGACAACTCTGACTTTTGAAGGAACACCTCTAGATATGGTCTTTGATGGTTGATGTGAAATTGACACAGTGCCCAGGAGTACACACTGAGGAGGTCGCCGTTGTCTAGCCCTGGTCCCCAGGTTCACTGCTCCAAAAACTCGGTTTTGTGGGTGCCCACAGAGGCTCAGGGGAATTGATTTATGAGACTGGTGGACATTTGGGATGTCTCTGTGTCCCCAAAATTAGAACAGGACACTCGTAGGGGTAGGTCCTTGTGTTCCTACGTTTTTGTGGGCGGATGGTTCACCTTCTCCAGGGAAGCCTTCCTACTGAGCTTGGGGTGATGTGGATGCTCTGGGGCCTGGCCCAGTAATCCACAGTGGCGTGGTGCATTGTCTCTACTGTGGGGCTGGCCACCAAGAGGGTGCGGCTTACCTGGCAGCTGTTCAGGGAATTCTCTGCCAAGAACACAGATGAAAATGAATCCTCCTTCCCCTCTGGTTTATTGCCCCCAAATATTTGCGGATGACCACCTATCCATTGGCACATTATGCAGTCAAGGGTTGGTTAATATCTTGGTCTTATTTGGTTTTCAAAGAGGCCTTGACTAAGGCTGAAGCCCAAATTTCTTCCTGCTTTGAGTTGGAGTAGAGTGTTTTTATGGTGACCTGATTAGATAAGATAGCCAGTGGTTCCACTAGGGATCTAAGCCCTATTATTTGTCCATCTTGGGGAGCCACCTCCATGTTCCCCATCTGTGTTTTGTTTTGTGTAACTTGGCTTACAAGAAATCTTTGAGGAAGGAGTATCTGACTTGGATTAGGTCAGTCCTGCTGGGATGGGTCTGCCTGCTACTGCTGGATTATAATGTTGAGGGCAGCCTATTGGAGGTTGAAATACAGCCTGGGTCCCCTGGGGCCCTGAGTGTATAGAAACTGCTGATGAATGTAACTGTGTTTAGTGCTCGCTCTATATCTGACCACCATAGTCTTGAAAACTCGGAGAGTAGAATGTTGGGTCCATGTGGGCCCAGTGTGGTGTTACTGCCCTTTTCTACTCTCTCCGCTGTGGTGGAAACATCGAGTTATGTTTTTTTGTTTCTTTGTTTTCCCAAAGGACTTGACTGGAGCCTCTCTGTCTATGCAGTGCATGAGAACATTCTGGCCAAAGGCAGGATGTGGTTTTGTTTTGAGTCTGGGTGATTCTCTTGGCTCAGGGAGTCCATGGTCTGCTTGCGGTATCCAAGAAACCCCCCAATGTGTTGGGACCTCCGGTGACCACAGTGGCCTCCTTCTTCCACTTGTTCTACTGCTTTGAGTGAGCCATGACTGGGAAACAGGGCCAGACAATGAAAGGTAAACTGAGGCACAGATGAGCTAAATAAAGGAAGATGTCCAACCAGTCTTTCTGTCAACTTGAACTGCAAAACACATTGGGTAAAATGTCTGGGCTTTCCCGCCCTTATCTGTGTTTTGTTTTGAGTAACTTGGCTTACAAGGAATCTTTGAGGAAGGAGTATCTGACTTGGATTAGGTCAGGCCTGCTGGGATGGGTCTGCCTGCTACTGCTGGATTATATGCTGAGGGCAGCCTATTACAGATTGAAATCCCCTGGGGCCCTGAGTGTATAGAAACCACCGATGAATGTAACTGTGTTTAGTGCTCGCTCTATGCTCGGGACTGTGCTGGGCCATGGGGAGAGCCCTGGAGGGTCTTTTAGACAAGGTCTGTATCTTTTCAGGGTTCTGGCCTAATGAAAGAGCTGGAACAAAGGTGGCATTTGATGAACAGGACTAGGCAGTTTAGAGTATGATTTGCCCCCAGAGTGAATTTACCAAGCAAGCCGGGAAACAGACCTGTTATTTACAGCACAGAACTAGACTGTCTGATTTAACGCCCCCGCACCCCCAATTCAGTCACCAGACTTGGTGCTAAGCAACCCAAAAGCTCTTTCCTCTCAATTAAATGCACCCTCATGGGTTGAAGAGCCATGGGTCATTGAGCTTTGAATCGACTCAAAGGCATGTGCTATTGAACCCATGGGAAGTTCTAAAAGAGGTTCCAACCCTGTTTGAGGGACAGCAGCATTGAATTAAAGCAATCCATAGATTCTCACCTTCATTGTCATTCAGAGCATTGAATGTGTAGATGCTCTGCTAAGAGCTTTCCAACCTCTGCTTGAATACTTCCACTGACAAGGAGCTCACTACCTCTTATGGAAGCCCATTCTCACTGTTGGAAAGTTTTCCCTTCTCTGCAGTGGAAACCTACCTTTTAGCTTCTACTGGTTTGTTCTTGCTCATAATAAAGTCCAGGGCAGGGTGGTGGATGACCGTGATGCTCCTTGTACCTGGAATTTCTTCCAAGAAGCTCATTGGACAAGAACACAATCTGTGTCTATAGAAATGGTCATCTCAGCACAGTTGATAATAGCCATTGAGGCTGCACAGAAGAAACCAGACACTCTCTAATGAGTCAACCCTTCAGGTATTAGAAGATAGTGATCATTTTCCTCCCCAAGTGTTTCTTCTCCAAGCTCCCTTGTTTCTCACATGATGTCGTCTGGACTACCTTTCCCATCTGGTTTCTCTCGACTGGCTGTGGCCTTTATTCCTCTTAAATGTTTTCTCCTAGATCTGACCACACAACTGCAAGCTTGGTGTGACCAGTATGGAAAAATGAGAGTGGAGATAGCTACTATGTATTGAATTTTACTATGCACTGAGTGCTTTATTTACTTATCTACTTGTTTAATTTTCACAACGAACTTATAGTATGGGAATTGTTATTTAGCCCCATTTTACAAAGGAGCAAGTTGAAGCAGACAGAGGTTAAAGAACTTCCAGCAGACACACAGCTAGTCAATGGTAAGTCTGGGACTATCACCCAAACAGAAACCTATGTCCTGAACCTGAACTCTTAATTATTATATGCTCCCTCCTTCTGGATGTTCAACCTCTGTTAATATAGCCCAGTGTTGAAATTGATCTGTCATGAGAAAACATGGTTGTTCACAGGGAAATGTGAGCTCTGCTTAAAAGATGTGGCCCTGAGATATTGTGGAGATAGAGGAGTCAGCCATGGGACACAAATTGATACCAGCTTCCCCTAAGTAATTTGCGCCGGCTTGCTACATGCTATTGGGGTCTGTCTGCCAGTGCGCTCTCTACAGTGCCTTAGGGTCTTTGTGGGCGAATCTGTGGAGACAGGTATCTCGGTCCCACTTCAGTGTGATCTCTGGAGATCACTGAATGGGGTTTGTCGTGTGACACCCTTTCAGAGAAGCTTTGGTTTTGTTTAATTGAAAGCATCGTTCTTGTTTGTTTTTTTTCTCTCTGGTTCTTAAAGTTATACCTGTTCATGTTAAAAAGAAAAATCAAACTGTAGCAAAAGTTAGACAAAAAAGGTTAACTCTCCACACCGGAGATAACCACTGCTGGCATTTGGGTGCTTATCCTTCCTGCCATTCTTCTATACATTTGCACATTGAGCTAGATCTGGATATAACTTTTATTATTTAGATCAAATATGTGTGCTAGTCTATAACTTGCTGTTTAAATTTAACTTTACGTCATGCACTCATTTTCTTGTCAATAAATGTGCTCCCTTAGATTTTTAATGGCCTTACAGAATTTCATTCTATGGATTACCACATGCATTTAACTAGTCCCTTGTTGATGGACATTGAAGTTGTTTCTGATTCTTTACTGTCATAGGCCCACTATCCTTTATCCAAGATCCTTGGGGCCTGTTGGCTTCAGAATTTATAATTTTTCAGAGTTTAGAAAGCATATGGTGAGTATGTTGTGTGTGACATATGCCCCCATGGTCTGGGCAGCACCCTGGGTGAAACAGTGATATTTCTGAAGTGACTATGACTGATCACATCAAGTGACATAAAAACAATATATAACCTCAAATCGGTTTCATGCAGATTTTGCCTCTAAATGGATTTTGGTGCTGAATTTTTTAGAACATGTTTTGGACTTTTTAGGGATTTCTGGATTGTGGCCCTGTGTAAAAATGCTTCAGTGATTCTTCTTATGCATATATCTTTTCCCACTTGTCCCAATTTCTTCTTAGGATAAATTCCTGGAAGTGGCAGGGAGGGTTACAAAGATCCATCATCTGACTGCCTGCCCCTACCCTGCCCTGCCCTTTGTGGCTGCCAAGGGATTTATGACTTTGACAGCAGTGAAGGGGATAAATCTAGTACTGGGGTGGGGGTGGGGACTTCTCATTCTTTTACTGACTTATAACCCCCTAGCTGATTTTTTTAAAGGCCTGGACTAATTTCTTTCTGCTCCATAAAGGAAGAGAGATGATACTGATTTGCCTGGTGGGCTGACACACCAACTATCAGATAATTCTGGGCTGTTAGATGGACCACTACGGGGAAATGGAGTGGCTGCCTGCCTGGTCATAAACCTCCATCCCATATAATAATGAAGAGTAAAAGGATGAAATGTCAGTTTATACTGAATAAAGACGACAGAGTGACTCTTATTAAATTGCACTAATCTCACAAGTGGAGATAAAAAGAAAAAAGTTTTCCTATATTGAATATCTAGTTTTTTAAAGTAATTAGGAATATTAAAGCACTGACAATGATTGAGATAGAAACATTATTCATAACTTTTATTTCCGCACTGGGCAATGATCCAGTATATTTCATTTATGAGATTTCAGCTGTACGGAGAAGGACGTGAGCCAATTCCTAAATTAAATATGCCCTGTTAACTTTTATAAATGATGCCCAATAATTAACTTGGAAATTTAAGCTTTCATTGTATGATTTAATTATTGTATTTCCTGGGTCCCGTTTCTCTGCCTCCCATCCCAGGGTGCTTTGCATTTTGGGTTCCAGGCTACAGAATGGCATTTTGTTTTTGGGCCTGTGCCTCCCCTCCAGAAGGCCTGGGGTAGAGATGAGGGTGAAGCCTCCTCCTCCGTTTCCCTCTATTTTCCACATTATCGTGTATTCCACCAAACCAGTCTTATCCACACGCTTAGGACAAAGTGCAGGATAAGTCAAAGCCTGGTACACACTGTTCTGCCATCTTGCAGAATTGCTCCCCTACTCCCCAGTCGCTGGGCACAAGACAGGACTACAGAGCAGGCCTGAGTGATGAAGGCAGCCGGAACCAAGCTGGGCCATCACCAGCTGTAGCTTCCGCCGAGTCCAGCATGTTCTTATCTTGAATGGTGTGTGGGACCCCAGGCCGACTTGGCTTTAAGCTATCTGCAGATTAAAATAGAATGTTAACCAGCTCAGAAATATGCCTACGCTCCTAAACTAGCTCGGGACCCTTGAGGTCAGTGCTTCTCAAACTGTTTGCTAAAATTTCTTTTTTAAAAAAGTCCTGGTAAAAGATACATAACATAAAATTACTCATTTTATATTTGATATTTATAATGTGCAGTTTGGTAACATTAGTACATTCACATTGTTGTGCAAACATCACCACCATCCATCTCCAGAACTTTTTCAGCTTCCCCAACTGAAACTCTGTCCTCGCTGAACACTAACTTCTGATTGCCCCCTTCCCTGGCCCTTGGCAACCAACAGTCTGCTTTCTGTCTCTCTGAATTTGACTACTCTGTGCTTCATATAATTGGAATCATACAGTATTTGTTCCTTTCCCACTGACTGATTTCACTTAGCATAATGTCCTCAAGGTTCATCTGTGCTATCACGCGTGTCGGAATTTCCTCCCTTTTTTTTTTTGCCTTTTTTTTTTTTTTTTTTTGAGAATGGAGTCTTGCTCTGTTGCCCAGGCTGGGGTGCAGTGGTGCAATCTCGGTTCACTGCAACCTCTGCCTCCCAGATTCAAGTGATTCTCCTGCCTCAGCCTTCTGAGTAGTAGCTGGGATTGCAGGCCCATACCACCAAACCCAGCTAATTTTTGTATTTTTAGTAGAGACGGGGTTTCACTATGTTGGCCAAGCTGGTCTTGAACTTCTGACCCGAAGTGATCCACTCACAGCCTTCCAAAGTGCTGGGATTACAGGCATAAGCCATCGCGCCTGGCCCCCTCATTTGGTTATGTCCTTTCCTGGTTTTGGTATTAGGGTGATACTGGCTTTAGAATGAATTAGGAAGGGTTCCTTCTTTCTTTATCTTGTGGAAATAGTGTCAAAAGGATTGGTACCAATTCTTCTTTGAATGTCTAGTAGAATTCTGCTGTGACTCTGTCTGCTCCTGGACTTTTTTTTGTTGGTAACTTTTAAATTATCATTTCAATCTCACTGCTTGTTATTTGTCTGTTCAGGGTATCTAATTCTTCCTGATTTAAGCTGGAAGGGTTGTAATTTTCCAAGAATTTATCCATCACTTCTAGGTTTTGTAGTTTATGTGCATAAAAGTGGGTTCATAGTAGCCTTCCATAATCTTTTGTATTTCAGTGGGGTCAGTTGTAATATCTCCTGTTGCGTTTCTTAGTGAGGTTATTTGGATTTTCTCTCTTCTTTTCTTGGTTAATCTTGCTAATAATCTATCAATTTTATTTATCTTTTCAAAGAACTAGCTTTTTGTTACATTTATCGTTTGTATTTTTTATTGTTGTTGTTGTTTCAATTTCATTTAGTTATGCTCTGATCTTGGCTATTTCCTTTCTTCTGCTGGGTTTGGATTTGGTTTGATCTTATTTCTCTAGTTCCTTGAGGTGTGACCTTAGGTTATTTATTTGTGCTCGTTCAGACTTTTTGATGAAGGTGTTTAGGGCTATGAACTTTCCTCTTAGCACCGCCATTGCTGTATCCCAGAGGTTTTAATAGGTTGTGTCATTATTGTCATTTGAAGAATTTTTAAATTTCCATCTTGATTTCATTTTTGACCCAATGCTCATTCAGGAGCAGGTTATTTAATGTTCATGTATTTACATGGTTTTGAAGGTTCCTTTTGGAGTTGATTTCCAATTTTATTCCACTGTGGTCTGAGAGAGTGCTTGATATAATTTCAATTTTCTTAAATTGATTGAGGCTTGTTTTATGGCCTATCATATGGTCTATCTTGGAGAAAGTTCCATGCACTGTTGAATAGAATGTGTATTCTGTGGTTGTTGGATGAAATGTTCTGTATATACCTGTTAAGTCCATTTGTTCTAGGATATAGTTTAAATCCATGGGTTTTTTTTGGTTGACTTTCTGTCTTGATGACCTGTCTAGTGCTGTCAGTGGACTATTGAAGTCCCCCACTATTATTGTGTTGCTGTCTATCTCATTTCTTAGGTCTATTAGTAATTGTTTTATAAATTTGGGAGCTCCAGTGTTAGGTGCATATATGTTTAGGATTGTGATATTTTTCTGTTGGACAAGGCCTTTTACCATTGTATAATATCTCTGTCTCTCTTAACTGCTGTTGCTTTAAAGTTTGTTTTGTCTGATATAAGAATAGCTACCCTTGCTCGCTTTTGGTGTCCAGTTGCATGAAATGCGTTTTCCTACCCCTTTAAGTTTATGTGAGTCCTTATGTGTTAGATGAGTCTCCTGAAGGCAGCAGATAGTTGGTTGGTGAGTTCTTATCCATTCTGCAGTTCTGTATTTTTTAAGTGGAGCATTTAGGCCATTTACATTCAATGTTAGTATTAAAATGTGAGATACCATTGCATTCATCCTCTTCTTTATTGCCGGTGTACTTTGATTTTGTTTTTGTTTTTACTTTTTAATTTGTATTTTTGTTTTATAGGTCCTGTGTGATTTATACTTTAAAGAGGTTCTGTTTTGATGTGTTTCCAGGATTTGTTTTAAGATTTAGAGCTCCTTTTAGCAGTTCTTGTGGTGGTGGCTTGGTAATGGCAAATTCTCTCAGCATTTGTTTGTCTGAAAACAACCGTATCTTTCCTTCATATATGATGCTTAGTTTTGCTGGATACAAAATTCTTGGCTGATGATTGTTTTGTCTGAGGAGGCCGAAGATGGGTCCCCAATCCCTTCTAGCTTGTAGGGTTTCTGCTGAGAAATCTGCTGTTAACCTGATAGGTTTTCCTTCATAGGTTACCTGGTGCTTGTCTCTCACAGCTCTTAAGATTCTTTCCTTTGTCTTAACTTTGGATAATCTGATGACAATGTGGCCAGGTGAAGGACTTTTTGTGATGAATTTTCCAGGTGTTCTTTGTGCTTCTTGTATTTGGATGTCTAGGTCTCTCACAAGGCCGGGGAAGTTTTTGTTGATTATTCCCCCAAATATATTTTCCAGGCTTTTAGAATTATCTTCTTCCTTGGGAACACTGATTATTCTTAGATTTGGTCATTTAACATAATCCCATACTTCTTGGAGGCTTTGTTCATATTTTCTTTCTTTTTTTTTTTTCTTTGTCTTTGTTGGATTGGGTTAATTCAAAGACCTCATCTTTGAGCTCTGAATTTCTTTCTTCTACTTGTCCGATTCTGCTGAGACTTTCCAGAGCATTTTGCCTTTCTAAAAGCGTGTTCAAAGTTTCCTGAAGTTTTTATTGTGTTTTAAGTTACTTATTTCCTTAACTATTTCTCCCTTCACTTCTTGTATCATTTTTTCGATTTCCTTGCATTGGGCTTCACCTTTCTCTGGTCCCTCCTTGATTAGCTTAATAACCCCCTGAATTCTTTTTCAGGTAAATCAGGGATTTCTCCTTGGTTTGGATCCATTGCTGGCAAACTAGTGTGATTTTCTGGGGGGTGAAGAACCTTGTTTTATCATATTACCAGGGTTGGTTTTCTGGTTCTTTCTCATTTGGGTAAGCTCTGTCAGAGGGAAGGTCTAGGGCTGAAGGCTGTTGTTCAGATTCTTTTGTCCCACGGGGTATTCCCTTGATGTAGTACTCCCCCACTTTTCCTATGGATGTGGCTTCCTGTGAGCCAAACAGCAGTGACTGTTGTCTCTCATCTGGGTCTGGCCACTTGGTAAGTCTACCCAGCTCTGGGTTGGTACTGGGGGTTGTCTGCACAGAGTCCTGTGATGTAAACTGTCTGTGGTCTCTCAGCCGTGGATACCAGTGCCTGTTCCAGTGGAGGTGGCAGGGGGAGGGGATGCAGTGGATTCTGTGAGGGTCCTTAACTTTTGTGGTTTAATGCTCTATTTTTGTGCTGGTTGGCCTCTTACCAGGAGGTGGCGCTTTCCAGAAAGCATCAGCTATAGTAGTGTGGAGAGGGACTGGCGGTGGGTAGGGCTGTAGAACCCGCAAAATTATATGTCCTTTGTCTTCTGCTACTAGGATGGATAGGGAAGGACCATCAGGTGGGGGTGGGCTTAGGTGTGTCTGAGCTCAGACTTTCCTTGGGTGGGTCTCCCTGCAGCTGCTGTGGGGGATGGAGGTGAGTTTCCCAGGTTAATGGAGTTGTGTACCTAGGAGGATTATGGCTGCCCTCTGCTGAGTCATGCAGGTTGTCAGGGAAGTGGGGGAAAGCCAGTAGCCACAGGCCTCACCCAGCTCCCATGCAAATCAAAGGACCAGCCTCACTCCCATGGTGCTGCACCCCGACCCCGCCACCCCCCACCTTCCCGCAACAGCCCAGAGTCTGTTTCCAGGCGTAGGGCAAGACAGGCTTGAAAACTTGCCCAAGGCTATCTGCCTCCCAGCTGCTAAAGAAATGGGCTTTAGTTCTTCCCCGCCTGTGAGGTCTGCACACCCCGATTCGATTTGTGCCCTCCCCCAAGTTATGGCCAGGAGGCTTCTCGCCCCGTTCAAGTTGTTACAAACTTCCACTAGAGAATTCCTTCTCTCTGTGGAGTTTTACCCCCTGCTCCTCTGTCCACACTCCTGATGGATCCCTGGGGTGCCAGGCAGGAATGTGCTGCTTGGGGACTCCCAAGCCTTTCTGCTGCTTCCTCTACGCCTGTGTTTTAACTCAGCTTTCTAACTTAACTCAGCTCCTGGCAAAGTCAGAAACTTCTCCCACAAACAGACTTCAGCCTCTCCAGTGGGGGTGTGTGTTCAGGAGAGGAGGATCTCCCTTTCCCACTTCCACAGTTGGGGCCCTCACAGTATTTGGGGTGTCTCCCGGGTCCTGCAGGAGCAGTCTGCTTCCTTCGGAGGGTCTGTGGTTCCTCTCGGGATTGCTGGTTTGTTCTTGCAGTTGATCTGGAGCTAAAATTCACAATGTAAGCCGCCGCATTGTCCGGGGCTGCAATCTAGTCCTGCCTCCCAGCGGCCATGATCCCCTAACCCTTTGCCCATTTTTTAATCAGATTGTTTTGTGTTGAGTTATAGGAGTTCTTTATATATTCTGGATATTAACCGCTTATTAGATACAGTCACGCACCACATAATGACGTTTGGGTAGGTGACTGACCGCATATACGATGATAGTCAAACTAGATGGTGTAGCCTAGGTGTGAAGTAGGCTGTACCATCTAGGTTTGTGCAAGTACACTCTATGATGTTTGCGCAACAACAAAGTCACCCACCAATGCATTTCTCAGAACACATCCCTATGGTTAAGCAACACGCAACCATACGTGATTTGCAGATATTTTCTCCCATTCTCTGAGTTCCCTTTTCACTGTGTTGATAGTGTCCTTTTTAAACATTATTTTTATTTTTTAGAGACAACAGCTCACTTTGTCACCCAGGCTGGAGTGCAGTGGCACAATCATAGCTCACTTCAGCCTTGATGTCCCAGGCTCAAGCAATCCTCTGGCTTCAGGCTCCTGAGTAGCTGGGACTACAGGCGTGTGTCACCATGCCGGGCTAATTTTTTAAATTTGTTTCTTAGATACAGGATCTCACTATGTTGCCCAGACTGTTCTCAAACTCCTGGCCTCAAGCAATGCTCCTACCTCAGCCAATTGATCATGTCTTCTGATATATAAAAGTTTTTTTTTTTTAATTTTGATGAAGTCCAATTTAACTATTTTTTCTTTTGTTGCCTATGCTTTTAATGTAATATGCAAGAAATCATTGCCAAATTCAATGTCATGACGCTTTCCCCCTGTGGTTTCTTCTGAGTTTTATAGGTGTGCTCCTACATGTAGGTCTTTGATCTATTTTGAGTGAATTTTTGTATAAAGGTTCAATTTCATTTTTTTGCATGTGCATATCCAGTTTCCCCAATACTATTTATTGAAAAGACTTTTGCTACAGACTCTTGAAGCTACAAAGTTTAAATTTTTTACCATGTAATGGCACATTAGTTACCTGATAGTTTAAACATTTCCTTATGGTAAAACAAATACAAGTTTATAATAGAATGAAATGTACTATTGGCATTTATTGAAAAACCAAAAAGATGATCTCGACCTTCATACCTTAAATGGGAAGCTTCTGGGGAGGCCTGGTGGTATAGCCCCAAAACCCATGACTACAGATCAGACCAGGCACTGGGATTGGGGATTTCCAGAGATGTCAACCCTGCCAATTGCCTGATTTGGAAAGTACATCAGGAAGTGTCTCTGTCTCAGGGGCCCCTGGATGCACTCTCGTGAAAATGGCAACACCACAGCCTGATAGCCCAGGACACAGGGGGCAAAGCAAAGGTATAAGATGTGGGCCTGGGTCCCTGCTCCTGGCCTGGGACAGGTGAGGGGTCCCAAAAGGAGATGGGCAGGGCCAGATGGGGGTGTGTGTGGCCCACCACGTGGGTCAGCTGGGAAGGGCCACTGCCAAAACTTTAGGGCTCCTCCCAGCAAGGGAGTAAGGAGAATGAATGTGAGAGGGGGAGGGAGGCGGGAAGAAAGAAACATGATGAGGGGTCACAATTTGGAGGAGGAAGGTGACGGCGATTTGTGCTTCCGCTGTGTGCAAATGCTTCACATAAATAGTCCCTCCCCACCCCCCGCCTTTTTTTTTTTTTTTTGAGACAGAGTCTTGCTCTGTCTTGCTGGAATACAGAATACAGCGGCGTGATCTTGGCTCACTACAACCTCTGCCTCCTGGGTTCAAGCAATTCTCCTTCCTCAGCCTCCCCAGTAGCTGGGATTATAGGTACGCACCACCACACCTGGCTAATTTATACACACACACACACATACACACACACACACACACACACACACACACACATATATATATATATTTTTAGTAGAGATGGGGTTTTACCATGTTGGCCAGGCTGGTCTCGAACTCCTCACCTCGGGTGATCCACGTCCCCCTCCCCCGCCCCTTAGCCTCCCAAGTGTTGGGATTACAGGCGTGACCCACCACGCCTGGCCAACTGTCTCATTTCATCTGCCCAGCAGTCTGGGGAGGACATATGTGTTATTCTATTCCACAAACAAAGAAATCAAAGCTCGGGCAGGTGGAGTCACTTCTGATATTCACCCAGGTATAAAGCAGCAGATCTGGGATCAGAACCCAGAACGTGTGTTCTTCCTTAGCTCCATGCTGCCCCTGAAGCGGTGGGAGTTGCCTTAGTTAGTTCAGGCTGCTGTAACAAGAATCACGTAGACTGGGTGGCTTCCACGGAAATGTGTTTCTCACAGTTCTGGAGGCTCGGAAGTCCGAGACCAAGGTTCTGGCTGACTCTGTTTCTGGCGAGGGCCTGCCTTCTCACGGTGTCTTCCAGAGTGGAGAAGGGGTCATGTCCCTCATGTCTCTTCTTTAGATCAGTGCCCTCTAAGGGGACTGCTTATCTCCCACAGACTCTACACAGGTTCCACCTCCACACAGCACTACACTGGGGATTAGGGTTTTGACATGAATTTAGGGGGGACTTGAACTTTCAGTTCATAGCAGAAGTCCTGTGACTTAACGTACAGGAAAGCTGGTTTTGTTCCAGCTCTGCCCTGGGGGACCCTGGTCCTTTCCTCTCTGTGGGCCTCAGTTTTTTCATCTTTAAAGTGGGAAGGGCCGGGCGTGGTGGCTCACACCTGTAATCCCAGCACTTTGGGAGGCTGAGGCAGGTGGATCACTTGAGGTCAGGAGTTCGAGACCAGCCTGGCCAACATGGTGAAACCCCATCTCTACTAAAAATACAGAAATTAGCTGGGCATGGTGGCAGGTGCCTGTAGTCCCAGCTACTTGGGAGGCTAAGGCAAGAGAATCGCTTGAACCCAGGAGGCAGAGCTTGCAGTGAGCTGAGATCGTGCCACTGCTCTCCAGCCTGGGTGACAGGTGAGACTCCACCTAAAAAAAGAAAAAAGAAAAAAGAAAGTGGGAAGGTGAGCATGGCTATTTCCACTGTGACAGCTCATGATGTTTTATTTCTAAAGAGTCAAAGTCCAGGACTGGCTCACCTAATCCAAGGCCCTGGTGACTTCCCCGCTGTCCCCTGGTGGAGGACATCTCCCCTGCCTGCTGCCCCTCTCATGGCCACCCTGATTCTCTCTTCATTCCCAGACCTGGAGAGGATGGGGAGGTAGGGAGGTGGGGCATGAGGGGGATGGGGCAGCCTTGTGGTCACATCCTCGCCCCCTCCAGGTGGGAGCTCCTGCTGAGCCCTATGCTGTCCAGGTATGGCTCATGCGTACAGTGGGTGTGCAGAGGGCACTGTGCCAGCTGGGAGGCCGCAGTTCTCTCTCGAGTTGTTTTTTCACTGCATCGAGCCGGCTGTCAAGGTTAAAGCAACTTCAGATGAATCACCACAAAGCAATTACACTCACTGTTCCTCGCGTGCAGCTCTGCTCAGCCCGCGGCCCCTCGCAGACCCACCTGGGCCGCCTTCTGCTGGCATCTGGTGTGCCTGTGGGCCTCCCCGGGATGGTGGGCTCTGTGTCAGCCCTGCACACTGGGTCGCAGTCACCGTGACAAGGACAGAAGGGAGCTGTGTACTCAGCAGCAAATGCTTTTTCAAGGTTTATGAGTAAGAGGAGCTGCTATTCACCCTGGAATTCTAATTTTGAACAAAAAGAAATTCAATAGCCAGGACCACCGGCCTCATTGACTCAGTATTCTACATCCTTGACTTCCCCTTGGTGTGCACATTTACTGAGCACTTCTCAAAGGCCAACACTGCCCTCCACTGTGGCCTGCAGCCCCCCAGGACTCAGGGGCTGGGTGGTCTCTTACCTGTCTCATGGTCTCTTTCAGGCTGGAGCACAGGCTCCTCACAATTGAGTCTGTCCTCACACTTCTTACCCCACGGCCTCAGACAGACCCAGCCCTGACAATCACCAGATGTGGTGAACCCAGGGTTCAGGACTGAATTGGGGGTTTGGAGATGAGGAGAGCATAGCCTCCATCTTCCAAAACCACCAGCACAGACAGGAGGGAGGAGGAGGAGGCTGGAGAGGAAAGGCTCTGCTTTTATGGGAGGGGGACCTGGATGGCTTGGGAAAGCCGTCATGGGAGGGTGGTGGAAGGCAGGAGCCAGGTGTGTGCTGCAGTCCCCCTTTTAGAAAGAGAATCTGAGGCACAGAGAGGTTACATGATGGCCTGTGGTCCCGCATCTGGTGACTGTCAGGGCTGGGTCTGTCTGAGGCCATGGGGTCAGAAGTGTGAGGACAGACTCAGTTGTGAGGAGCCTGTGCTCGAGCCTGAAAGAGACCATGAGACAGGTAAGAGACCGCCCAGCCCCTGAGTCCTGGGGGGCTGCAGGCCGCAGGGGAGGGACAGCAAGAACCTGGGTCTGCTGGCCTTGATGTCCATCTCTCCGCCCTTGGCTGTCACATCCCCCAGCCTCTGCCTCCTTCTCTTTGAGATGTTCCAGTCTTGGTGACACTCTGGAAGCCAGAAGAGAGGTGAGTCTCCTCTCTCCCAGGCTCCGTTTCTTTCACAGTTGCCTCCCAGGAGAAATGGGAAAGGAGAAGAAGCAGGCGCTGGGGAACGCTGCCCTCGTGGGAGCCCAGACCTTTGTCAGGATGAGGATTGGGCTAGGTAGGGGCAGCCCATGGAGACCCCAGAACACCGGCCCACAGGCAGCTGGTCCTCTCACCCCATCTCTACCCTCCACCCACTCATATTCCTGTGATGCTGCTGCTGGGTAAATGCACCTGATAGCAATCACCTAAGTGCACCCCAAGAATGACCCTGTATGGCAGACACACCTGAATGTGTGTTCTGAGCTAGGGAATCTGAGAGTGGCCAACCTGGAGATTCGTTCCTTGTCTATGAGGAATATCTGAGCCGTCGGCCTGTCTGGTGGAACATTGGCTGTACAGGGGATTGAACCCTGAGTTTTGGTGGGGAGTGGGGAGGGCGGGGGGTTTGGGGGGGGTGAATGAAGGTCCCAGGTGGAGGTTGTTAGGGTGCTAAGTGGAAACATTATAGCAACTGCATGCCTTTTACAAGCAGTTGCAGTTCTTCTGCCCAGCCCGCCACTGGGCTCTCCTCTGCATGTAAGCCCCCAGTAAAACCCCGTGTCTCATTGGCTGTTTCTGGGTCTCTTCTGTGGCCTCTTGAACCTGGTGCCATCCCCACTGGAGTTGATAGGGGTTCAGCACAACAGATGCCCACCAGAAAAGGAGGGGAGACCTTCTGAGAATCCTCATCTGTTCCCCCAAAAAGATCCCAGGCCCAGCTCTGTCCCCAGCCCCTGCCCTTCACAAGCAGGAAGGCAGGCAGGCCATAGGGCAGGGGGCAGTGTGGGGCCACTGCTCTCCCCATCTTTGAGAAAGGGCAGCTCCCAGAGTTTCACCTCTTCCCAGCTGCCCACTGCCCCTCAGACCAGGGAAGATTTGGGGCCAGTCAGGACCAGTCACATGTGAGCAGGAGGCAGGGGTGAGGCAGAGCCCTGGCATGTGTGGCTCCTCCTGAATTTTTGGACTTGAGAAAGCCAGAAACAGGGTAGCCTGGGGTCTGTGAGGGAACTGCGTACTCGGGGGTGTTGGAGGTGGGGAGGAAGGTACATTCTGCCTAACTCGGTTCCGGCCATCTGCTCCCTGAGAACAAGATTAATAAATAAATGACACACAGGGAGTCTCGAGAACTGGCAAGAGGGGAGCTGTGGAGATCCCGCCTCGAATGTGACAAAAGCAGAATAGAGTGGCAGGAGCCCAACTGGCATTGTTGCGCGTGCTGGCAACCGGGTAGATACCCCTCCCTAGCCCCACACAGGCATGGAAAGGACCTGCACTTCCAGCGGCAGCCCCCGGGCAGGGTCTCCAGGAGCGGACTCACGAACTGCGCTCACCTGCTCCCAGCAGCCTGCAGGATGTGCCTAGAACTCTGAGGGGAAGGAGAGGGAGAAGGTGCATCTCATCCCGGCCAGAGAGGGGCCTGGTGATGGGGGAGCCCTGCCCCCAAGAAGGTCAGCACCAGTCAGCCCTGGCCCACCCTGGCCCTCTTGCGGGCCCCTGCAGACCTCCTTTCATCCTGACGCAGCCCCATAAGGTGGGGTTAGGGAGCCGAGGCCCAGGAAGTCTAGTCACCCTCCAAGGTCACTCGGCCGCTGCAAGTGTGAGCTCTCCACTGGGGCGTGTTTCCGCCACGATGCAGGGCTGTGCAGGAGGTGGCACTGAGGCTGACAGGGAAGGAAGCTGGGCTTTGCTCTTGCTTAGGCTTCTCTCCTAACTCATCCAGTGCTTCCTCTACACATTGTCCTAGAGAAAGTAGTTCATTACTCTCATCCCCATCTTTCAGAGGAGGAAATGGGCTCTGAGAGGTTCAGTACTTGACCCAAGGGTACTCATAAGCAGCAGGAGCAGGATTTGAACTCAGGCAGTCTGTCCCTGGAGACCACCCTTGAAACTTGGGTTGACGCCACTGCCTTCCCTTCCCAACCCCTCCCACACTTGGGAGGTGGGCAGGCTGCTGAAATGCCAACTGGGCCACACCCATGTCCCTGCTCCCTGTCGCCTGCTGGGAAGTGCTCATCTCCTTGGCCAGGGCTTCCTGGCCCTTCTGGATCTGGCACCTGCCTGGCTTTCAACCTCATCTCCCTCCCATCGTTCCCACCCTTGCCCTCTTTCACCCACTGACCCATTGCTCTTCTGCTGTCAAAGCCCGGCACAGATGCCCCCCTGGTGTGAAGCTTCCCTGATTCCCAGGGGCTTCAACTCTGCACATGGCCATGCGGTCCTTGCCACCCTGGGTGGTTATGGTTTAACTGTGTTTGCCTCCTTCTCACCCCTGTGCCCGAGACCTCTTCATACAGGGCCCACGTCTTTCTTGTCTCTGTGACCTGGAGCCCCTCATGCTGCCTGGCACATGGAAGGCACTAAGCACAGCGTTACATGGAATCTGGTGGACTTGTTCTCCTGTTTTATCACGTCTTTTGTTCCTTCTGGAGGTAGAGGTGGGACTAGGGAAGATTATGGGGCTCTGGGTTGGATGCTTGAGAGAATTCAAAGCCATATCACATGATCTTCCAATGCTTCCCACCTATGGGGAGTAGGGGGCCAGACACATGCCCCAAGAATTGCAATATGAGGCCAGGAGTCAAACTGGTCCTTCAGAGGAAGCAGAGATCATATCCAGTGGAGAGATGGGAATGATGCTAAAAACATGGTAGAAGCAGAGCTCAAAGAAGGATGAGATGTGAGGTTTCAGTCATCAGATACGGAAAGAGAGGGTGCTCCAGGCAGGCCCACCCACATAGCAAAGGTGCCAGTGCTGAGCAGGTCAGTGTGGTTGAAGCGGAGGCACCCAGAGGAGTGAGAGCCAGGCTGGACTGGTGGGCCAGGGCAGATGGCATAGTGCTCTCACACCAACAGCCCAAGGGGCTCTGGCGTTATTCTGTGGGCATGGGGAGCCCCTAAAGGCTTATTTTTCATCTACTCATTCTGCAGTGTTTCCTGGTGGGCAACCCTTTAACTCTTTCTTCTCCTAATAGCATGTGACCAGCTCTGGGCCTAGGTATGGGAAGAGAGGGGATGCTGAAGCCTTTGATCTGTCCTTTGAGCCCCAGCCAGTCCCTCTGGGCAGTTGGGCAATGCTCTACTTCCTCCATCCCTGACTGGAGGCTACTGAAGAACATATGGCGGGCTATCTTGGCGTTGGGAAGGAAACAGATTGGATGGGTGGGGGGAGATTGCTGTGATTAAGAGTTGGTGAATGGATCTGGGCAGAAGATGACCCACAGAGGCCAGGTTGGACATGTCCTGGCCCGACCCCTCTCTGCCTTTCCTGGTGCTGCCCGGGAGATATCCTGGTACAGCCTTACTGCCCCCTGACATCTCTGACTCCCAGCCTGCCTCTCAGGAGCAGCCATGCCCTCCACATCCAGTCCTCAGACCCCGGTGCTGCCCCCAAGCAGGCAGTCACTGTTCAACAGTGCCACAGCAACAGAGGCAGCGGCAGAACTGGGGAATCTGTCACCCTCTAATAAGGAAAGCCCATTCTGGCAGACTGGGTAAATGGCCTCAAATTGAATAATTAATAAAGTTATAAAAATATGTCTACTGTATGGCCAGAATAATTCAGCCCAATTAGAAGCAATTATTTCTCATAGTTATGCCACTTGGTTTTTTTTTTTTTTTTTTTTTTTTACAAAGATCTTTAGTAATATCACAGGATTATCAGGTTTGGCTGCCTGCTTGAGAAGTTCTTTTGAGACAATCCTTCCAGATGAGGAACATCCATCCATCCATCCATCCATCCATCCATCCATCCATCCATCCTGTCTACCAGTCCAACCATTCATCCCCTTGTCCAACTATGTATCAGTCCATCCATCTGTCCATTCATCTATCCATCCCTTTATTCTTCCATCCATCTGTCCATCTATGCATACATCCATCTGTTTATTCATTCATCCACTCATTCAGCAGACATTTCTTAAGCCCTTTCCATGTGCCAGACACTATGCTAGGTTCTGGGAATATGGAGATGACTAAGGTCCTGCCCTTGCCCTGAGAGGCCCCAAGGACCTCTCAGCCCAGGCAAGTGACCTTTGAGTCACAGAAGCTCTTGTTCCTGTTCCTCTTCAGAGGTCCTGCCAAATACCATTTTTGCCCTTCGTCTCATTCCCTTTATTTCATGGATACGTACATAGCTATTCGGACTTAAACTTAGGTTTGACCTAGGTAATGGGCTCCTTTCCAAGGTGGCTTAGCTCGTTCTCCTATATTTGAGAGCTCAGGGATCTGCTTGCTTCCACACACCCACTGTTCTGGTCCCGACCTTTTCTCTGAGCCATCAGTGGCTGTGGGATCTGGCTTCACTGTGTCCCCTGTCTTCAATGTGATCTGGGGCAAGACATTTACTTTTTCTTGGCCCATCTTTAAAATATGAAGGATCACTGTGCTGCTGTAAGCTCAAAGGAATGGTGAGAGTCCAGAGGCTTGGGGCCACCTGTTGGAGGTGCAGTCTGCTATCCGGAACACTGGACATTAGTGGAATTCTGAGTTAAATCAATTCATACTTTACAGGCATCCCACAGGAAATCCTTCTGTAAAGCCAGTACTCTTTTTGCAATGAAAATATCCTGCTTCTTTATCTGCTGGACATTGGAACTTTTCTCATCGCACAGCAAAACAGTATCATTAAGTCTCCATAGAGCCCTTGCTGTAAGCCCAGATCTGTGCTGGCCTAATCTGATAGAATTCTCTAGTGAGTATCTTACAGTCACCAAACATTTATTGGGGGCCTGATATATTCAGGGGATGCAGAAAGACCTTGCCCCAGAGGGCTTCTCTAACATGGGTTTCCTTTTGCTTCATTGTGAATCAGAATGTCAGAGCTAGCAAAGGCTTTTTGACCCTAAATGAAGTAAAATGGCAAGCTGTAGGTTGGGAGAAGATATTTGCAATACCTGCAATCTATAAGGATTAATATCCAGAATATATTTTTTAATCCTACAAATTGATAAGATTAAACCCAATTCAAACACTGGTGAAGAACATAAACATGTACTTAGCATACTTAGCATGCATATTTTGATGGGCAATAAGTGTATGGAAAGATGCTCACCTCACTAGGAATCAAGGATATGCAAATTAAAACTAAGATGCCACCCTATGACCCCGAACAGATTGAGGAAAACCACTTCCTGATAATACCAAGGGTTAGTAAGGACACAGGGAGATGGATACTCTCATATGATACTGGTGAGAGAGTGACTTGGCAGTACCATGTTAGGGAGCAGTTTGGAAACTTTAAATAAAGTTGGAGATAATACCAACCCCAGAATGCCATGCATCTCAAATCTTTTTTCTACCACAACCTAGATTCATAAATTCATTTCATGTCATGTCCCAGCACGTATGTCTTCACACACTGATATTTTAAAATCTCTTCTATTTAACTTTTAAAAATGGTAATCATGGCCCATTATATTGATTTCATGACTCTCCTCTGGGTTACAACTGCAGTTTGAAAACCTCTGCTCCAGAGAGCCTCTCCAACAGGCGCACGCCTGCATTATTGTTCGTAATGGTGAAAAGCTACAGGTCCCTCAAGAGGGAAGTGGATACATTGTAATATATTCATACAATGGAGTCTCCACAGCAGTTAAAATGAATGAACTAGCGCTTTACCTGTCTACTTGGATGAATCTCAAATATATCATATTGAGTGAAAAAAGCAAGTTGCAGAGGGCTTCATACATACCATATGGTATCATTTATTTAAGTGTAAAAGCATGCAAAATAATATGTTATTTATCGGTCCATTCATATTGTAATAAAAATACAAATACAGACATAGAAAGGATCCACACCAAACCAAAGTCAGGCTCAGGTTACCCCTGGGGAAGGAGAGGATGGGCTAGGGAGGGATACCCAAGGAATTTCAACCGGGTAATGTTTTTTATCTAAAACGAAAACATCTATAGCAAGACTGGAGGATGTTAAGATCTGTTTGATGGATACGCTTTGGTTGTTTTAATTTTATTTAAACTTTACAGAATACCTGAAACAGTCCATATGCAAAAGAAAAGTCCTTTGACACCTCTTTATCCACCTGTCCAGCACCCAAGCTCATGTGGGGGAAAACATGTTGGCTTGTCCTAAACTCAGGTGTTCACTCAGTGTAGTTCAACAATTTTTATTGAGCATCCACTATGGGTCTGACAATACCAGGTGTGAGGTGTGGGGTGGGCAGCAAGGAAGGGGAGGTATTACCAGTGAAAATTTGGAGCTCAGCAGGGGAATAGGCTGCCCACCCAACTCTGGCATAGAAAGCAGGTAAACATTCAGGCTGCCCACCCACCTCTGCCATAGAAAGCAGGTAAACATTCATGCCACAAAGAGGAGCCCAAGTTCACCCTGTGTCTCCCTGGGGAACCAGGAAAGGCTCCCTGGAGGAGGTGAGGACCATGATGGGCATTGAAAAATGGATAGAGAGTGATCTGTTAAACCCTGGAAAGGAGATGGGAAAGAAGAGACGATGGAGCAGCTCAGGACTGTACGCTGAAGCACTGCAGCTAAGATGGGGAAATGCTCCCTGGATGGCAGTGCCCAGGAGGAGATAAGATTAATGGAGTGAAGAGGTGGGTCTAATTCATCATGCGGAGCTTAGGAGTGCTGGGCTCCCGGAAGCTGTGGGAGATTGGAGACAGCCTGCCCACAAGGACGGGCACAGCCTCTCAGGGACAGCCCCTTCCACCTCCCATCCTTAGCAAGGGCTCCAGCAGGGAAGAGGGAGGGTGTGATTCTGCTTAGATCCCAGACTTCAGATTTATTTGACCAGCTCCCGATAAATTCCTCAAGCCAGAGGCCTCGCCATTCATCTCAGGCTGGCGAGGCGGAGGTGGGGGTGCACTGCAAAGGAAGTGTCTGTCTTAGATTGCTTGGGGACATGGCCACATGTCTTGCTAGGAGGCCAGCCCCTAAATCCTCTGACTTGCTCCCTTCCTAGTAAATCTGAATAGTTTAAAATAACTCCTTCTGACCTTGAGGCTGATGCCAACTATGTGCCATCCATCAGCCCTGGCTGATTTCTTATTAAAGTTCTGCTGTTCCCTTGCAAAAGTTGCCACCTTAAATCAAAGGGCCCATAGGGCAAGGGAGAGACCGGGGCCCTGCAGACAGTGGGGCAACAGCAAGTCAGGAAGATGAGGTTCTAGTGCGGCTGCTGGAGTGAGCCAGGCAACCTTCCTGGGACCTGACCCTACAGCTTGCATGAGGGCCTATGGATGATAGTTGTCCAAGCTCTGCAAAGCTAGAAAAGGCTGCCTAGGGAGGAGCTCAGAAGAGACCAGCTTCCCAAGGTTTTCCAAAAGGCAGCAGGGAGAAGACTCAGGTAAAGTGGACTCTTGTAGCACCGATTACATTCATTCATTCACTCACTTAGGAATACATGTCACTTATTTAATAAACCTGTATCAGATGCCTACTGGGGATGCTGGGGATTCTGCAGTAAACAGGACAGAGAAGGTGCATGTTTTCATGGATATTACCCTTCAGTAACATAATTAACAAGAATATAAGTAAACATGGTAATTTCAATTGGTGATAAGTGCTAAGAAGAAAATAAAAGGGAGTGACGGGTTAGAGTGTGTGAGGTGGGGTGGTCAGGGAAGGCCCTCATGGGAGCTCATGGGAGGATTTGAGCCAAGACTTGAATGCAGGGAGGAGTCACCAGGCCAAAAACTAGGGGAGTTGTGTGTTCATCAGCCCTCATTCTTGGTCTGTTTTTGATTCAGTAGAACAAAGTTTGTTTTACACTCCAGGGACAATTGCCAGGCTCTGCAGAGGATTTACAAATGGATGAACATGTTCCTGCTCACACAATGCCTTCCATCTAGTGGATGTGATCATGCACCATGCAAGAAACTATAGGGCAGGGCAGCTGGGGATGAAGGCATCTTGCTGAAAGCTCAGAGAAGGCACAGGCCCCTTCCTGCCTGGATGAGCAGGGAAGGGCTCCTGGAGAGCAGAGTGCCGGAAGGGAGTCCTCTGGCAGGAGCTATGGGCTCTGTGAGCAGTGCCTGGGTCCCAGTGGTGCTCATTTATTCTGTCAGATGCTGATGCTGGGTGGGCGCGTGTGTCCTATTAATTACTGGAGTGAATGGAGTTGTTTCTTGGAGAAATGCAGATGACACATATTGCCCCATCAGCAAAAGAACTATGGGCAGGGAGGGATGTGGAGTTGGAACCAGCTTTCTTTTAATAATTGGCAGCAGATGAGTGGCATGGATTTTTTTTCCTTACTGTTGCTGCTGCCAAAGGAAATCACTGAGGTTTCCCCTCTTTTGTGCACTGCATGTCTCCTGGCTCCAGGTCACAGCCCCAACTGGGAACCTGAGCCCCGGATGGTACAGATCATGAGAAATGACAGATCCCCGATGCAGCTGCAGGGCCTCTCTGGGGAGAGCACACACCACACAGCCCCGTCTGCTGTTGAAATGAGCAATTCTCTTTCATAAGTCAATACAATTTGCTTAGCAAATAAAGATTAGCAGGGCCACCTTCTCCGCGTTTGCTCTCAGCTCTAAACTTCTCTCGACATGGGTCACAGCCAAGGATTGCAGAGAACAACCGAGAAATACAGTGGCTTCCCATGCACCTTGGAAGCTGATTGGCTGATGACCTCAGAGGCTGGCACTGCACTCCACGGTGGAGACTCTTGGAGGGCAGACTCCAGGCTAGGCACTGCAGAGGCAATGTCAGCTCTTTCCCTCAAGGAGCGTAGAGTCTAGGAGAGAGACAGGCACAGTCATCAGGGCCTGAAGATGATGTAAGTGTTATCCTATACCTGTGTACAGGGCAGGAGGTGAGGGCAGGGAGGGAGAGGACAGTTCTATAAGGTGGACCTTGGGTGGAGCTTTTATCTCATTCATGCCCATACAATGCTTGGCACAGAACAGGCGTGGCATAGAATGAAGAATATGGGACAACACAGTCTCTAAGTCCCACAAGATACGCCACAGCTGAAATGAATCAAAGCCATCTTCTAGTTCTTGAGAGGTGGGGAGAAGATTAAACTAATGCATAGGTTTCTCTCGATTCCATGTTTTCCCCTTTAATATCTTCCTATAACCTTTGGTTTCTACAACTGCTTGACTACACTAAAGTCTAGGGAAAGAGATGAATACTATGAAGCACTTACTATGGTGGTGGGCTCTGGGCTGGGTGTTCACAGACATTGGCCTCATTTAATCCCCCCACTTCCTCGACAGCCTTGCAAATTATTCCTGTTCCACGGATGAGGAGACTGAGAGGTGATATAGTCAAGGCCTCCCAGCTGCTGGAGGGTGGGGAGGCAGATTAATTTGAAAGAGCATACCTGCGTTAGATGATGTTCACCTTAGCCCAACATTACCTATCTATCTCTGCAGATTTGGTAAATGGTGTTTTACAGATACCCACCCCACCACCACCAGAGCCAGCCTCTTGTAGAATACAAGGTTACAGACCCCTCAACTAGCAATCGTTGAACATCATTTTTGCTTGCTCATTGGTGATCCCATAAGGCTTAATGCTTAATCCTTTCCTGCCAAACTGGTCCTGGTTGTCACATGGACACCCGTCACCTAGCCAGGACAGGCTTGGGCAGTTGGCCTTTGGTTGGAGATGTGTTAAAGTGGGGCAGGTAATGCCCAGGTCAGGTGTGCCTTGGAAATTTCCAGAACCCACCTCTCTGGCTGCTCACTGCAAGCTCTGATTGAAGGGGCAACTGAGCCTGACACAGTTTTCTCAGCTCCCAGACTGTTTCTAAAACCAACATCTCCAAAGATTAAAGCTGGGCTTCCCCAGCCCTCATTGCCTGTGGGGCAACCTCAGGGCCAACCCTCTGGGTGAGTAGACTACTGCCCCAGAGCCCAGACAGAGTGACTTTCACTCCAGTCTTTTCCTGATTGTCCTCCCCAGACTGCTGAGGTCATTTCCCTTGGGCTGGAGAAAAGGGAAAGAGGAGCCTAGGCCACTCCCTAATTAAACCAGTTTTCTTAGAGCAGTGGTCAGCAAGCTATGGTCCATGGGCCAAATCTATTCCATTGCCTGCTTTTATAAATAAAGTTTTATTGGAATACAAGCATGCCCATTCATTTCTGGATTGCCTGTGACTGCTTTCTCACTGTAACAGCAGAGTTGAGTAGTGGTGACAGGGACTGTCTTGCCCAAAAGATAGAAAATATTTAGTATCTGGCCCTTCATAGAAAAACTTTGCCAATTTCTACTTTAGAACAGTAGCATTTTTTCATCCCAGTGCTTTTCTATGAAAAATATTAAATGCCTTAAAGACAGGATCGCAAAGCTTTCCATCACCTAGGATAATACTGTAATAATAGAAGCAGTAGCAGTCTGGGCTAAATGCTGACCCTGTGGCAGTTAAGAGCACAGGTTCTGGAGGCAGGATGGTCCTATCCCAGCATCACCATGGTCCCAACTGTGGGACCTTGGGCAAGGCATATGACTTTCTGTACCTCAATCTGTCCTCCTATAAAATGGAGATAAAAGTACCTTCTTTACAGGGTTTCTGTGTGGGTTAGATAAAGTGTTACATATAAAGCACTTAGATGGTGCCTTGACAAAGTATTCAGTCCATGCTGGTTTACTCATTTGATCCTCATAGCAAATCCCTATTCCTTACTTCATGGCAGGTACAGGCACTTGCCCATCCAAACCCTTGGTATTCAAATTCAGAAAGAGAAAAGCATCGCATATAAAGTTGCAGATTAATCACTCACTGTGACAACTTCCTTCCTCCTCCTTTCTGAGCTCAGGACCAAACAGACTTGGACAGTGAGGGATATTTGCCCCTGTGGCCTCTAAGTACTTTTTTGCAGTTACTTTTAATGGCAAAACTGCAATTACTTTTGCACCATCCTACTAGATACCATTATCGTTCCCATTTTGCAGATGCAGAAGCTGAAGCTGAGAGAGGGTAAGGAGCCATGAGATGCAGGACTCAGTCCAGACCGTGTGACCCAGGAGTACCCAGTGACCAAGCACACTGCCACTCCCTGGTGTCTCACCACTGTGTCCCTGGCTTGTAGTAGGGGCCCATGTTTGATGAGTGAATTTGTGAGTGAGGGGCACCCAAGAGCAGGCAGACACTGCTTTCCACCCATACATTGTGCCTCATTACCACAGAGGTTGTTGTGCCTCATGCATTGTCACCAGGGTAGGGGACTTTGCACAACTGGCTACCCACTCTCCACCATGACCAGCACCCTCATTTCAGGATGACCTCCCCTGCTTCAGTCACCTGAAGAACAGAGCAGCAGCAACCAGCCTCTTCCATTCTGGAGCCCGTGACAATGGCCTGATGGGAGAGGCTTGGACAGTGGGCCATGAAAGACAAGGGCCAAGTAGAAAGAGCCCTGGCTTAGAATTGGGACCCCTGGGGTTTAATCCCAGCTCTGCCACTAACTTGCTTTGTGATTTCAGGCCATCACGTCCTTTCTCTGGGCCTCAACTTTCTCATTTTTCAAATTAGGGTATTAGATTTTACTAGATCAATGGTTTTTAATGGGGGGGGGGTAGGTGTCCCCCCAGAGGATACTTGGCGATGCCTGGAGACATTTTTGGTTGCCACAGTTATGGAGAAGGAGCAGTGTTGGTGTGTGGTGGGTAGTAAACCCAGGTAGTAGCCAGGGTTGCTGCTAAGCATCCTGCAGTGTGCAGGACAGCCCACACAACAATTATCCCACTTCAAATGTTGGTAGTGCCACTGTAGAGAAACCCTATGTCTATATCCAGCTCCAAATTCCCATTCTTCATTTGCTCATAAAACATTTATTAAGTACCTACTATGTGCCAGGCAGTGCACAGGACAGGATCCCTGCCCTATTGGGGCTCACAGTTTATAAGAATAATGATAATAAGAGTTAATGTGGGCTGACTGCTAACTTATATTAATACCAGGGTTAGTTTTTTTTTTTCCATGAACTAGCTTACTTGATCTTCAACAACCCTTAAAAATTATTATACTCCCATTTTACTGATGAGAACACTGAGGCTCAGCAAAGTAAAGCATTTGGCTTCAGGCCACATGGCTAGTAAGTGGTGGCATCGGTATTTTTACTCCAGAACTCATGCTCCTAACCATACATGCCCTCGACTGCCCTGAATCAAGGCATTAAGACCTTGCCAGTGACACCAGAGGAAAGGAACTTGGAATGCTTAGCCCTGCTGTCTCTTTATCATGCAAACCGTTTAGCAAACTGGAAAAGGGCCTCATGACTATAAACCAGCCAGTAATGACCTGACAGGCAAAGGGGGCTGGAGAAGTGTTAGGGCCACAGCAACATTAATCTGCTTCCAGCCACTGCTGCTAGCAAGACGTTTGTTAGCACAGTTATGGGAGCCATAAAAGGCTATTTGATGGCATTCCTCCCTATAGTGGGAGCCTCAGTGCACAGAAAGGAGCTTCCCAGGGCTCAGGTGTTGTAGGTCTGGTTGGCTAAAGGCAAAGGGTCCCACCTGCCACAGGTAGGATGCTGCAGGGAAAGAATGTGAGGCTGCAGCAGGAGAGCTGGATTCTGGTCCCTTTTATGATCCAAAAACAGCTTTAAGGCCTCCAGCAAGTCCTGTAATTGCTGTGGGCCTCATTTTCTCCATCTGTAAAGTGGAAACAGTAATGTTCATTTTTCGGGGCTGTCCTGAGGCTCTAATAAGCTGACAGATGTAGACAGCGGATAGGAATGCATTTTGCTGAGGTCTTAGGCATCATTACTGTTGGTGGCCACTGTGGGGGTAATGATAACTGCAGTAGCAATGTACAGGGATTTAGTCAAACATTAGACCAGAGACTGGCTCTGAGGTGTCATCAAACATTAGACCTGGGCGAAGCTTCATAAATCCATCTAGTTCATTGTGTAAGTAATAGCTTTCATTCATCCTGCACTTGTGATGCACCAGACACCGTTCTAAGCACTTTATCTGTATTAACTCATTGAATCCTCACGTCAAACCTCTGAGTTAGGGATGAATATGATGCCCATTTTACAGATGAGAAAACTGAAACCCAGAGACACAGCAAGGTGGTGCAGCTGGGCGCAGACAGATTGGCTCCACCTGTGACCACACTGCACCCTCACACAGAGGAGAAGTGGAATCAATTGTGGGCGGCAGGCAGATGGTGCCTCTCCTTTCTGGGGGTCTCTACTCTCTCCTGATTGCTGGGGCTACAGAGCATCATCTGACCCCATCCTCCCTGCAGCAAAAGGGAAACAAAATGGTTTGTTTCTGTGGGGCTTGAATTTTGGGATGACTCCAAGCCTCAGCCCGGTGGGCTGCTCAGGGAGGTGCATTAAGGAGGCAGGGCTCAGCCCTCTGGCTGGCATCCAGAGACCTCCCAACCCCACTAGGGGTGTGGCAAGGAGATGGCAGGGTCTTGCGGCCGTGGAGCTTGGTGTGACCACAGTGTAGCAGGTGCATTTCAGACAGACCCGTAGTGAGCAGGGTCTTCAGTTGGACGCAGGCCACTAGCACAGTACAGGGGGGCCCCACCGCAGATAGACCCAGGGCCGGCAGCCAGGGAGGACAGCTTGGTGCTCGGTTATAATGTGGTCTTCCAGGTTTTGCACAACATGCTGATGTTTGTTGTTTTTAAAATTATCATTGAAATAGCCACATAAAAATTTAAAATTCCTATAGATTCCCCCTGGGCTTCCAGCAATCCTAGAGAAACACTGCCTTAGATGGATCCCAGCATGCCAGCACTGGGGAGGTGGTGGGGAGGAAGGTCAGCAACCAACTGGGGGGCTCTGATGTTGGTGCTGGGACCCTAAGATCCATGCTCCCCTGATCCTGAGCCCCTGGTGTCTCTCGGCCTCCTCTCGCCTCCCCTGCTTCTGCCCTCAGGGAAATGTCCTGGCACCCTGCTCATGATCTTGTTCCTGAGCTGGCAGAAGCCTCACGTGTCAGGCTTCCTCTTCTAGCATTTGGGAAGTTCTTAGGGAGGCCCAACCCACAGAGCTATTCAGTGCCTTTCCTTCAAGTTTGCTGTCCGTTTGGGTCCCTGTTCAGAGCCATCTGAACCAGGAGATGGATGAAATGGCTTTTTCAAGCCTCAAATCCTGTTAACTTGGGGTGCCTCTGCAAGAACACAAGGACAAACTGTCCTCCCACCACCAAGGCATAGCCCTCACCTGAGGCCCCAGCTCCTCTGTGGCAGGAGACCTGGGTGGACACTGTCCAAGATCCCTGGAAGGTGAGGGAAACCCCACTGCTCCCCCACCTCGTCGGGCCCTCCTTAAATACCCTACGCAGTGAAAAGTCAGGGGAGATCTTGATGTTTGCCAAGTGGAAAAGACGGGAAAATCAATAGGGGGAGAAAAATCTCATTTTCAAGCTTCTAAGCAGGTATTGCAATCAATAATGCAAAGAGCCGCAGGAGGCCATTAAGCCACACTCGGCAGTGTCCTCTCGGACCCAGGAAATGTTTGCTGAGCAGCGAGACTTCAAGGGCACCTCAGTACCCACCCCCACCTGCTCAAGGACCACAGCTGTGGGCTGTGTCCTTTAGGGGAGCTGGTCTGAGTCTCCACAAGGGAAGTGCTAGAGTTAGAAGTGAGTTAGCCCATTCCCCAACCAGTGCGGACCCCAGTGCAGTGGACCCTCAGATCCAGACATGCAGAGCAGAGGACACCAAAGTGCAGGGGGTGGCATCCCGTCTAACTTGACCACGGGAGGTTTATCAGGAGATGGCACTTGCCATTTTCCCCTTTGTTTTTTATTTTGCTCCTGGAGATAAACTGGACCTTTTTTTTTTTTCCACCATCATAGAATAAATAGACTCCTGGTTTATATTCCATCATTTCCTAGCTTATTGTGTATGCTGCAAAGTTTCATTTTTCAATCCTATTTCTGATAACTGCCAAAGAATATTAGGTGCTCTGGTGGGATGTTAGGGACATGTGTGCTCTGACAGTGGGTGCATCCCCCTCCTGCCCCACCCATGGCAGCATTTGCTTCCCCTCTTGCCTCTGAGCTGTGACTGTGCTTTTAAAACCTGCTGGGCCTCTATGGACACAAGGGCCCGTGAGTCAGGGCTTATAGGCATGGCACTGCATGGACCAGGAGGAAGAGGGCTTAGAATAAGGAGACCTGGTGCCCTCCAGAGGCTCCCAGGTTGGGGTGGGAGCTCCAGGCTCTGACTCACAGTGCTCCCAGCCTGACGGAGGAATCTAGACTCTGTCCATAAGACGATGGAATAATAGCACTTAAAAAACCATGTAAAAATCATCTCATAAGGCCGGGAGTGGTGGCTCACGCCTGTAATCCCAGCACTTTGGGAGGCCAAGGCTGGTGGATCACCTGAGGTTGGGAGTTCGAGACCAGCCTGACCAAGTGAGAAACCACATCTCTACTGAAAAAAAAAAAAAGAAAAAAAAAAAAATTAGCCAGGGTGGTGGCGCATGCCTGTAATCCCAGCTACTCAGGAGGCTGAGGCAGGAGAATCGCTTGAATCTGGCCAGGAGTTGGAGGCTGCAGTGAGCTGAGATCGCACCATTGCACTCCAGCCTGGGCAACAAGAGTGAAACTCTGTATTAAAAAAAAAAAAAAAAAAAAAAAAAAAGCATCTCACAAACCCCTACCCTTCCAAGAGATGGCCCTAATTCATTAATTATCCTGGAATTCTGTTGTAGTGAGTATTACCTGGGGAAAATGAGTTATTTGATGGAATTTGAAGTTGTTTGATACAGTGTTTTCTTTCCTTCTTTTTTTTCAAACAGAGTCTTGCTCTGTTGCCCAGGCTGGAGTACAGTGGTGCAATCTCGGCTCGCTGTAACTTCCGCCCCCTGGGTTCAAGTGATTCTCCTGCCTCAGCCTAAGGAGTAACTGGACTTACAGGTGTGTGCCACCACACCCAGCTCATTTTCTGTATTTTCAGTAGAGACGGGGTTTTGCCATGTTGGCCAATCTGATCTTGAACTCCTGGCCTCAAGTGATCTGCCTTCCTTAGCCTCCCAGAGTGCTGGGATTACAGGTGGGAGCCACTGTGCCCGGCCAGTGTTTTATTTTGTTGCTACGGCATTTCATCAAAGTGCTAGGTGGCAGGTGTGGTGATAGGTTCTGAACATGGGCTTTGGAGGTAGACTGGGTTCACATCGCACCTGCAGAGTTGAGAGTTTCTGTACAACCTTGAACCTATAACATGACTTTTCTGAGATTATTTCCTCATTAGAAAAAGGTGAGGACAATCATACCCAATCACAAGCTTCACTTAAGAAATACATGCTCCCAGCAATGCCTGACAAAGAGTGGGTTCTTAACAGATATTTGTTTTCTTCCCTTTATCCCTTTCCTCCATGGATTTTAATCTGACTGATGCAAATTTAATAGAGAACTCCCAAGTGTAGAGAGCTTGCAGGCTGAGAAATATTCCAAGTTTTGGGGAGTTAATCAAGAAAGGCTCCCTGAAAATAGTTTGGTGTCTATCTCTCCTAAGCCCCACCTGGGGCCCTTGTACCCAGGCAGAAAGACTTACAATGAAGACATGTGGGGAGAGGCCATGCACACACTCAGTAGGTGCTCATGCAGCATGGTTTGGGGCTGAAACTATGGCCTGGAATTTCTGCTGCCCAAGAATGAGGGCCAGGCTGTATCACTTCCCCAGCCTTTGCAGGCCACCCCAGGGGCCCCTCAGAGATGGAGCTAGGGCTGGTTAGTTGGGAGGGACCCCTGGCAAGTTCTCTTATTGCTCACCAAGATTAGTGTAACTGCCTCCCATCTGGCCTCCCTGCATCTACCTTTGCCCCCTTCATCTCATTCTCTACCCAGTAGCCAGTGTGAACTTTAAAACATGAGACAGATCACATCCCTCTTCTTCTCAAAAACCTCCAGGGGCCACTTAGAAATGACATTTAAAGCTTCAAGCCTGTCCTGGAGTGTTTCCAAATAAAAGTATCAGTTTGTCTAGGTGCAAAGCCATTTGTTTGAAATTATGTAACTTATTGCATTTGAATAAAAGAGAAATTTCACAGCAGTGAAAATATGACTTTTTAACACTCTAACTATGGTTCAGTGACATCTTAGTTCCTCAGAATACACATACCTGACCTAGTTGTTTTTATAGATCATATTTTTAAAACTCACATCAGAAAACACTCTTTTCCATAATTTAAAGGGATGGTTTAACAAAAATGTCTATCACTTTCACAAACAAAAACAATGTCACTCAATCATGCCACTTGACCTCATCTCCTACAGTTGCTCCCTTGCACACCTGCTCCAGCTATGCTGACCTCCATAGGGTTCCTTTCCTGCCTTAGGGCCTTTGGCACTGGCTGTGTCTTCTGCCTGCAATTATTATCTTCCCCCAGATATCTACATAGCTCACTGTCTCACCTTATTAGCTTTCTATTGCTGTAGAAAGAACTCCCACATATTTAGTAGCATAAAATACCCACATTTATTATCTCATCATTTCTTTGGGTCAGGAGTTTAGGCACAGCTTAACTGGCTTCTCTGCTCAGTGTCTCACAAGTTTACAAGCAAGGTGTTAGTGGGCTGCAGTCTCATCAGAGGATTGACTGGGGAAGACTTGTTTCCAAGGTCCCTCTGGTTGTTGGCAGAATTTATCTCATTGTAGCCAAAAGAATGGGGGCCCATCCTCCTGCAGGCTGTCAGTCAGGAGCTACACTCAACTCCTAGAGGCTGCCCACAGTTCTCTGCCATGTGGCCCTCTCCATTGGCCTTTTACAATGTGGCAGCTTACTTCTAGCCAGTAAGGGAGAAAAGTCTTTCTAGTGCATGCTAGCAAAATAGGGCCTTCCTCATAGCCCAACATGGGACAGCCCATTTGCCATATTCTGTTAGTTAGAAGCAAGTTATAAGTTTAGCTCATACTCAAGATGGGACGGGACGAACATAGGGGCCACCCTAGCCTGCAGGCCTTTGCTTGCTGCTCTCCGTTCCTGGAAGGAGCTTCCTCCTGTTCTTTGCAGAGTTGACATTTGATCACTCATGTATCAGATGTCACCTTCCCAGAGAGGCCTTCCCGGATCACCTGACCAAAAAGAGGCTGCAGGCCAGCTCAGTGGCTCACATCTGTAATCCCAGCACTTTTGGGAGACCAAGGCAGGAGCATCGCTTGAGCCTAGACGTTCAAGACCAGCCTGGGCAAGACTCTGTCTCTACAAAAAAATTTTTAATTAGCCAAGTTTGGTGGTATGCACCTATAGTACCAGCTACTTAGGCTGAAGCAGGAGGATTGCTTGAGCCCAGGAGTTTGATTATCAGCCTGGGCCACATAGGGAGACCCCGTTTCTACAAAACAATTAAAAAATTAGCCAGGCTTGCTGGTGCATGCCCGTAGTCCCAGCTACTAGGGAGGCCGAAGCGGGAGGATTTTTTGAGCCCAGAAATTTGAGGCCGCAGTGAGCTATGATTGTACCACTGCACTCCAGCCTGAGTGACAGAGCAAGACCCTGCCTCAAAAAAAAAAAAAAAAAGCTAAAAAAAAAGACTCTAGCACCTCCACCCCAAGCACTGTGCCCCTACTCACCAGCCAGGTGCTGATGACAGTCTGTGATCTTCTTATTGAGCAGGTCATGTGTTTGCCTTCTGTCTCTGCTGTAGCTGTCAGCCAGCTGTGGGGCCTCCTCTCACCTCCTCTAGCATCTCCCTATGCCTGGAACCGTGCCCCACACCCAAGAGAAATGGAAGTGAACGAGTAAAGGAGGCTGAGGCGGACATGTGGGGGTCAAGCCTTTCCAGCCCTGTGTTAGGAGAAGCAGAGAGTGAGGTGGGAAAACTGCCCTGGCCAGAATGCCTGGGACAGCCTGCAGTGACTCCCTGCACTCTCTGGGCCTCAGGTGCCGCTCTGTGAAGTCAGGGTGGGGCAGCTCCACTCTCCCTGGTCCTCTGATCAGAGTCGGGGCTTACCCCTTGGCCCTGATCCAAAGGTACCTAGGTTTTGAGGTGACAGCCTTCAGTCACCACGTTTCAGTGAGGCGCTTGGGAGTCACATTGTTTTAGTCCTTCCTGAGGCCCAGGTCTCTGTAACCAGCTCCTCCTCCTAACTGGGCTCCCCATCTTCACTGTTACTTTGGCCCTAGCTGGGGAATCCCTGCCCTCCAGTCCCCAGTCCAGCCCTAGGCTTCCTTAGGAGGGCTAGGAGCCAATGCCACGGGCCCTGGGCACAGCAGGTAGGTTTGCCCAGACTGCTCCAAGCCACAGAGGCCAGGCCCCATGAAGGTCTCTGTTTCCATTCCTTTGGACTGTCATATCCTCACATCTGTTGTAAGTTTCCTTCTCATATCCCTAGGTGTCTGTCCACAATCAGTTCAACTGCACAGATCTTTCCTGCTCACTTAGTGCTGTAGGTGCTGGGAGAACACTGGGATGAAGATGCAGTCTCTCCTCAGGAGCTCACAGTCTAGAGGGAGGGACAGACACACTGGAATAACCAACACCCAAGGCTGAAGCCATGGGTGATCCAAGTGCCTTGGTGGGTCCCAGAGGACAGAGGGTTTTGCTTGGAGGGGTACAATTCACAGAGGATGTGGCCTTTGACATGGATGAAGGAGGAAGACAGCTCCAACGGGTACTGCAGAGAGGAGAAGGCTGCGTCCCACGGAGGCTTCTGCACAAGCAAAGGCATGGAGGTTGGATGGAGCGTGCAGTGTCATTCAACGGCGGGCAGCAGCTTAGAGCAGCAGGAGCCGGGCGCTGAGCTAGTTCTGCATGGGGAGAGACTGTGTGTGGTTTGGGGGTCTCAAGGGCATGGAAAGGACTTTGGGATTTTATTGGATTTGGATTTCCTGACCTTAGGCTTTGGTGCTTGCTCCATCTCTTCCTTCTGCCACCACTTCTGGGGCAGCTTTTGCCGTGTCTCTGTCTCCGTCCTCCACCTCCCTGCCTCCTGTCCCCTCCATCCCCATCCCTCTGACTCCTTAGCCCTCATCCCCACTCCCCTTTCTCAGTGTCTCCTGTCCCAGGCCCCATCTCCTAGTCCCTCATCTCTTTGCTCCCCCATCCTTCATCCCTCTGCTGTCCATCCCTCTGTCTCTCTTGTCCCTCAGTTCCTCACCTGCCCCAATCCCACAATCTTAATGCTCCCCCACCTGCCGCCCAACCTGTCCCTTCCCAGGTTCCCCCTCTGTCACTTCCCTGTCCTTCCGTGCTGCCCAACCTTCCCAGGAACCCTGGCCAGGGAGGTGGTTCGAGCAAGACTGCAGATTTGCCTTAGTTTCCAGCTTGTTTGTTTTACTATAATTAGGTAAATAAATCAGCACTTTAGTTCCCTGCCTGGGAGCCCGGCTTCTTCTAGAAGGAGCGGTTCTACCGTAGAGTGGGCAGGGGAGTCCCTGGGGTTCTGGGACGTGCCGGTCCTCTCCTGGCCCTGACAAATGGGGATCATTAGATCTCTCCCTCTGCTCACCCTCTCCACTCCTGAGCCGGCACAGTTCCTATTTATCTGGCTTTAAGAACCCAGGGCAAGTGGTTAGCTAGCCCTGTGGGGGGTCTCAGGGACTGGGCAGGGCGGGAGGGCCGGGAGTTTCGCTGAGTCAGAAGCCCGTGGGCAATGAGGGCTGCAGGTGTTGCTCATTAAGCCACACACCCCACTTTTCCTGACATCCCCACTTGGACTGTGGGGCAAATATGGCAGCCGATGAGCCCTGTTCCTCTGCCTAGGACCATTAAAACCCAATTAGCAGAATGAGGACCTGCTGAGCAGGGCGGCTTTCTCACTCTGCAGGAATGCTAAGGGCTGGGAGAAGGGGCAGCGGGGATCTAATGAGGCTGGCAGGACTGAGCCAGAGAAAGTGCAACAAAGACTTAGGTTAGAGCTAGTTGAGAACTTCCTCGTGGTGAGGATGGTGCGGGGGAGGGAACAGCTCTGGCCTGGGTTCACCTCAGCTGTGCCACCAAGCCACACCCTCCCATTGGTCCTCCATGTGAGTTAAGGGGCTTAGAGCAATGGTTTCTAAATGGAGCAAAATCTGGAGCAGGCTCCTCCAGGGTAACTAGGGGTGATGTTCCAAATATTCAACAGTCACTGGGGTTTGATGACGGGGCACTGACCTACTCACCCCCAGACTCCTAGCAGGGGCAGGATCAACCCTTTAATTGCCGAGCGGTTGGGAGTCCTGGACGGGGAGGTCCCAGTGAAGGGGCTGGGGTGGGCTGCGGTAATGGGGAGACTCAAGGCACTACAGGGATTGGGGAAATGGTTCTTTATCAGCTAGTATGGAGATATTTCAGGATTTTCATGACTAGGACAGACATCTCAATGTGTATCAGCTAAATAACAGCATTGCATGTCATCAAAGGAGGTATCACCACCTCCTCCTCCTTCCTGGTAGGGAGCAGGATGCACTGGAATAGGGCCACCCCAGAGAGGGAGGATAGCATGAAGTGACTCCTGATGCCTCCCTGCAGAGAGGGAATGAGTCAGGCTCCCAGAGGTGCCTTTATCCCTTCCCCAGAGCCTCTCGAGCTGTGGAGGGGGAATCTGGGGGAAGTACATAACTGGGATGCCTCAGCCCTGAAACCTGTTCCCCAGATCTGTCTCTGCCTGACCCTACTGGAGTGCTCCAGGGCCCAGGCCAAAGCTGCCTCTCAACCCCTTGGAGAGATGTTATTAACAGCTCCTGAAACTGCCTCCTCAGCTCCTGGCTTGTCTTAGCCTAAGTAGGCCTTTTGGATTTATTAGTTCTGGGGGTGGAAAGAAAACAGCGTCTCGAAGAAGTGTGTTTAGTGCCGCATTTCGAACTTCCAGGCTTGATGGAAATGGTAGTTAAGACATTTTAAGGCTCTTAGGTAAAGTTGCATTTGCCTTCCGCACAGCCTATATTCTGATATTATCCGTTTACTGCTGTTGCCCTGTTATATGGCAGGGAGGTGGTGCTTTATCAAGAGCTGTCAGCCCATCTTGCAGGGATGTGGCCCCGGCTTCCATCTGTGAGCCCATCTCATTGAAACCACCAAGAATAAAAAACATCAGAGAACAATTGTGCATTTTAATTAAGCCTCAGTGTGCACCCTATTGTGGAGATGCTAATATTAAAAAATTCTTTTCAGTTTGCAGGAAGCTGGAATATTTGTTCCCCATGTCATTTCTATATTCTTTTTGTGCGGCAATTAATAGTTAACTCCTGGGAAATAAAGCTACCACCTGATTTCATCTTTATGGCCTGGCATTAAAATAACTGTACCTGATAAACTATTGTAATAAAGTATTGGGAAGACCCTGCTGAAAGGGGGTTTTCATTTAAGTATTAATTCTACTTAAGAGCTGGGCCCTGAGCAGGTCTTTTGAATCCTAATTTGTTTCATTTTTTATGATGAAATGTCAGTGAGCCTAAACATAATCATAATAATGCAGAAGAGAGTAAGTGTGTATTTAAAGGGTAGGGGAACTGGTCCACTTTCCACCCCTCCTATAAAGGTATTTCTAGTTAGCGTGACGATTCTCATTGCAGTGACTGTAACTCAACCTTCATCTGCTTGCATCACTTTTAGCCAGAACATGTCCTTGACGTAATAGAAAAGGTGAAATCAGCACATTTGTAGTCACTGTAGGAGCCCAGCTCTACCTGATATCAACAATATTTAACTGGGAGACCTAATTTGAGTTTACAAGTGATTGCAAGGTATCCTATGGGATGCTGCTTACCGATGCATTCTCAAGGAAGTTGCAGAACAGTGACGAATTAACTTGTTATGCTGTCAAAATCAGTTACCGCAAAAGACAGCTTAACTTCTTCAGCCCTGATCTTAGGGTCTCTGAGCCAGCACCACTGCCCTCTGCCCTTCAAGAGCTGCTCAAGGGAATCTTCCTAGCCCAAGCTGCCTGCCACCAGCCAACCTCCCTGACTCACTACCCTCATTTTGCTTCACCAAAAGTCTCCAGTTTGAATTTTGGAAAGTGAATTCTCAGGAGCAGGGAGTTGGGGGAATGGGAGGGGAGAGTCAGCCTGACACATCCTCCCCACCGCCCCCTGAAGTGATGTTCTCTCCCGTGAAGGCTGGGGGAGATTGATTCCTGCTGTGGTTTTAAGTAAGATAAACATCCGAAGGCCCCAAGATCTTTATTTCGCAGCATTGAATGGAAGGGGCAATTTATAAAGGCTCCTTTAATATATCTGAAACAGATTGGCCAGTAATTTATAGACTGCAACATTGAGGACTGAATTAATTTTCCCAGTGAGAAAAGTCCGCATGCAACTTGGCGAAAGCTGCTCCTGGCATCCCTAAGCAAAATCAGAGAATAACAGGGTGAGGGGCGGACCTTGGAGGTGATGAATCCCACCCTGTCATTTTCCTGGGGGGGGGAGTGAAACTGAGGCCCAAGGTCACACAGCAAGTTCCTGGCTGAGTCGAGTCTTGAGCCCCAGCCTCCTAAGGGCTAGACTAGTTCTTCACTCTCTGTCCCCTTCTGGGTAGGTGAGGTCTCATTGTTGAGCTTCCCTTTCTATGTTACTGGTGCCTGTAGCCTCATACCACTGAGGGGGGCCCTGCATTCTTCTCTGGCTTTTGTTTCCTTTCCTCTCAAAAGACGAAGAAGTCCTTGCCTGAATTATGAGTTGTAGGCCCGATGCTGAAGATCGGGGGTGGGCCAAGGTTCTTGCTTGCATGACTGTCCACATGTCGGGTTCATGGGGGTAGGGAATCAATAGCTATTAAGTACCTACTGTATCAGGTGCAGGGCTGGGCACTACATCTACATTATCTTGTTTATAATCCTCACAACAATGCTGACTGGGGCTGGTGTTTTGATCTCCTGTTTTACAAGAGTAAAACGAGACTCAGAAGGTTAAGTCCTGCTCCTTTTTACCACCCCACACTCTGCCCCCTCTATAGTCCCTCCTTCTTCTCTCCAGGCCTAGAACAGCAAGAAATCAAATGGGTCAGATGCTTCCAGTGATTGTAAGGATTGGGTAGGGCATTAACTAGACCAGCACTTCTCCCTTTGGAATGCACCCATCAGTCACCTGGGAGTCTTGTTAAAGTACAGATTCCCAGTAGCTGGGGAAGGGGGTGAAATGTGGAGCCTGACACTCTGCATTTCTAACACACTCACGTATGGTGCTGATGCTGCTGGTTTAGAACCATATTTCAATTACTAAGGGCCTGGATCACCCTACCAGAGCCATTTGCCTCCATGCTGTCCTAAAGCCTTCCATCCACTGTCGTTCTAATGGTCAGAAAGCCCGTTCTCCCACCTCTGGAATTTGGGGCTTTTTTATCCTGGCCAGTCTCTAGGATAGAGATGGAAACCACCACCACCCCCCGACCACAGAGCCTCCTGAATCATGTTGAGGCTGTTCTGTGTGTAAAACCTAAGCAGCGTGGCCGTGTGAGGCTTCCCACCATTGTGATTTAATAACTAGTAACTGAACAACAAGTTGGTCCCTTCCATTTACTTGGTTCTTGAATCACAGAGCTTGTGTCAGGGGCAAGATCTTTGCTGTGAAAACTGTGCTGAGTCCCGAATGTTACCAAACATTATAAATAGCAGCCGGTTTATTTTCCAAATGCTCTATGCTCTGAAATGAGAAAAGAAATACATAGAACCAAAGAGGCTGTTTCTGTCCCCCCGACTCTGACGCACCAGCACAAACACACGCTACCGAACGAGGCACCCTCGTGCAATTATGTTGTGGATCACGTCTGAATATCTCCTGTACATGACATTTACGAAGAAAAACACTTGCAAATTAAATGTTTGATTAACATTACATCTTTTACAGTTAAAATGGGTGAGCATAATTGAAAGCTGCATTAGCTAAAGAACATGAACTTTATATGAGCTTTATCCTGGGCCTACGAATCTCGATAGTTTTATTGAATCCTTAGTGCCAATGGCCCAGAGTATTTATGCATTACATCTCATAAAATAATCTCAAGGTTCAGTAGTAGTGTACAGCCTTATCAGAGCTAAACTGGTACAGTTTGACCACGAATCTTGTCTAAAGGCAGTGAGCACTTGCTGATGGAATTGTGGGTATATTTTATCAAGAGCTAACTTGGTTAGTCTTTCTTGTGTGGTTCAATACAGGAGGGATGGCTACCCAGTCACCCAGATTCTAAATCTGTACTCACTTTTCCAGATTCCATGTCTACACCAATAATAGCATCTAATTTACTGCTGGTTTCTAGAGAATAGCCTCTTTTATAATCTTGAGATGTAGACATATACTTTCTGGGCTATACCCTTCTTCCCTTTTGTATTTCATCCTTTTCTCTTCTCTTTATTATCCCTCCCTCATTCCTTCCTTTCTACCTTTAATCTTCCCTTTACCACTCTCATAATCCTGCCTGTTCCTCAAGTTTGAGGACTGCGTCAAATTTCCCAAGGTAGTTCCCTATTTAAGAGCACCCCTCAATGACTGTGTGTTTAAAATGAAGACTATATAGTAGAATGAGGCCCTAATTCCGTTAGCTGGCTTTTCTTATACCTTTAAAAGAACACCTCTGCAGCCCAAGTGTTCACCATGTGTGCTCCTTCCATTTCCCAGGCCGCTCACTCTGCCCAGGCCAATGGAGGAAATCTTCATCCAGACACCCCTCGAGGCGATTTTTAAAGACCCAGTCGGAGTTTGCCAAGTAAAGAAGCCAGAGTGGGGAAGGGACATTCTAGGCAGTGGGAGCAGCACATTCAAAGGCCAGGAGTTGGGAAAGGGCCCAGGTGGTCTGGGAATGTTGGAGGGTCTGTGGGGCAGGTGGAGGCCAGGGGCTGGAGCTGACCCTGGAGAGGCCTGTTAGGATCAGGCTGTGAGAGGCCCTTATGGAGCAGCCTGCAGAGAATTTTAAACCAAGAGGGGACCTGATCGCTTTTGTGTTTCACATGGTTGGCTAGAGTGCAGGGTGGGCTGCCATCCAGTGGAGATGAGCTGGTTAGGAGTTGCTGAATCAACCCAACCAGGCAGGCACTTAGGAGACAGGGGCTGGGCCAGGCGGCCCTGCCAGGAAGGCTGCAGGGAACTGAGCAGAGGCTCAGGAACTGGGAATTGAGGACCCAAGAGGGCAGGGATGCTGGCCAGGAGGGAAGAACTGGCAAGAGAAAGGCTAAGGCCTCCAGTGGAGATCAAAGGGGTCAGGGAGGCTGGGCACGGTGGCTCACATCTATAATCCCGGCACTTTGGGAGGCTGAGCTGGACAGATTGCTTGAGCTCAGGAGTTCAAGACCAACAGCCTGGGCAACATGGCAAAACCCTGTCTCTACAAAAATCAGCCAGGCAGGACTAGTAGTCCCAGCTATTTGGGAGGCTAAGGTAGGAGGATCACCTGAGCCCAGGGAGGTTGAGGCTGCAGTGAACCATGATCATACCACTGCACTCTAGCCTGAGCAACTGAGTGAGACCTTGTCTCAAAAAAAAAAAAAAAAAAATATATGGTGCCAGGGGAGGAGGAGCTGAATCCTGGCCCTGGCTGGGAATGGAGAGGATCAGGGTTAGGTTTCAAGGGTTCCCAGAGTGTCTGGGCCATGTCTCCATGAGCAGGGGTCTGGGCCCTGAGGGTGGCAACTAAAACATCACGGAAGGCAGGATAGCTGCTGATTACCGGCAATGCAAGGGAGGTTTGGAAAGCTGCTGTTGGGTTGGGGAACTAAATAACGATAATGATAATAACAATAACCCCATTCCCCTATGTATACTACATTTCAAAATTATCTGAGCCACTTGACCATGCCATGTTGTTACTAACAGCATGAGAAATCTAAGGCAGGTTAATTGAACTAAAGTCGCAATCAATGAAGATGTAATATTTAAGCCCCCATCTCCTCATCATTAGTGTTTTTAATATGCGAGGATGTTAGTACTCCTTCACATACTTATATCTGGCTCTATGCTAAGTATTGTGGAGAAGACAAAGGATATAAAAAATCCTTGCCTTATGGAAGCTCACAGTCTTAATGAGAAGGCAAGGTTAATCCAGTGAAAGTAGTGAACAATTACAAGGAAGTATCTATTTATCATCCACACATTCACTGGCCCAACCACCCATTCACCCACCAACCCACCCATCCACCCTTCCACTCATGCATCCATCCACCTATCCATCCACGTACCTGTCCACCTGTCCATCCATCTACCCATCAACCCATGCATCCATCCATTTGGCATTTACCATAGTCATTATACACTGGGTCATCAAGATCCTAAGTTGATTCTTCCCACTCTGGCTGCATATTAGAATCACCTGGGCATTAAAAATACTGATGCCCAATCACCAGAGATTCTAATTTATTTGGTCAAGGGTGGGGCTAAGCCTTGGTATTTTTTAAAAGCTCCCTGGGAATTTCCATATGTAGCCAGAGTTGAGAACCTTCTAACATGGTTTAGTTGTTCAAAGATGGGAGGGCCTCAGAAGGCTCCTAGAAGCCCCCTAGTGCAGCCTCACAGCCACCGAGGGAAGGCCTGGATGATGGTGGTTTTGGGAGCTGGCCCCTTATCATCTTTCTCTCGGCTCAGGGTAGCTTTTCCTAGCCCTGTCTGCCAGCAGCTGGGGAAAGCATCGAGAAGGAGGCATGATTTGATCTGGGCTTTGAAGAACAGGCAGGCCTGGAATAGATAGGGGAAAAGGTGTTTCGAGTTGAAATGGAGTCACAGTGCAGCCCAGGATGTGGATCAGGATTGAGGGTGGTAAATTTGGAAACAAGAACTTCTGTGTGCTTTTGAGAGCTCTTTCAAGTCACGAAACAAACAGACCTCTTCCCAAACACCCAAGCGTCCCTTCTGTGGAGCTGCTTGACTGTGGCCCATACCAGAGTAACAGAGGAAGTAACAAGGATGGCTGGGCCATCATTGCACCACCATCATTTACCATCCATCCTGCTGTTCTCTGAAAGCAAACACCGTGCCCCCAGCCCCCAGCACAGCCCACCTGGAGAGCAGTGAGGAGTGATGAGCCCGTTGCAGGGAGGAAGTTTAAACAATTACTTTGCTCTGATTAAGAAGGCTAATGCCTCTCTTTGAGGAGCAGCATTAATGGGAAAGTGGGGATGATGGATGCTCACCCCCGCCCACATAAATCTCACCTGTGCGCCTCTGTTGCCTCCTCGTGATGCATGTATGAGATAAATTCTCCAAATCTATTTTTGTGCCGTTGCCAGCAGCCTGCTGATGGAGTAAATAAGAGTTATGGCCGCCATAATGGCATCACTTAGGAGGGGCTGAAAAAACAGCAAACATGTCTACACTGTTCTTATAAATCTATTATAAATGTGGGCTCAAGTTCCCAAGGAAGTTCCATGAGACTGCGCAGCGCTCGCTTTCTCGAGTCTAAATGAGCACCTGAACGAGCAGGTGTCAGAGATGCCGAAATCGACCAGTGAGCCCTTCCCAGTCATTCCCTCCCTCCCCTCTGAGTTCTAAGCCCTGGTCAGCTGTGCGAGCAGAAGCCACACAGAGCCACGGAGCCACCGAGCATGCCCCAGAGGCTCCAGCCCCTGCAGACGGGATGGCTGCCACCAGCACCTTCATTTAACAACTCTGGGGCATGGCAAATCTGAGGCGGCTAGGCAGAACTCACTCATCTGGGGGAATGGGCAGGGGGAAGCCTTTGAGAGACAGCTGACTTGTGATGAGCCAACTCTTGTCTTCCCTCTGTGCTGTTTCTTCCCTGGATGGAATTGAGACAGACTTCTCTGTGGGAAAAGCGGGTGTTTGACCTGGTAGGTCTGGGGTGCACCAGGTCTCAGAGTCTACTTCCTGAAAGTCTTGGCTTTTTTCCTGCTTCCCATCCCAGCCTCTTTAGTCTGAATGGGCTTGTCTGGCGTGGAAAATGGAAGCAATGAGAGCCAGGACTCTCCAGGGTCCACCCTTCTTCCTGCCCACACTCATCTCCCAGTCTTGACTCCCTGTACTCCCTCTCTGCTCCCCCAGCTGAGGCCTCAGTTTCTTCATCTACAAAAAGGGAATAATACTAACAATAATAAAATAGTAATAGCTAACTTGTGGGGTTGTTGTGAGACTCCCATGAAATAATGTAGGTGAAAGCACTTTGTATGGTCAAGTGCTATGAGGCACAGTGTTTGTTGTAATGTTGTCCTTTGGGGCTCATATCTGTTGGGGAAAAATGCCTAAGCCATGCTCCTCTGAACTGGAGGCCCTCAGTCATCCCCTTGGGAAGAGCTCTCTGTAAATGCTGCCAGATAAGGCTAATTATCTTTTAACTCAGGCATCTTCTTGCCCCAAGATAGGCTTTAAACCCCCAGAGGGCATTGCCAGCCTCTGAAATGGCCCGGCAATCCCAGGGTGAGTGCTTGGCTGATCCCTGGCACATATGGGATTATGTGTGACCCTTCTGATGGTCAGGGTGGGCCCTGGCTGGAAGGATGTGTGGACTCCCCAGGAGCTGCAATGGCCTTCTTCCTGGATTAGGAGGCAGCCAGAGCCTCCTAACTGCTCTCCATCTATTCTCTCTAACCCCAATAGCTACTCTCCATGCAGCTGCCAGAGTGGGCCTTTTAAAACATGGGTCAGGTCATGCCAGGCCTCCGATGGCTCCCATCACACTCAGCATAAGAGCCAAAGCCCCATGTGGGTATCTAAGGCCCTGTGTGATCCTTACCCACCTCTCTCGCTCGTCGCTAGCCCCCAGACCTCCCTCCTGCCCCTTGCACATGGCAGGTCCCTCAGGAACCTCAGGGCCTTTGCACTGGCTGTTTCCTCTGCCTCCACATGGCTCGCTGCTCACTTCAGGTTTTTGCTCAAATGTGTCCTTGCTGAGGCTTTTCCTGACACTGTGTTAAAAGTGTAGGTCTCTACCCCAGCCCCCTCTTCCCCTTCCCTACATATTGCTCTCCCACATTACACAGTCAATATTCCACATATTGCATTCAGTTCTTTTGTTTATCCTCTGTCTTTTCCACCAGAATGTAGGGGCTCTAGTCAGGCATGGTGAGGTGCACCTGTAGTTCCAGCTACTCAGGAGGCTGAGACAGGAGGATTGCTTGAGCCCTGGAGTTCAAGGTTGCAGTGAGCTATAATCACACCACTGTAGTTTAGCCTGGGCAACACAGTGAGACCCTGTCTGTATTATATTTTTTTAAAATTTTAACATGGAATGTAGGCTCTATGAGGGCAGAGACTAGATTTGTCTAATTCTTGACTGTATCCTCAGTACCTAGAACAGCACCCAGCACATAAGAAGCCCTTGATAAACATTAGTTGCTTGAATGAATAGATGAACAAATGAATGGATGAATAGATTACGGAGACAGAGAGGCCCTGGCTGGGCTGGACACTGTGACTATTGGAAGGCGCCATCAGCTCTGGGAGAAGGGTGGGTTCTGGACCAGAAGGCAGGTGGGGAAAAGGACCCTTTTACCCTCTTAGATCCTGAGGGAGTGAAGCTCTGGGCCCCATCCCAGATGCCACTCTTTCTGCCTCTTCTCCCAGAGCAGAGAGAGGGAGTAAGGATGCAAAAACATGCATCTGGAAACCACATATATAATAATTCCCATAATCACTGGCACTCACTTCTCCAGAAAGCCAGCAAACCTGTTAACATGCAGCTCGACCTATACCCTGTAAAGTATGCAAATGGCATGGGGTGGGGAGAACGCGTCCACAGGCGCGAGTCCCCATTAAAAAAACATCGCTTCCCTCACTGCGGCACTTGGCTTGCAGATAGATTCTAAATGTCAATAGTTCCCCCAGTGAAGGCAGGCAGAAGGTTGAAAGGTTAGCCCTTTTAGGAAGCTAATTGCTATCAGTAAATTAGAACTATGAACACACCAGCCTTTCTCCTTTGTCACCTCTCCCCCTACCCCGACCCCGGAGCCCCAAGAACAATGCAATTCAAACCCAGAGTTGGAACCTAGAATACAGGCTTTCTGTGATGAGGAAGATAATAGGGAATAGATCCCACCCTACTGGGAATGAGCGGATCCTTGCCTGGTTTGCAGTCAGGCCAGGAAATAATAGCCCGTCTGGGATCCAACACTTAACCACTTCCAAAGGCAGGGCTGACTTCAGCTTATGCTGTGACTTTGCGGGACTGAGGGATGCAATTTGGGCACCGTGGCTGCCTCCCCCAGAATACCCACTCTGGCCCCAGCTCTCTTATGCTCTTCCTCTTGTTATAGGACAAACCCCTGGTGGTCTCTTCTGAGAGGAGAGAGAGCTGGGCTGAAGTTCATTTAACCTCAGTTTCCCCAACTGTAAAATGAGAATGTAGAAAGCGTGCGCCTCCCAAGGCTTCCTTGAGGTCTGGAGGGGGTAATGCCTGTGGGGTGCTCAGCATAGGGCCCCAGAAGTTTCTACAAGGGGATAGCATTAGGATTTTATCTGTCAATTCTGCTGCTGCCTAGAACTTAACGATGTCACTGGTGGGCAAGTTAGCCCCCTGTGGACTCACTTGCCCATCTGGGACCCTTGGAGGGGCCAGGCCTTTCCCTCCCTTTTTGTCAGCCACCAGCGTGGCAAGGTGGGCAGGAGGTTCAGTCTACCTGCCAGCATAGGCCAGGCGCTGGGGGTCTGCAGACCAGCCCAAAAGATGTCTGTGTGTGTGTTGCTTCCCTTGGTCATCAGAGCGAGCTGTGGGACAGGTGTTTTGTGGGCAGGGAGTCAGGGTGCCTGGGTTCAGAAGCAGACTTGCTCACATGGCTGCTGAGCCCACAGAGCCCCTGGGCTGCAGAGAGAAGCCATCTGTCCCTTGTTGAAATCCATGCCAATCCTGTTTCTGCTTTTCTTTGAACCTCCCAGAGAAGGGCACCTGCTGGGTCACCCCCTTGGTGACATAGTGCAGGATTGGGAGGCTTAGAGAGACACAGAGCTCTTCCTTGGGTCCCCTAACCCCTGCTCCTGTGAGGCTTCTCCATGAGCAGTTAGTAAAACAAACGCTCCTCCTGGCTGGGCACAGTGCCTCATGCTTGTAATCCTAGCACTTTGGGAGGCCGAAGCGGGCAGATCACTTGGGGTCAGGAATTCAAGACCAGCCTGGCCAACATGGTGAAAGCCCATCTCTACTAAAAATACAAAAAGTAGCTGGGTGTGGTGGCACATGCCTGTAGTCCCAGCTTCTAGGGAGGCTGAAGCAGGAGAATCACTTGAACCCGGGAGGCGGAGGTTGCATTGAACTGAGATTGCACCATTGCCCTCCAGCCTGGGCAGAGGCTCTGTCAAAACAAAAAACAAACAAACAAAAAAAACCAGTGCTCCTGGGGCCCATGGAGATAACAATGTCCCCTCAGGCCTCCCCTCCACCGGAGGCCCAGTGTGACACCTTCTACTTCAGACGACACTTCTGCCCCACGGGAGGGCGTGTAGGCCAAGGAGCCATCTCTCAGCCCCAGTCCTGGGGGACGTCCCTGCAGAGCAGGTGGCCTGGCTGGCATCTTGCAAGAGCCGCTTGGCTCAGACTCCCCCACGCCCACCGGGCCTCCTGCCTGCTGTCAGCTCCTTTTGTTCTCACTTTTTAAAGCAGCTTCATTGGTGGTTTGGATGGAGTTTGTAGGCCAGGGAAAAAAGGATTAAAAACAGGACATAAAAGCACCTGAAGAAGGTGTCTATTCTAGACACCAGGTGTTATTCTTTATGGGATGGAACAGGCTATTCATGGACATCATAAAGACAGGGGAGTTCGTGTTTATTATTCCCAGTGGTGTAGGTGTATGCTCATATTTCCTTTGATCCTTAATACAAGCTCCTGAGGAGGGCAGAGTCAGTCCCATCTTGTAGATGAGGAAACCATGGCTCAGAGAACACATATAACTTGCCTAGCTAGGAAGTGGTAGAAGGAATCGAGGTTTAGAGATGTTCAGTAATTGGCCCCAGGTAACACAGCTAGGAAAGGGCAAAGCTGGGATTTAATCCCACTTCCGTTTGTTGAACAACAACAACAAAAAAGCTCTTTTCACTATGCCATGCTATTGACAACTGCCCAGCAGCGTTTTAAATGCCTGTTCTACACAGCAGGCATTTGGAGAGGACCTCACTGAATCCCTCATCTGTGGGGAGGGTGTTTGCCTCCTAGGTCCTCCTTTAAAAGGCAGAGGTCAGCACAACACCCGATGTGGCTCCCTTTTGACCCAGCGTTTCAGAATCTGCTGAGAGGTGAACTTCATGGCGTGTGCTGAAAGCCACATGTGTTGATTTTGTGCATTCACTGACAATATCACTTCCCAGAAGAGCAGTGTGTCACCTGCAGGGGGAACCTGGGGACCTCCCTGCCCTCGTTGTCCCCATTCCTCACAGTGATGCTGGGGAGTGGGGTGAGGAGGGGAACTAGCAGATTGTACACAACTGAGCCTCAGGCAGAGGGAAGGGAAAAATATTTATGATAAGGAACAGCCTAGGCAAAGATACAGCAAAGCCTACTGTGTGTGTTGGCAAATTCAGGCTTGGCTGGGTGTTGAGGCTCTGGGGCTGCATCTCTCCTCATTGCTGCTCAGGGCTCTCTCTTTAGAAGTGGGCACAGTGTCTGCTACAAATGAGCAAATCCTTTAAGAACAAAGCAAACAAGGAAGCCCCCTTGACCCCGACACTCAGCCTAAGCCTGTGTGAGAAGTCTTAGCCAAGAGCTGAGGCCCTCGGCCTGCAGCCGCTGCAGAGAATCTACAGGATGCTCGGCAGTGCCTGTCCCCAAAGTCTGACCATCCACTCAGCTCTGCCATCCCTTCAGCTTCAGCTGAGCTCTAGAGAAAGCCTGACCACCACATCCCGTGAGGTGCCCACGCTGTAGCCTGGGTACCCACCCTTCTGGAAGTGGGCTTCCTGAGTCTGGGGTAGGCTTCCTCCATTAGGCTAGGAACTCTCAAAGGCTATGTGGGATATTTGGGAAGTTTGGATAGTCTAGATGGCGATTTGGGATCTTGGTGTACGTTAAGTGCTGCAGGGGGAGGTAGTAAGCTAGGGGGAAGAGAAAGAAGAAAATAAGGCAAGAAAGCCTGGGGCGTCAGCTTCCTGCCACTTAGTTGCCATGTGACCTGGAGCAGGTCCCTTCACCTTTCTGAGCCTTAGTTGCCACAGCTGCAAAATGAAGATACAGTAGTATTTTTCTGAGACAGAGTCTCACTCTGTCGCCTAGGCTGGAATGCAGTGGCGTGATCTTGGCTAACTGCAACCTCCACCTCCCAGGTTCAAGCGATTTGCCTGCCTCAGCCTCCCGATTACAGGTACACGCTACCACACCATGCTAATTTTTGTATTTTTAGTAGAGACAGGGTTTCACCATGTTGGCCAGGCTGGTCTTGAACTCCTCACCTCAATTGATCCACCCACCTCAGCCTCCCGAAGTGCTGGGATTATAGTCGTGAGCTGCCACGCCTAGCCAGAATACAGTCATCTTTATTGCACAGGGTTGTAGGAAGGCTCAAATGAGAAAAGGGTGAAGAAGTGCCTTGCCAACTGTAAACCACTCTGCAAACTGTAAAGCGCCCTGCCCACATAAAGCACTACAGTTGTTAGAGACTGAGGGAGTCAGGGTATATGTCAGAATCATAGCCACTCTTCTGTGTTTCATTTGGAGGTGACACATGTCACTCCATTCAGAGCCTGCTAGTCTCCCAGACCTGCCTGGCTACGAGCACATGGGCTGTTGGGTGGGCATTGATATCAAGCTGAGATGCTGAGCCAAGGGCTCCTGAATCAGAGCAACCGCTGCCCAGGGCAGTTCAGGGCGTGGTATGGGCAGGCGAGCCCTCAGAAAGTGCCTTAAGTAGATAGGCAGGCAGGCAAGCAGCAGCAGACGACTCCCCGTCCCTCCCCTCTCTCCTGCCAAGCCTATGGCTCAGGACCCTTGGACAAAAGCCCTGCTGGGTTCTACAGCCACAGGACTCTAGGCATCCACAGGAGAGCGGGGAGGTATGGGAGGCTCTGTCCTGCTGTGGCAAACTGGAAGCCTCGGGTAGAGATAGTAGAGCCACAAAACAGAAATGCCTGGATTGCTGAATCGCTCATGAAGGTCAACTGCCCTAGGAAGCTGCCTGGACCCACGATAGATTTTGTATGAGCGATATATACATTTTTGTTAATTTAAGGCTTTTAGATTTGGGGGATGTTTATTATAGCAGCAGGACCCAGACTATCCTGACTTAATATACTTTTTCATCTTGCACTGTTTGAGCTTCATAATCTAGTCTGTCCCGCTGCAGGGCACTGCTAAAACTTTCCCCCAGCTCCTCATTCTGTGGACACAAGCCTCATGGTTAAGACATCACCTCTCCATTCTCCTCACCTTCCAGTTCAATTTCTTTTCTTTTCTCTCTTTTTTTTTTTTTTTTTTTTTTTTTTTTTTTTTTTTTTTTTTGAGATAAGGTCTCACTGTCATCCAGGCTACAGTGCAGTGATGTGATCATAGCTCACTGCAGCCTCCACCTGGGCCCAAGCAATTCTCCTGCCTCAGCCTCCCAGGTAACTGGGACTACGGGCATGTGCCACCACACCTGGCTATTTTTTTAATTATTATTATTTTTAGTAGATACAAGGTCTTGCTACCTTGCCCAGGCTGGTCTCAAATTCCTGGACTCAAGCAATTCTCAGTCTCCCAAAATACTGAGATTACAAGCATGAACCACCACGCCAGTTCAATTTCTAAGAAAAGTGACCCCCTAATGCAGAAGTAAGAGGACATCCCATCACATGTTTACTCTTGAGAAGAAAATTATGGGCACTTCCTGGGGTGCTGGCCCTGTGTGTGGCATCAGAGATAGAAAGATGTACATCTCCCTTTCTGCCTTGAAGGAGTTCACAGTGTGGACTGGAGCACAGAGAGAACACAGTGTGGTAATGAGCAGATGAATGGATTAATGGGTGGAGGGATGGATGAAATGATCACAATTCAGTGCCCATTGCATTACCCCTTCTCTTCTATTACTTTCCTTAGTACCAACAACTACTCTGTAAGGTAAGTATTATTTTCTCTAATTTATGGATGGGATTCGAACTCAGGTCTGGGTGATGCTAGCAACTCTCTTCCTTCCACATCACCTTGCCATAACAGAGATGTTCATTGCTTTGTACGAGCTCCCCAAGGGTAGAGGTTTCCTCTCCTTTCTCAGATTAGACCCAGATCACTGCCTCCTGTAGGACGCATTCTCAAAACTTTCCTCCACCTACCCTCTGCTACACCAAGCACCACTTGCATCTTTTTAGTTTTTGTTTCTTAAAAGCCTTATTGAGGAATATTTCAAACATATATAAAAGTAAAAGAATAATATAATGACTCCCATGTCATGATTACCCCACTCCCTTTCCCCCTTGCCCAGGCATCATGTTAGTTGATCTGTAAATACTTCAGCATGTGGTTATTTATTTCTGTGCATGCTTCCCCCTCTGGGGCTGGTATTGGGTCTTTTTCATCTTCAATGCCCAATGCTCAGTTGACTAGAAACTGGGTGTGTCTGTTGAGTGAATAAATGACAGAGTCCCGTGTGGGGACATTAGTAGGTTCCTGGTGCCTGTCACTGCCCCAGTACAGCTGCTAAAGTGTCTGGTTTCTCAGCAGAGCCAGTTCTTCTGGGTAGGACATTCCTTAGATTGCAGTGTGTGAAAAACTTTCTGTTGTGGTCATCTGGGACTCTGGATGCTGATAAGGCCTTCTCATATATGGCTTGTTTTGTGTCAATATCCCGCGGGCATAATTACATTTGCTGTACAAACACACAGGCAAAGGGCCGCTGGGCTATGCAGTGTGGTATTAGTGTGGCTTCTGCCCAGACATCCCTCAGAAGTCCTGCCAGGGCAGCAGATGGGGCCAGTTCAGTCCCCCAGGACGCCCCCAGCATCCCAGCTGGCCTGGCAAGGCCTGTCATTTGCATCTGATTTCAGCCCAAGAGGACCCACAGAACTGGTCAGCCCTGTGACCCTGTGGCCCTGCTACATTTCTGACACTGGCACTGAGGGGCACTTTGACATGACCATTGCGTTGCCAACCACTATTGAATACCTACTATGTGCTTACACCTGCTGCAGTCAGAGGGAATAAGACTCAGACCCAGCCTGGAAGAGCTCTCAATCTGTGAAGACAAGGAAAGCTCTAAAAGAGAATATTTACTATAGAAACAGCCATGGCCCCAGCCCACCTTGGTTGCCTAAAGGACTCTTTTCTCTCTGTCTCTGGCTGGGTCCCTGACTCGGAAGGGTTGAGACAGCCCCTCAGAGTTTTGAGACATTCCCTGTTACAGGCTGAATTATGTCACCTCTAAAAAAACATATTGAAGTCCTAACCCCCAGTGCCTGAATGTGACCTTATTTGGAAGTAGGGTCATTGCAGATGCCATCAGTTAAATTAAGATGAGGTCATACTGGAGGAGGCTGGTCACCTCATCCAGCATGCCTTCCTGTCCAAGACCATGAAAAAGACACGCAAATAGGGGATCCCATGAGATGGCCAAAGCAGAGCCTGCAGCTATGCAGCGGCCAGCCAAGGAAGGCCAAGGATGCCAGCAAACCAGAAGCTAGGAGGGGCGAGGAGGGACCCCCCTAACAGGTTTCAGAGGGAGTGTGTCCCTGCAAGGACTTGGGATTTCAGAACTTCTTCCTCTAGAACTGTGAGTTGATAAATTTCTGTTGTTTTAAGCCACCCAGTTTGTGGTGGATTTTTACGGCAGTGCTGAGAAACTGATATATCCCCCCTAGTGCTCTGAGTTCCCTGGAAAAATATCTGTTCCCCAGAAGTTTATCTGAACCTTTCTTGGCCTCCATTCACAGCTCAGCACTGACCACGTCCCGTGGGTAATGAAATCTGTGCATTCTTGGCCGGGCATGGTGGCTCATGCCTGTAATTCCAGCACTTTAGGAGGCCGAAGTGGGCAGATCACTTGAGGCCAGGAGTTTGAGACCAGCCTGGCCAACATGGTGAAACCCTGTCTCTACTAAAAATACAAAAATTAGCCAGGTGTGGTGGTGCGTATCAATAATCCCAGCTATTTGGGAGGTTGTGACATGAAGATTGCTTGAACCTGAGAGGCGAAGGGTGCAGTGAGCCAAGATCACACCACTGCACTCCAGCCTGGGCAACAGAGTGAGGCCCTGTCTCCCAAAAAAAGGAAAGAAATCTGTGCATTCTCTCTCTGCTACCTGAGCAAATACCTCCTTCTAATTGGCTCTAAGTTGTTGGGCTAGAGCCCTCCTTGTCCTTGGGGTCTAGGACCTTGTACATGAAGCCTTATGATCAGAAAAGCTGCTTAAGGGACAAGAGAGGCAGGATGATTTGGTTTTTAAGAGCATGGGCTCACACTGACCCTGGTTTAGATCCCAGCTCTGCCGCTTCCTTGTGACCTTGAGCAAGTAACTTAGCTACTCTGTGTCTCATCTGTTTTCTCATCTGTAAAATGGGGGTGATGATATTATGAGCCCTAAACTCAGAGGGTAGTTAGAAGGCTTAAATGAGTTAATACAGCGATTGGCAAACTTTTTCTGTAAAGGACCAGATAGTAAATATTTTAGGCTTTGCAAGCCACATATAAGGTTTCTGTCGCAACGATTCCACTCTGCTATTGCAGAGCAAAAGCAGACACAGGTAGCATACAAAGGAAGGGCCTGCTGTGATTCATAAAGCCTTATTTACAAAAACAAATGGCAGGCAGGACTTGACCCACAGGCCACAGTTTACCAACATTTGAATACTACATTGGAGGCACTTAGTGCAATGTGCAGCGCAAGGCGACCCTCAGTGCATAGGGGCAGTTGTTGTGGAGCCCAACACCCTTTCTCAGGCACAATTCCATTCACTGTTATGGAAACCTTGTGAGGTAGGGGTTGTGGGTATCCCCACTCTACAGACAGCAAAGCTGGGGTCCAGAGAAGTTCTTCATCTTGTTCTGTAGCGAGCCTAAGGCAGAGAGCCTGCATCTTCTGCCAAGCAGTCTGTGGGCCTTAATAAACACGATTTATCTCTTGCCCAGTTGATCAACTTACCAAAGACCTGTTCTGTGCTCAGAGCTGTATCCAGCTTAGACAGGGAGAACTGTAAAGCGTGGAAATTGTCAAGAAAAGTACATGCCACAGTTCCTGCCCCAATTTTCAAAAGTCAGCTTCTTATTTACCAAATGGGAATAACGAACCTGCCCATCTCAAAGAGTTCTTTTTGCCATGCAGTCATTCATGGATTCTTGCTTATGTTCATTTATTTATTTATTTTCATTCATGTATTGATGCACCAGCCATGTACTGAGAGACAGAGATATAGCCAGGACCAAACAGGCATGGTCTCAGGCAGGGCTACTGTCAGCCTAAGTGGACTCTTTGTGAAAACTGGAAAGAAAAAAAAAAAGTTCCTTCCTGTAAGTGGACACAGCTCTATAGTAGAGCAGTCGAGGGCTAGATTTCAGCCCCATTTTCCCTTTGGCCAGGCCCCTTGAGCAGTGCACAACGTACATAACCATGCATGGGGTTCCTGTTCCCTGGAGCTTCAGTCTAGTAGAGGTTTCAGCCATGGAAGTGAGTGATGACAACCGTGACGTGAGTGCTCCGAAAGCCAGATGAGGGACAGGCCCTGGAATGCCCTCCACTCCCCTCCTCATCCACCAGCTTCACCCTCCCCATTGACTGCGGCCACCTCTGTGCCCACATAACCAGCTCTTGGCATGAACCTTCCTCCCACCGCCTCCGAGGACAGCTTCCTCACCTTGTACGACTTGGAGGGGGCCCTACCCGAAGGACTGAGAACACATTGCTGTGAAACATACTTCCCGGTGCACCCAATCTGCATCAGTGTGTGTCATGAAAAGATGATTATTATGTGAGAAAGAGGCCGGGGACGCATTGGTGAAACATCTGGAATTGTTTTAGTGCGCTGATGAAGAGCCAGTCTGAAGTGCCTCACCTTCTGCAGCCACCACCGCCATGGGTGCCGAATCTGAGTGCCAAAGATCTAACCTGGAACCTGCCACCTCACCGAGGAAGCCCTCCTGAGCTGCTCCAGGTCACACTCAGCTCTCTTTCCCCTCTCTGAATTGTTAAACCGCTCACTTTGGTGTCTAGCCACTTACTGTCTGCCATCGGTAACTGTTTCGACTGGATTACATTTGTCTTCCTAGTTGGACGGTAAGCCCTCTGATACCACATGTGGCATTTTCATCTCTTAAACCCCAGCGAACATCACTGAAAGACCAGCAGCTCTTGCTGCGAGGTAGAGAGATGGGAGAAGGCTGACTGTCACCCCATCGCTACCTGACTCGGCTCAGAACCTTCAGCCAGATGGCTCACCTCTGCTCTGTCTGGAGGTGCCAGACTTTGAGACAGTCCAGGCTTTCTAGAGGATATAGTCTGGTGGAGAGAGCAGGGGTGGGAAGGGTGAAATTGAGACCTTGGTTGAAACTTAAGCCTGGTGCAGCCACTTAACGTAACCTGGGTTACTTTGGGCAGTCTACTCAACTCACTGCGTCTGTTTCTCTGTCTGTGAAGTAGGGGGAATGCCGCCTACCTTTCATCTGTGAAAACCAAATGAAATAACAGTAAAAGGTCTAACTCAGTGCTCAGCACATTAGAGAGCAAACGCACACATCCGCTCTCTTCCCTCTTCTCATAGGCAGGAGGCTTGGCCCCCAGGCTGGAGTTAGGCCAAGACCAAGAATCACTGTGAACTCCCCTCCTCCTCGGCTGTCAGGACCTGTTCTGAGCAAAGCCTCTCCCGCCGCCTCTGGGAGATGGTGGCGTCACCGCACTTCCATTCCTGGGAGCATTTATCCTTGCTGGCCTCTTCGCTGTGGAATGGAAGTTCCTCTGTCTCTTCATATCTGTTCAAGGGAGATGTTCTTCAGTGGAGTGATGCATCCCATCCCTGGCATCCCTAAAATTCGATCACATAGGTAGTCACCTCATTACCCTGTAGAAAATGGACCCATTTATCATTCGTTTCTCCTTCAGTAGGGGTGAGGTGGAGCCTGAGACTGCATTTCCTGCAAACTCACAGGAGATAGTCCTGCTGGGGCTGCTGGTCTGGGAACTGTCATTTGAGAACCATTCCCTAGACTGCACCGGCAGGAGTATGTGTCCTGAATGAACTGGTAAGCCCCGCAGGTGCCCAAGGGTTAAACCAAGCCTTCCCTGGAATGCCCACTTCTTCTTTCCTCCTCCTGCTTTGGATCTAGGGTGCTGCTCAGCACAGGTGCCAGTGAGACCAAGGTGATAGGATTTGCGAACTTGGCTCAATTTCTCATCATCTGCCCTAGGAAACGGCATCATAAGGTGGGAAGAACACAGGACTTAGAGGTGGAACCGGGGTTCAGCCTGGTATCTGTTTCGTAATAGGTGTGACCTTGCGCTGAGTAGCTGTAATTGAAGCAATGGGGACTTAGCTTGCCTGGGCCTCAGTTTTTTCATCTGTAAAATGGAGACCTTAATGTTCTCCTGGCATACCACCCATGTTTTTATGGATGTGCTTGAATAGCCTGGTTAAACTAAAGTGCTGCAAAAAAAAAAAAACAAAAAAAACAAAAAAAAAAAAACCTATAATCTTATTATCCCTGGTGTGAAAGGAGAGGAAAAAGTGAAAAATAGATTCTAACATCACAAAGATGCAAAGCCTTAGCCACTGAGGGGACTTCAGGGCATCGCTCCCTTAACCATCCCTTGATTTTATAGAGGAGAAAAATGGATGCTCAGAGGCAGGCAGGGAAGTGACATGCCCATGGTCAAATAGCAAAACCAGGAGAAGGATCCAGCTCTTCCCTGAGCCCTGCTCTTTCCTCCATACCAAAGTATCAACATCTCCCCAAACCTGGGCTCAGAAATTCTGCTTCTCCCCGTCACCCCATCTTTGAAGAGAAGCCAGGCATGCACCTCAATTTATCCTTCCTTGTGCACCTAGGAAGTTTCTGTTATTCATCTTGTTAATTACTCCTCTCTTTGCTCTCCCTGGTTCTGGGCTTGTCTCCTTTTCTGGCCCTCTAAGCCAAGCCTGAAGCAATAAAGAAGTTTTATTACTTATAAAACCGCTTTGGTAAGTGCTACCATTAGCTGATAATAAAAAGAATTTTTTTAGTGTTTCAAGCAGTTGTTTTTACATTTCCTGTTAATTATTCAAACCTCCAGATATCGTGTGGCCATGGGGATGTCAGGGTTGAGGGTGCCTCCTGTGCTTGTCCTGATCACCTCCTCTTCCAGAGAAGAACTGGCTCCAGGGCGGGAGACCCGGGCTAGACACAGCAGGGAGCAGCCAGACTGGGGAGGACATTGTTCCTACTGCTGCAGAGCCTCTAGTCTGTGGAGGAAGATGATTTTCCTCAGGAAAATCTAGTCTAATAAAGGAAATAAACTGCCTGCCTGGCGAGGGCTGCCAGGATGGTGGGAGAGACCTGTTCTGATGGAAGAGAGCTACCTCATCTGAGTTTGAGAGTTTCTTGCATTTCTCCACCCACTTGCCCTCACCCCACCCTATGATGGGACCAGGAGAATTTCCACATTATAAGAGATCAGTCTCAAAGAGCACTTACTACATGCCAGGTGCTGCTCTACGGACCTTACACATGATTACAGCTTTTGCCCTCATGGCAGCCCTATGAAGCAGGGACCATTCTTATCTACAGCTAAGGAAACTGAGGCATAGAAAGATTAAGTCACCTGCCTGAAGCCATCCACTAAGAAAACAGTAGAGCTCAGATACGAAAACTGACAGGCTTATTTTGGCAGATAGTGGGTTTAGTTATCCCAACTATAGTAGGTGTTAGTAAATGCGTATTGGTTAATTGACTCATGGTAAGTATGAGACGGAAATGCTAAATCCTACAGGATTTGGTGCCTGGGGGAGTCAGGGATGCCCTCCCAGAGCAGGTGGGATGTAATGGGAGAGCTGGATGCTGCGAGGATTGTTTCCCTGTCACCCTCCCAGCATCACTGAGGCCTGACCAGCAACAAGCACTTGGAGCTGCCACTCGCAGGCCATCTGCATACAGGGTAACAGGCCATGAAATGTCATTACCAGCATGTTCTAAGAGATAGCGCAGGCTATTGCTGGCAAGGATAGCAACCCAGCCAGGGACGGAGCCTTTGCCTCTGCACTTCCCTTTCTGCGGGCGTCCCTGGGGTCTGGGAGGATCCCCAGGGAAGCAGGGAAGAAAGAAAGAGGGAGAAGAGGAAAGGAGAAGGATGAAATGCAGGGAGGAATTAGAGAGGGGAAGGGGACGTTGATAGATGCTTATCCCATTTAATGTACCTGGCGCATAAATACTTCCTACGTGAATGGATGAGTGGTCCTGTGGGAGTAGATGGTGATGCCAAGCTGGGTACCAAACTGAATTCAGCTTATGTTTAAGGCTCCCAGCTCTCTGCTCAATTTATTTGGTGAATTAGTTTGGCTCCCCACCCCTTTCCTTCCTCTACTTTCCAGGGCTTGACTTTAGTTAGGAAGACATGGACTCCAAAGATGAAATGACAGTCAAGGCAGGTGTGACTCGGTGTCAAAAAGTCAATAGGAACCACCGAGGCTGTCAGAAAACCTGGATGGGAGTGCTCAGTGCAGCACTGTGTGTAACAGCAAAACATTGGAGGCAATGCAAATGTCCATCACCCGGAAAGGGGATATATATTCAGTTCTGCGGAACGCTGTGCGGCAGTGAAAATGAATGAATAGAGTAATATGGAGCAACATGGATAATTCTGCAAAGCAATGCACAGAGCAAAAGCAATACTGCCTTAGCTTGACTTCCCAAAGGCAGAACCAGTGTGCAGGGAGCTTCTTTGGGAGGGAGAATGAGGGAGCAGGAAGAGAGGATAGAGAAGGGGAAAGTCAGTAAAGGGGGCATAACTGAGTAGGTCACTGCTGTGGGCAGCTGGAGTCCCTTTGAAGAATCATGCAGCATGGACTTGAGAAATGGCCTCTGAAGGACAGACCTATGGTGGTTATCACTGATTCCTGTCCTCCTTGGTTGAAGGTTGTCCCCAGGGATGCCAGCTCCTGGCCCCTCTGGCTGTGCCTGCACAGGCTGATCAGCCTCCTGGAACTCAGGAGAAAGTCCAAGGCAGGAAAGCAGAGAGGACACTGGGCTGAAGTGGGCCCACTGGCAGGGTGCTCTGAGCTGTCCCCACAGCTGTGCTGAAAGCAGGTGGGCTGAGGGGCTGTGCCTCTGAGGACACAAGGCATCAGCCACAGATTCACATGTAGACGTGAAGCTTAAAAACATGCAAAACTATAATATATATTGATAGTGGATATATATGTGTGTTAAAAACAGAAAGATACTCATGGCAGTGATAAACATCACATCCAGGATGCTGGTTACCTCTAGGAAGAAAAAGAGAAGCATATTCAGGAAGTGAACACAGGAGACTTCGGTTGTACTGATGATTTGTCTTCTCCTTTTTAATCTAAGAGGTGGGTACATGGGTGTTCGTTTCATTACTTTTTGAGTCTTTAAAATATTTCATCGTCATCATAAACACTATAGAAATGCATAAGGAAGGACCTCAATATTTGCCTTTGGAGGGTGTGATTCATGGTGGAAACTGGATAAAAGCTTTGGCTTTGAAGGAGGAATAGAATTTGGCTAGGTAAAGGGGGAAGAGGGCCTCGCAGGTCAGGGACCTCATGAGCAAAGGCACAGAGATGGGAATGTGTGTGGGGTATCAGCCCATGTCAAACAAAATTGCTTTGGGGAATAAAGGTTGAATATACAAGGTGAGGCCACGTTGTGCAGAGTGTTATTGCAACACTGAGGGGTTTAAACACAACAGGACCGTTAGAGTGGCATCTGCAGCAGCAGCGGCAGCAGCAGCAGTAGTAGTAGTGGTGGTAGTGATTATAGTAATATTAGAAGAAATAATATACTACTAATAAAACAACTACCATAATACTACTTATGAAGTTCTTACTCTGTGTCCGGTACTTTGCTACATATTCTATGTACCTCAGCTCATTTAAACTACACAACAACCCCCTGAGGTATTGTCTTAGTCCATTTTCTGTTGCTATAACAGAATGCCGCAGACCGGGTAATTAATAAAGAAAAGGAGTTTATTTAGCTTGTGGTTCTGAAGGCTGGGAAGTACAAGAGCATGACACTGGCATCTGGTGAGGGCCTTCTTGCTGTGTCATAACATGGCAGAGGGCATCACATGGCAGGAGGGCAAGAGAGCCAGAGAGAGCTCATTTTTACAACAAAGCCACTCCTGCGATAATGAACCCTGTAATAGTGACATGAATTCATTCATGAGGGCAGAGCCCTCATTAATCCATTAATTCATCATGAGGGCGGAACACTCATTAATCCATTCATGAGGGCAGAGGGGTTGAGTTTCCAACACATGAACTTTTGGGGAACACATTCAAATCATAGCATTTGCCTGGACACAGTGGCCATGCCTGTAATCCCAGCACTTTGGGAGGTTGAGGTGGAAGGATCACCTGAGTTCAGGAGTTCAAGACCATCCTAGGCAACATGGTGAAACCCCATCTCTACAAAAAATACAAAACTTAGCCAAGCACAATGGCATGTCCCTGTAGTCCCAACTACTGAGGTGGAAGGATCAATTGAGCCTGGGAGATAGAGGTTGCAGTGAGCCAAGATCGCACCACTGCGCTCTAGCCTGGGTGACAGAGTGAGACCCCATCTCAAAAATATATATATATAAATAAAAATAACAGTATTCCACACTGACCCCCAAAATTCATGTCTTCTTACATGTAAAATATGTGCATTCCATCCCAATAGCTACAAAGTCTTAACTGTTCCAGCACCAACTCAGAAGTCTAAAGTCCGGAGTCTCATCTGAATCAGATATGGGTGAGACTCAAGGCACATTTCATCTTGAGGTAAATTCCCACCAGTTGTGAGATTGTGAAATCAAGTTATCCACTTCCAAAATGCAATGACGGGACAGGCATAGGACAGACACTTCCATTCCAAAAGGCAGGAATCGGCAAGAAGAAAGGAGTAACAAGTAAACCCAGCCTGGGCACGGTGACCCATGCCTGTAATCCCAGGACTTTGGGAGGCTGAGGCGAGTGGATCACGAGGTCAGGAGTTCAAGACCAGCCTGGCCCAAATGGTAAAACCTTGTCTCTACTAAAAATACAAAAAATTAGCCAGGCATGGTGGCAGGCGCCTGTAATCCCAGCTACTGGGGAGGCTGAGGCAAAGAATTGCTTGAACCCGGGAGGCAGAGGTTGCAGTGAGCCAAGATCATGCCACTGCACTCCAGTCTGGGCGACAGAGTGAGACTCTGTTCCCCCCCCCCCAAAAAAGTGAATCCACAACCAACAGGGAAAACCACATTTAGTATTAAAGCCGGAGAATAATTTCCTTTGACTCCATGTCTTGCAGCCTGGACGCACTGGTGTGGGGGTTGGGCCCCCAAGGCCTCAGACAGCCCCATCCCCATAGCCTTGCTGGGGTCAGCCTGCACCTGAGTACCCAGACCATCTGCTACATCCTTTGAAATCTCGATGGAGGCCACCATGACCCCACAGTGCACACACTCTGCATACCTGCAGAGTTAGTACCACATGGACGCCACCAAGGCTTACTGCCTGTTCCCTCCAGAGTGATGGCCGAAGCTGCACCTGGGCCTGCTTGAGCTGTGACCGGGTCAGCCAAGAGCACTATGCTATGCTGGAATTCAGGGAGTAGAGACCCTAGCTGGCTCTGGGCATGGAGCCTGTGGAGGGCACCCTGGGGCCCTTCCCCCGAAACCATTCTGCCCTCCTAGAGCTCAGGGCCTGTGATGGGAGGGGCAGCCTCAGAGACCTCTGAAATGTTCTTCAGGGTCTTTCTCCCTATTTTCTTGGTATCTTCTATGTATGGTAATCTCTTCAGCAAACAATCTTTTGGCCACACCTGGGTGCCATCTCCAAAACCCATCTTTTCCCTCTTTACATGACCAGGCAGCAAATCTTCCAAATATTTCTTGTCCTTTTTTTTTTTTTTTTTTTTAAAGGAGTCTCACTCTGTCGCCCAGGCTGGAGTGCAGTGGTGCCATCTCAGCTCACCACAAGCTCCACCTCCTGGGTTCACGCCATTCTCCTGCCTCAACCTACCAAGTAGCTGGAACTACAGGTGCCTGCCACCATACCTGGCTAATTTTTTGTATTTTTAGTAGAGATGGGGTTTCACCATGTTAGCCAGGATGGAGGATGGTCTCGATCTCCTGACCTCATGATCTGCCCACCTTGGCTTCCTTTTTAATCATAAATTCTGTTTTTAAATCATCTCTGTCCTATCTTACTTTACTGTAATCAGTTAAAAGCAGCCATGCAGCAGGCTGCATGCGTTGAAACTTAGATATTTCTCTTACCAGATATCCCAGTTCATCACTCTTAAATTCTGCCTTCCATAATCTTCTCAAGCACAAGCATAGTTCAGCCAAGTTCTTTGCTACTTTATAACAAGGATGGCCTTTGCTCCAGTTTCCAATACCTTGTTTCTTAGCTCCATCTATGACTTTGTCAGAGTGGCCTTTGCTATACATATTTCTATCGACGTTCTGGTCACAACCATTTAAGTAATCTCTAAAAAGTTCCAGACTTTCTCCAGTCTTCTCTACTGTGAGCTCTCACCAGGATCACCCTTAATGCTCTGTTCACAACAATGCAGGCTTTTTCCAGCATTCACTTCAAAACTGTTCCTGCTTCTACCCATCACCCAGTCCCCAAAACCTTCCACATTTTCAGGTATCTGCTATAGCAACAACCCCACTTTTCAATATCAATTTTCTGTCATAGTCTGTTTTCTGTTGCTATAACTGAATACCACAGACTAGGTAATTTATTTAAAATAGAAGTTTATTTAGCTCATGGTTATGGAGGCTGGGAAGTTTAAGAGCATGGCACAGGCATGTGGTAAAGCAGCAGTCCCCAGCCTTTGTGGCTCCAGGGACTGGTTTCATGGAGGACAATTTTCCCATGGACTAGGGAATATGAAGGGGATGGTTTCAGGATGAAACTGTTCCATGTCAGATCATCAGGCATTGGATTGTCATAAAGAGCATGCAACCTAGATCCCTCGCAGGTGCAGTTCACCATAGGGTGTGTGCGCCTCTGAGAATCTAATGCAGCCACTGACCTGACAGGAGGCAGAGCTTAGGCAGTAATGGTCACTCACCTGCTGCTCACTTCCTGCCATATGGCCTGGTTCCTAGCAGGCCACAGACTAGTACTTTCATAACAAAGCCACTCCCACCATAACAAACCCATTCCTGTAATAACAACATTAATCCATTCACAAGGACAGAGGGATTAAGTTTCCAACACAGGAACTTTTGGGAGACACATTCAAACCAGAGCAGGAAGTACTGTCATAGTCTCGTTTTACACATTTGGAAACAGAGGCCCAGAGAAGATAAGTGGTTGCTCAAGATCACACACTGAATTGGTGACAAAATGTGGATTTAAGTTCAGATTGGCTTTCTGCCCAAGCTTAGCCTCTCCACCACTGTTCCTCACTGCCTTATGGATGTCTTCACCCCTCCATCCCCCCATGTAAATTCCTGAATGTGAGGACAGTACTTCACTTGGAATGGGAAATGGTTATCCTGCGCTCCGCCTCTGATCTGGTGCTGAGTTAAGGTAGAACCCCCGCCCGGGCTCCATGGGAGAGAGTGTGGTGATCTCAAAGTGACATTTGCCAGGAAGACCTCAACTTTGCTAACCCTTCACCCAGGCCCTCCCCTGCCAAGACAACATCCTTGCATATTCTATGCCCTATCTCACAGAGGTGAACCAGACTGGGTATAGAAGGTCCTGACTGTGCGCCAATGAGCAAATCAGCCCAAACATGGAGGAACACGCACTGGGGCATATCAGATGTTAATTAGTGCGTACCAAGGATGGGCTGTGCTTCATGGAAAAAGTGAAGGGATCTTTACTTGGGTAGAACACAGACCCCATCCAAAGAGGCTTCTAAGACATCCTAACTTTGAGAATTTGGTCCTGATGCTTCAGAAAGGTGGTTAGAAAGGAAACCCCACTTCCCTCCACTTGGACAAGGTATTTGCTTTTCTCCTATCAGGCTGATAATCCCAGTGGTTTGGGTTTGGGTACAGAATGGGCAAGTACAGGCAGGACCTAAATCCTACTAAACAGCATATGAGCCCTTTTACATTTCCCTTTTATTTTCCCTGAATGGAAATCAGGCCCCAGGTTGAAATCCTCAGACCAAGCCTGGGAATTAATTAGGCATGTAATGCTCATTAGCAGTAATGGATGTTCCTTGCTGAAGTCCTTGTGCAGCTTGGCGGGGGATGTGGCCTCTGTTCTAGGAACTGAGCATTTTTCCCTGAGCAGGATCTTGACACTGCAGGGGCCCCAAAGCCTGTATATAAGGTTGAGGGGTGGCCGGGCACAGTGGCTCACACCTGTAATCTCAGCATTTTCGGAGGCCAAGACAGGCAGATCACCTGAGGTCAGGAGTTCGAGACCAGCCTGACCAACATGGTGAAACCCCATCTCTACTAAAAATATAAAAATTAGCTAGGGGTGGTGGAGAACACCTGTCGTACCAGCTACTCTGGAGGCTGAGGCAGGAGAATCACTTGAACTCGGGAGGTGGAGATTGCAGTGAGCCAAGATCATGCCACTGCACTCCAGCCTGGGCAACAGAGCAAGACTCCATATCAAAAAAGAAGAAAAAGGTTGAGGGGTGTGTGTGTGAGTGAGGTAATGGATGTGTGGTCTGAGGCATGTATACAACATGTATGGGATATGTTATATGTATTGACATAGGACAGATCCATGAAGGGTATTACATGTGAGGTTTCTGATATATATGTACCGTGTGTGATGTGGAAATGTGGTATAGGCTGGATATGTCATGTGAATACCTGTCATTTTGCATGTGGCATGTACAGTGTGTGAGTTGCAGACGTGTGGCCTGTGTACACGAGAAGTCGTGTCTGAATTTCTCTGTGTGCGCTCAGGTGTCTGAGCCTGAAGGAATTTGTCACTGTCAGAAGCAAGATTGCTGAGAATTCCCATGACATTGGGCAGAATTATGATCCCGCTTAGCGCTGAGATAACATTGGTTGGAGAAAGGATGGATGAAAAATGTCCCCAGGAATAGAGAAAGGAGTTAGACTGGCTTAGCAGAGGATGAGCTACTGTTGGGGAGACAGGGAGGAATACTTGATTAAAACTGAAAATATCTGTTACCAGGAGGGAGCGGTCCAGAGGAGGGAAAGGGACAGCTCAGCCTAGAGGAGTGCAGGAGGGGAGAGTCATAGGCAGTGGAAGCAGGAAGCCCCAGGAGGGGCGTTGATGTTGGTGGAGAAATGTACAAAGAGGAAGCCCTGGGAGAGGGAGAGGAAGGCATGGAGGTCCCCACTCAGCTCCCAGGACAGAGATAGTTCATGGAAGTCATGAGTAGGGGGCAGGTGGCCCAGGGCCCACCTAGAACAATTCTTGACATCTCTGGGTCTGGGCCCCCCGGGAGAAAGACCCCACCGTCACACCACCGGTCATCAGTCACAGAGCAGCTTTCCTCTCCTCTTTTCCTGCTGTAAAGAGGTATGAGTAATGTGACCATGTCCCAAGTGGGACACTTTTGAGACTGAAGGGGGCTATTAATAATTATGCCAGGCCAGCAGGTGAAAACTGGGACTGTCTCAGGCACACAAGATGTATAGTTTCCAAAGGCTTAGAGGTCAGGAAAGGTGGGTGTGAAGAGGAAGGTCTCTCATTCTTCACCCACGCTCAGCCTAGCTCCTGTGGACAAGGCTCCAGCAGAGAAGACCTGAATGCCACCAGGCCCTTGAACATCCTCTGCACCCCTCCCTGGCTCAGCCCCCATCAGAACACCGCAGGGCAGCATGGGCTTCTGAGAAAATCCAACCTCTCCCCACAAGTGCCCAGAATCATTTGAGGGCACCCAAAAACACAAGGCAATTCTGTTTGCCTGGCTGCACTTTTCTAAGACTAAGCTCCATCCAGAATCTGACTGTTCATTTGAGCATCTCTCTCAAGATACTCTGGGACAGAGACAGGGATGGATTCAGAGACCCCCAAACATCACCCTTCTCCCCTCCTCTCTCTCTCTCTCCTTGTAGTCATTTAACAAACATTTATTATTTGGCTATCTAACTTTTGCATTGTGAAAATGGCGTTATAACAAAATGATAGGAAATGTTTAAAAACAAACATAAATCACCTCTAGTCCTTCCACATTAACACAATAATTAATTTCATTTTGCATAGTCCCTTCTGAACCTTGTCAGCATTTTTATTACGTAGTTATAACGCACATATAAGTTTACATTCTAAGTTTTTTATTTCACATTTTACTATAAGCATTTTTTCCACACAACAGAGTTTTCATAAATATTTTAAATGGCTACATAATAGTTCGTTGGGTTTATATACCATAATTTACTTAACAATTCCCCTATTGTTGACCATTTAGGTTGTTTTCCATTTGGGGCCATTGTAATGTTGCAATGAGTATCTTCATGCATATAAATACTTGTTATTCTTTGGAATGATTTCCATTGGATACAGTATTACGAGTGGGATTACTGGGTCAAAGTAAATGAGCATTTTATGACCCTTGATATATATTGCCATATTGCTTTCCAAAATGATCATTTGATCATTCCTGTTTTCAACATTATCAGTAATGTGTGTACCCGTTTCAATAGAACATTGTCAGCGGTGCATGTTATTTGTTTCCCTAAATTGCTAATCTAGGAAGTGTAAAATGGGACCTCCGTGTTGTGTTAATTTGCATTTATTGGCTTTCTAGCAAGGACAGCCATTTTCTGTGTTATGGAAGACCTTTATTGGATGCTTACCATGTGAGAGGGTCCGTGCTAGGTGCTGCAGGGACTGCAGAGATAAGACAAGGTCCCGGTCCTCCAGCTTGCAGTCCAGTACAGACAGGGACACAACTGACCACCAGCAAGAGGAGACTGGGCAGAGTAAGACTGGGTACAGAGCCATCTTACCGCACCCAGTAAGAGGGAGCTGAGACAGGGGACTCTGGGAGGAGGCTGGTGGGTGTGCTGACGTCACAGTTGTCACAGCACCTTGCATCTGTGTGGTACGTCCATCTTTTCAGAGGGTTTCCCTCTTGATCTTTTTGGCCCTGAATATTCCTCCAAGACAATTGTCTTCACTGTCCCCATTTTGCAGATGAGGAAGCTGAGGCCCAAGTCTGTTACATGAACCACACTTGGTCACAGCTTCAGGTGCAGAGCTTAAAAACGCCCACCTGGGGTTTCTGATCCTAAGCCCAGTGCTCTCCAAGGGACATCAGGCCAACGGGAGAGGAGGGCATAGAGAGCAGTGACTCTCAGCCCTGATCATGCATCAGAACCACTGCGAGCTGAAAAAGAAAAGATAGATTCTCACCACCCCTGCCCAAGATCTGCTCAATCTGAATCATCGAGGGAGGGGCCCAGGATCTGAAGCTCCAGACTCTCAGGGTGGTTCTGAGGCACTGCCTGGGTCGCAGCCCAGAGATAGCGGGTGATAGAACAGGAAGTGTACCCACAGTGGGGCAGAGGGGGAAGCTGAGGCTTGGCCATTGTGAATGGGAAGAATGCATGGCACCCATTATTGCAGCAAATGGTATAGTGCACAGTGATGGAGCAAAATGAGCTCCAGGTGACCCTGCCTTATCATAGGGCCCTGTCTGCGTGGGACAGTGTCTGCCAGTGGGTTCAGCTTGACGTGGTCACTGGTACTAAGGCATAACAACCCAGTGCTGCCTCACAAGAGGGTGATTAGTTGTTTACAAGAGCTACGGGGAGCCCTAGTGTGAACTCAGCCTGTGGCTGGAAGGGGCAAAGTCGGGACTTGAACCTGTGTCTTCTGAGTCTTGAACCTGTGTCTTCTGAGTCTTTGTGTTCTGATCAGTCTGGAAGTGTGCTTGTTTCTGAGTGAGCTTGCTGGCCTGGCCAGGGCCCTGGAGCTTGGTGGGGAGGCCCAGAAGGGTCTCCACAGCTAGCATGTCTAGTGCCCACTGGATTTCAGGACTGGGAGTGCTGGTGCATGAGGGCTGCCAGAAATAATCAGGTGGATCACAGGCATCAAGACGTCACTGCAGGTGGGATATGTGTCCTTCCAGGTAAAAGAAGAAAAAGGGGATATTTTCAATTAACATTTCATAGAAATGACACCATTTTATTCTCCCACTGATCCTATAAGGCTCCTGGGGTGGTAAGAGCATACCTGGTTTACAGATGCAGATGCTGAGGCCACAGTTGATAAGTATCTTGTCTAAATCCACATAGCTAAAGCAATAATGCTAGGCTTCAGCCGGGCGTGGTGGCTCATGCCTGTAATCCCAGCATTTTAAGAGGCAGAGGTCGGTGGATCATGAGGTCAGGAGATCGAGATCATCTTGGCCAACATGGTGAAACCCCGTATCTACTAAAAATACAAAAAAATTAGCTGGGCATGGTGGCGTGCACCTGTAATCCCAGCTACTCGGGAGGCTGAGGCAGGAGAATCCCTTGAAGCAGGGAGGCTGAGGTTGCAGTGAGCCGAGATTGCACCACTGCACTCCAGCCTGGTGACAAAGCGAGACTTCGTCTCAAAAAATAATAATGCTAGGCTTCAAATACAGGTCATCAGGCCCCACATCCTGCACTGTCTCAATTATGAGTGCATTCATTCCGCAAGCGTTTCCTGAGAAGCCTCAGGGCTGGCAATGAACAAAGATGATAATGCCGTGGTCACTTCATCAAGCAGTGCTACTCAAAGTGTGGTCCCCGGTCTTGCAGCATCAGCCCCACCTCGAGCTTGTTAGCCACACAGAATCTCAGGCCCCTCGCCAGACCTCCTGAATCAGAATTTGCATTTTAACAAGACCTCCCAGGTGATTTTCATGCACATTAAAGTTGAAAAAGCCTTGTCTCTAGACAGCTTCTGCATGCTGGCTGCACATTAGAATCACCTGGGGAACATAATCTGGAGCGGGGCCTTGGCATTGACATTTTCAAAGTTCCCCGGGTGAGTCTAATATGTGACTAAGGTGAGGAGCCCCTAGTCCAGGATATTCTAACCGATGCTGGTCAGGCCTTTCTCTCCTGACTGCCCTGCCCTTTTGTCCTTTTAAGTTTTCAGCGCTGTGCTGTTGGGAGGCATTGTTAATTATCATCTTCAGGAAATAGGTGGGCCAGGAATTCCCCATCATTGTGGGGTTTAGAGATGCTGGACCCTAGAGCTTGGGAAGCAGGTCGTGGCATCTGGATTAGAAGTTCACAAAAGTGTAAGTCTGCAAGCCCAGACTCAGCCTCTGGGGAGCCTGAATGAATTAAGAGACAGGGGAATGTCCCGAGAGGCCTGCAGGCAAAAGGAGGTATGGTCCGTTCCTAAGGACTCACAAAACACTAACAGGAGTGGATCTGGGTGGCAGGTTTCAGCATCATTCCCATACTATAGATTAAGAAATTGAGGTTTGGAGATTTTAGGTTTTAGCTCAAGGTCACTTAGGCTTTTAAGACCTAGGACTTGAGCACAGCTCTGACTCCACCGTGCTACCCTTGTCCTCAGGGTAAAGATCTAGAAGAGGTAGTGGACCTCCTTGCCTGGACAGGGGATTCCCCCACTCCCCAAAGCTCCCCAGGTGATTCTAATGTGCAGCCAGCGTGCAGAAGCTGTCTAGAGACAAGGCTTTTTCAACTTTAATGTGCAAGTAGTGAACCTCCTTGCCTCAAGTCCCTCCCATTGGAGGTTTCTGCAGCCCAGCCCTTCTCCCTCCTCCCTGCCTCTAGGCTCAGGAGCCCAGCATGAGTTTCAATAAGCCAAGCAAGAGTGAGCCACGTGGAGCACCCCCACACAGGAATTAGACTGGGACCAGCCCCTCCCTTGGGTGGCTGCCAGCGGCGGGGGACTTCAAGGAGGGGGCAAGGAGAGGAGAATGCGGATGTGTGTTTTCCCCCTCTCTTGGGCACCGGCCCAGGTTTTGCATAGACTTGCTGGAAGAGAGAGTTCAATTTGGCCCCGATACAAACTCCACAGTCACTGCACTGTCATCTTCATTTAGTTAACGTTCTTTCTGGGCAGACCTGGCCGGAATTCATCTTCATTATCCAGTGAGGGGCTCACTCCGGGCCAACTTTGATCTCCTGCAGATGATTTCCCCTGAAGGCCATTAGCAGGGGTGGGGGAGGCTCAAGCCAGGGAGGGGCCTGCCACAGTCCCCCTACCAATACACACCACAGTCCCCACTCCACCCAAATAGGTGCCCAATCCACCTTCAGCAGGACCCAGTTTACCTCTGGCCTCTCAGCTGAGCTGGGAGGGGCTGAGATCCTGCTTCTTCCTCTCCCTGCCCCCACAGTGCCCCTGTCCCAGTCCCATCCCTGATAATTACCACCCACAAAGCACTTTACAAAGCCCCTTCACATTTGATTTTCACAAGCTCTGAAGCCAGAGCTATCAGGGTTTCAGTCCTGGCTTGGCCACTTACATAGTGACCTTGGGTGAGTTATTTCACCTCTGAGCCACAGTTTCCAAATCTGCAAAATGGGTCAATACCACCAGCCTTACAGCATTTTGGAAATGATGCCACAACATAATGCATGTGAAGGGCCTAACACAGTGCCTGACACACGGTAAATGTGTTATTACTACTTTTTTTTTTTTTTTTTTTTTTTTTTTTTTGAGACGGAGTCTCGCTCTGTCGCCCAGGCTGGAGTGCAGTGGCGCTATCTCGGCTCACTGCAAGCTCCGCCTCCCGGGTTTACGCCATTCTCCTGCCTCAGCCTCCCGAGTAGCTGGGACTACAGGCTCCCGCCACCTCACCCGGCTAATTTTTTTGTATTTTTAGTAGAGACGGGGTTTCATTGTGTTAGCCAGGATGGTCTCGATCTCCTGACCTTGTGATCCGCCCGTCTCGGCCTCCCAAAGTGCTGGGATTACAGGCTTGAGCCACCGCGCCCGGCCATTACTACTTCTTTGAGGCAGATATTAGCACACCTGTTTCCCAGAGGAGGAAGCTCATGGAAGTGCCTCTGGCCAGCTGTGTGACTTTGGGAAAGTCATTTCTTTCCAAGCCTCAGTGTCCTCCCTGTGAGATCCCAAAGATGACATCCGCACCTCCCAGGCTTGTGTGAAGGTCAGCTGAGAGAAAGTGAGCGCAGCTCCGGGCGCCCCAGGGCTGACCGCAGGTTCACAATTCTGGAGCTGGTGGGGCTGCCCCCATGGAGGGACTTGTTCTGGGCAGCCGTGTTCCCCAAAGCCCCTGAAAAAAGCACCTGAACTCTAAATGGAGGCCTTTGTGGCTTTTAAAATTCTTCCAGCTTTTGGTTTGGGTACCAGGAGTACAGAGACTGCTGCGTCAGCAAGTTCCGGAGTCTGGCTCCTCACTCTTCTCTGGGCTCCCCAGGAACAAGCCAGCCCCAGCCTGAGCCTACAGTTCTTTCCCACTGCCCAGCCTACCCACCTGGTTTTTGCTGGCGACCTCCATCCCCTCTGTCCCAACCTTCTCCTGCCCTGGTCTCAGCCCCAGCTGTCCCCATCCTCAGCCTGCCACTGGCAACCCCGTATGCACCCCTCCTCCTGCAGCCTCCAGACCGACCCTCAACATCCCCAACCCCACTCTTGGCTGCCAGCCTAGCCTCAAGTCTTTCTCGGCAGGGCTGTGCCCCGGCTGGTTTTAATCCCTTGTGATTGGCACTCTCTGACAGTGCAGGGTAAGGACATTTGGTCTGAGCAACTGGTGCTTCATTGCAATTATCTGCCCACGGCGGCAGGGTCTGTAATCCAGCCCATTGATTCAGTGGCTTTTCTTCTGCACACACTCACGGGCACGCCGACCCCACTTGGGTCTGTGCAGACTCTGCAACAAGCAAAGACAGAGGAGCCTTTTTGTAACTGGGGCTGTGAGTCTTTGAGAAGCATCTCCATTCAAAAAGGCCAGCTAGGAGGGATTCATAAAGTGCCTTACAAAGCCACATAGATGCCTTGTGTTCCCTGGCAGGGAGCCTTGGCCAGCCTCCTCACACCTGACCACCCATTCATCTGCCTTTTCACTGGGTCTGCATGTGGCCCAGGCACATGGTTACAGTCTCTAGCCCCAGCTGGGACCCCTACAGACTGGGTTATCCTGCAGGGCCATGTTTAGAGGCTCTCATGGATATAGCCGTGCATCTTCCAGGCAGGCTCCAGCCCCAGGGCCTGAGCTGATGGGCAGTTTACTGCACCCTGGAATTCAGAGCAAGAAGCAGCTGCTACTGGCCTCTATCCAGAGGATGATGAAAGAGTGGAATCTCCATCTGGGCTATTCTCTGAGCCCAAGGGACCTAGAGCTTCAAACAATTTTTTTTTTTTTTTTTTTGAGATGGAGTCTCGCTTTGTCGCCCAGGCTGGAGTGCAGTGGGATGATCTCGGCTCACTGCAATCTCTGCCTCCCAGGTTCAAGCAATTCTCCCTCAGCCTGTGGGATTATAGGTGCACACCACCATACCCGGCTAATTTTTGTATTTTTAGTAGAGATAGGGTTTCACCATGTTGGTGAGGCTGGTCTCGAACTCCTGACCTCAAGCAATCCACCCCCCTCAGCCTCCCAAAGTGCTAGGATTATAGTCATGAGCCACTGGCCCCAGCCATTTTTTTTTTTTTTTTTTGAGACAGGGTCTTGCTGTGTTGCCCAGGCTGGAGTGCAGTGGTACAAACACAATTTACTACAAGTTTGACCCCCACCCTTCACCCCCAACCCCAGGCTCAAGTGATCCTCCCACCTCAGCCTCCTGAGTAGCTAGAACTATAGGCATGCACCACCACACCTCAGCTAATTTTTAAAAAATTTTTTAAAAATTTTTTGTAGAGATAGGGTCTCACTATACTTCCCAGGCTGGTCCCAAACTACTGGCCTCAAGTGACTCATCTGCCTCAGCATCCCAAAGCACTGGGATTGTAGGTGTAAGCCACCATGCTGGGCCCAAACAGAAATGCTTAACCTGGAGTGCATGCACTGGGCCACAGTATGACCGTGAACTCCTTGAAATTATCTACAAAGTCATGTGTGTGTGCCTGCATGCATGCACATTTTGGTAGAGACAGTCCACACTTTCACCAGATTCTTAAAAACGTCTGAGACCTAAGAGTGTGGTCAAAGCCCAGCTGCCTGAGACCACTGGGCATGACCATCAGCACTGCAGGGAGGCCCAGAGGCCACACTGGTCACTCTTTTGCAGGAAATGTATTGCATTACCTTACATGAAGCTGAAAGAGCGCATCTGATAGAATTGCCAGCAGACCTGAGGGCCCACACCTGTCCTGGCTGCCGCCATACGCAGGCTCTGTCTGCAGGAAGGAGTCCTGAGCTCAGCCATTCATGAGCCAGGGCCAGGGTGGCCCTCTGTTCTCGCTGCAGGGGTCTTTATATCCTTCTTCCCGGACCTTGTGGAGCCTCCAGACCCACCACCTGCCTGGCTAGACAGAGCCTCCTCTTCACCCTCATGCCCTTAATCCCAGCTGGACCAAGAGCCCTCACATGGCCTGTTCTTCCCCACGCCAGCCCTTCCCTGGACTACCCTGTCCCCCAGTTCCAGCCACAAGTCACCCTCAGATTCTGGTGAGACATTTTGCTCTCTTGCCAGAAACCACTTTGAAATTTGCAAACTCTTGCAAATGGAAGAAATAGTGAACAGAGAGCCAGAGGAACTCCCGACGAGTGCCAGTGTTCCCCTGCCCTCTTGACTCCCCCCTCCCTCCTGAGATGTCCAACTCACACCAGCCCATCTAGGTCTTAGTTCCACACTTTGCCAAACCAGCATGGAAGGGCAGGGGTATCTGGGAAACTCCTCCAGTCCCAGAGCCTCCTGTAGAAAAGCATCTGGGCTTGAGCCCCAGACACTGGCTGCTGAATTACTATCTCCCTGGGACACAGCCTTTTTCCTTCTCGCAGATTTTCAGAGCCAGGAAGCAGCTTGCAGACCACCTTGGTCAATTCTCCTCTACTTCAGACTTCACCTTCAGGATAGCATTATTGATTTTTTTGGTTTGTTTTATTTTGTTTATATATGTATGGCTTCTATTCCCAAAGAGATTGTAGGGTTCAGAGATTTCTTTTTATTCCAAGTGTCTAAAACAGAATAAAGATTCATATATATAAAAGATATTAGGACTGGGTTTCAGTTCATGTTGTCCAACCCTCTCATCTCACTGACAGGGAAATGGAGGCTGAGAGGAACGTCTGGCCTGCTCATGGCTTCCTGACCCTGAGCCCAACCTTCCTCTACCTTTTGTTGATTGATTGATTGACTTATGACAATATCAAAGAGCAGGAGCAACAGGCAACGTAGAGGTGGGCTCCCCAAGTGTTATCCCTGCAGGCCCCTATACCAACTCCCCAGGAGAGGTTGGGAATTTCTCAGGACCAGTGTCCTCCTGGAGGTGTGGAGACACAACATCACTACTTCTGATGCCACTGGAATTCTTTTTTTTTTTTTTTTTTTTTGAGACGGAGTCTTGCTCTGTCGCCCAGGCTGGAGTGCAGTGGCGTGGTCTTGGCTCACTGCAAGCTCCGCCTCCCGGGTTCACACCGTTCTCCTGTCTCAGCCTCCCCAGTATCTAGAACTACAGGTGCCCGCCACCTCACCTGGCTAATTTTTTGTATTTTTAGTAGAGATAGGGTTTCACCGTGTTAGCCAGGATGGTCTCCGTCTCCTGACCTCGTGATCCGCCCGCCTTATCCTCCCAAAGTGCTGGAATTACAGGTGTGAGCCACTGCACCTGGCCGGCACTGTAATTCTTAAAGATACCTCCAGGAGTGAGGGAACTGGGACCAGCCAGCAGGAAGTCTCACCATTTCTTCCAACCTAATGCCAGTCTTTCCCCAGACATTTCCCTGGGAAGGAAGAAAGCTTTCATTAGTGAATTGGAAAGACAGGCTTCAGATACCATTAAACAGTACTTTTTATTGCAAAAGATAGAAACCCAACGTAAGGTTTAGGCAGAAAAGCGGATTTGTTGCCTCTTGTAACTGCAAAGAACAGAGGTGGATGTTGCTTCAGGTCCAGGGGCTCAGATGATGTTGTCAGCAAGCTGTCTGCACTTTGCCTCGGTTTTCCTTTGTGTTGGCTTTGTTCTGAAGTCTTCTCTTCCCCGGTAATAGCAGAGATAGACACCAACAGCTCCAGGGCCACAGTCTCCCGGCCTAGCAGCCCAAATGGAAGAGAACACCTACTTACCCAATTGTTCCTGTAAGAGTCCCAGGATTGAATCCCATTGGCCAGATTGGGTCACATGCCCATTCCAGAACCAATCACTGTGACCAGGAAATTGAATGATCTAATCCTAGGGTCCTGGGTCCTGTGCTGACCCTAGGTCCTGTGCTGTCCAGGGGTAAAATCAGCCTCATGCATTTCACCTACAGGACCCTAGCTGCGGGAGGGGCGGTGCCTTTATGCTGACAAAACAACAGCTGCCCGTTATCCCCTCCCCCGTTTAGCTCCATCACAACCCCACCTCCCTGTGCTTACCGGAGTGGCCGTGGGCTGTCCTGCAATGGGCAGGTAAAGGATTGAAGGAAATGGGTAGCAGTGGAAATAGCTTACAAGCCCAGAGCCAGAAGCTGGTAGGCTTGTTGGAGGGATAAAAGTTCCTGAATAACCCACACCCTGGCTCTAAGTCCGTGGGAAGGATGGTATAAGTGATGCATATGAGGTTTTTCACATTGTGTCTTTATTGATCCTCATAAGAATGTCGTAAGATGAGGAGAAGAAACAGAGGCTCAGCGAGTAAGGTCGCACACCCAAGGTCACCCAGCAAGCAGTATTCCAACCCAGTTCTCCATCCCAAGCTCTTTAGCACCATTCCGGAAACAGCGCCAGGCCCCCTGGAGGAGCCGGTCTGCTGCTGGCTGGGGGGCTGAAGGAGGCCTGCGTTTCTCCAGCCTCCCGCAGAGCTGCTGGGTTCCTGGAGTAGAGGGCTGTGCTGCCCCCAGGGGAGGGAGGGCAAAATTGGCCCAAGACTAACGCACAGCCGCAGGAGGGGGACAGCCTCTTGCAAATGAAATATTCATGGGGGTTATTGAATCAAGTTTTATTGGAATAAAAATACACTTGCTGAATACATTTATTTCCCCTGGTTCCTTTCAACCCCATTCCCTCCCTGAGTGATTTGATTTGGGGGCCACAGAAGGGTTTTTTTCCCCAAGTAAATGACACTTCGTTCAGCAGCAGAAGGATGTCGTGTCGGGATTGGTGCTTGGCAAGGGGAGTGCTACCTGCAGCCTCTGGGAGGACTGAGGGCGGGGAAGGGAAGGGTCAGGAGGTCACGCTCCTGGTTCCCATGCACAGGCCCTGTCACCAAAATCATCCACACTGGCTGCACCCTCCCCTCTTCCTTGGCCTCCCTGCCCCTTGCCACTTATGAGGGACCAAGGCTGACGTGTGGAGCCGGAGAGAGTCCCACAGGCCTGGGGTTGTGGCGATGGGTCTCACTGTGAGATGGAGCTTCCGAAGTCATGTGGGAGGTCCCCATCTGGGGGGCAGTGCAGATGACTCTGTCCTCTCTGCCAAATCTCTCTTCTTTCTGCGTTTCTCCTCCTCACCTTAGCGTTCTTGGTTTCTTTCTCTTCTCTCCCTCTCTAAACATCTCGTTCTGGCTTCCCAGCCTCTGGCCTCTCTCCAGGGCCAATCTCTCTCCAAATGTTTCTTTTGGTCTCAGTAGCTCTTTGGCTGTGTCTGTGAAGGTCTCTTTTCCTTCCTAACTTCACACTCAGCACCATTCCACAACCCCACACACACTCACACACAGAGTCTCACACACAGGCGCACACTTGCACACGCAGACACCCTCACCCACACATAGGCAGGCACCCGCTCACACACACTCACACACGCACTCATCAGCTGCACACGCATGCCCTCTCCCACACAGCCATTCATGGTCGCGGGCTGCTAGCTCACTCAGCAGATACAGCCAGGGTCTTCTCTCCCCACTCCCTGCCCTAGGATGGGCATCTAGGGTTCAGCCTACTCTGCATGCACCACACAGAAACCACAGCAGGACTGAGTCCAGGCCACCCTGGGCTGCCTGTAGCCCCACCCTCTTATTTCACAGGGAGGAGTCGGAGGGGAGAGCCTAGAGGAAGGAGCCCAGCCACAGGTGTCACTTCTCCTGAAGAGCACAGCTGGGCAAGGCGGAAGGACTCTCCCAAATGGGCAAGGCCACTGGCTGGCTGGTCTGTGCCCTGCTTAGTGACTGGAATGAGATAGGAGGGGCAGACTCTGAACGGTGCTGGGGGCTTCATGGACCCTGAGACAGTCAGGCACCCAAGGGAGACTCCCCGGCTCTGTGGCCCAGCCAGCCTCATCCTGTGGACTGCCCTGCTGCTTCCTGAGGCTGGAGGGACCCTGCTGGGGTGGGCACTGCCCCACCGCACACATGTTGGCACCCTGGTGCCCTTCCTCCCCACTTCCTCTCACATTCACGACTTGACTGTTTCTGGCTTCAAGCCCACCCAGCTCCTCCCCTGAAGTGTGACAGTCAGGCTCTTTGCCTGCCCTGCAAGCCACTCCTTCGCTGAAACCCTGTCAAGTCTTGTCCTTGAGGGCCGGCCTCTCATCTCTCTGTCTTCCTGGCAGCCCCTAGATCAGGCCCCCAGTCCTTGTGTGCTCTACAGGCCGCCTGGCAGTCAGGTTCTCCCGGCACTCCTGCTCACTCGCTCTTAGGCCACAATGCTCCCTTTGGGAAACCTCTCTCTGGACCCAAGACCATGAGGCCTTGGTCATTCTGTGCCTGGAGCAAAGACATCAGCAAATAGCCTCTGGGCTTCGGCTTCCCAGACCCCTCTAGCAAGTGGAGCCAAGCCTGTGGGTACTGAGGAGAAGGGTGTGACCCTCAGACACCAGGGAGCAAGCAAGGACCTCCTGGGGAAGGCATCCTGGGAGGGGAGGAAGGATGGGTCAGACCAGCAGGGCCAGAGGATTCCCGATGCTGATGGTAAAAAAAAAAAAAAAAAAAAAAAAAACCCAGCTATGGGAGGGAACATGGCAGCTAGACAGACCTGGCCCCGTCCAGGTTCTTCACTGCACAGGCTGTATGACCTTGAGTAAGTCATCTGGCGCTCGGTCAGTTTTTCCTTCTGAAAAGTGGGCACAGTCATACCCATTTAGATGCTAAAGGATGAAATGTGTTTGGCCCACAGAAGGTGCTCAGTTAATGGCAGTCCCTATTGTCACCATCATTAGTAGTATCCCGAGGACCCAGGGGCACAAGCAGTTTCCTGAGGTGGCTCCCAGGCTGCCTGTCTTCCTGACCATCTCTGCCAGGCCTGATCAGCTGCTGTCTGTCTGCAGATGACAGCTCCATTACAGTCACTGTGGGCCTGGCCTGTGTGGCTTCCCCCTCCTCCGTCCCCTCACTGCTTATGATAATTTAATCGATCGCACTCACCAGGGCTGTGCTTCTCCAGCAGCTCTTCATGGCTTAACTTGGGAAGGAAAGGAACAAAAAATAACCCCTATCCAACATTCCTGCAATTAGGAGCTTTGGCTGTGCTCTGAGTCAGATGACCATGGGTGAACCAGAGAGAGCTTCAGAATCTCCCCTCGTGGAGGTGTCAGAGGGGAAGGGAAATCAGTCCCTGCCCAAGTTAGGCCACCTTTGGGACAACTTCCTGTCTGTATAGGCGTCCCTTTCCCCGTTCACAGGGAGCAGACAAGTAAACCAGCATAAAGAAGATTCATTCATTGGGCGGGGCACGGTGGCTCACGCCTGTAATCCCAGCACTTTGGGAGGCTGAGGCGGGTGGATCACGAGGTCAGGAGATCGAGACCATCCTGGCTAACACAGTGAAACCCTGTCTCTACTAAAAAATACAAAAAATTAGCTGGGCGTGGTGGTGGGCGCCTGTAGTCCCAGCAACTCAGGAGACTGAGGCAGGAGAATGGCGTGAACCTGGGAGGCGGAGCTTGCAGTGAGACCAGACCATGCCACTGCACTCCAGCCTGGGCGACAGAGCGAGACTCCATCTCAAAAAAAAAAAAAAAAAAAAAAAAAAGATTCATTCGGCCGGGCGCGGTGGCTCAAGCCTGTAATCCCAGCACTTTGGGAGGCCGAGACGGGCGGATCACGAGGTCAGGAGATCGAGACCATCCTGGCTAACACGGTGAAACCCCGTCTCTACTAAAAGATACAAAAAACTAGCCAGGCGAGGTGGTGGGCGTCTGTGGTCCCAGCTACTCGGGAGGCTGAGGCAGGAGAATGGCGGGAACCCGGGAGGCGGAGCTTGCAGTGAGCTGAGATCTGGCCACTGCACTCCAGCCTGGGCGACAGAGCGAGACTCCGTCTCAAAGAAAAAAAAAAAAAAAAAAAAAAAGATTCATTCATTGCTAATTCCCACAGTATTTGAATGAATTTACATTTATAATAAATTAAGTGAATAAAAGTAAGCCTCAAATACTTGTATAGCACTTACTATGTGCTAGACACTCTTCTAAGGCCTTTACAAATAGTAACTCACTTAAACTTGTCGTTTTGAAGGTGATATTCAGCTGTCAGCTTGGATTTGTAGCTGGAAGCTTTGTAAAAGAAGGCAGTTTGGATCAAAGACAATTTGTCGGTGTTGCAGGTTGTCAAGGGCGTTGCTAAGAGGAGATGCTGTGTTTAAATTTTGTTTAACTCCTCGCTTCCAGAAAAAAAAACAAAACAAAACTGAATGGATGGAAAGGAGAGTCTTTGGTTTTCTTTTAGAATAGAATGACATTTTGTTTTGTGGTCATTAGAAAACTCGGGGTTGTGATTCTGATCTCACATAAAATTCTTTGAACCATGGAAATGAGGCAGGCTGCTGCTCTCTGATGGCAGTGTACAAATATTGCAGGAAAAGTACTCAGGAGGGTTATTTTGCAAACCTGGCAGCAAATAACTGATCCTCTTCTATAAATGATCCTAATTGATCATTGAAAGAAAATAAACCACGGGACAGAGGAGGGAAGAGGGGGTATGATATGGTTGGAACAAGATTGGCCATATAGTGATGATTCCTGAAGCTGACTTTTTTTTTTTTTAATTAGTTAAACAGAAGGAAAAGATAATTCTGTAAATAGCTAATTCTTTTCCCTCTCCCATTCTATGATTTGATACCTAGGAATCTCTCCTTTCACAGACATCTGTTCCAATGCCTACCCAGCCACCCTAAGTAGGTGGGCTCTGATGAATCTGCCAGAGCCCCCTACCAACTCCCAGCACCCCACCCAACCCCACCCACACAGTAGCACAGGGAAAAGAAGATCATCAGTGGATGAGCAGAGATTCAGGGTGGGGAAAGGTGGAATCTTCTCATTGTCCTCTCAGGCTGTAGCCCGGTGGCCACCTTGCAGTTCCCAGGGCTCCTAGCACAGCGCCTTCCCAGGGCAGGTGTGCGCTGTCTATTGGATGAATAAATTAATCCAATTACTCACCACAGGTTTGCTTTCCTAGATTCCCAGGGACATCTGCTGAGCCCCTACTCTGTTCTAGATACTGTGTTGGGAGCTTGCTTTGTGTGTTCTCATTCAGTTTTGTAGACTCTTTATCCTCTTTTCATGATGAGGAAGCTACCGCTACGCCCATGATACTATAACTTTTATGACTTTCTTCACCAGATTATGAGTTTCTTGACCCAGGGACTGTTTTATCTTTCATCTTTATTTTCCCATAACCCTATCACATTGAATGGTCAAAAACTGTTGAATGAAGGATTAAATGAGTGATTAACATTCAACAAGAAGTTAGATGGTGTGTCTGGGTTATGCAGTTATTAAGTGGCAGAATCTGGATTCAAATCTAGCCCAGAGCAACTTTTGCATCATCACAGCTGCCCAGATGACCCTCACCCTCCTACAGTGGGCTCTGAAACCTCTAAGCTCATTCCAGCTGACTGATGACCACTGCAGAGGTGACTAATCCAAAAGAGCAATACTGGTGAGGGGAGAGGGGACCTGGGTATGTAGACCCCTCTGCGTGGCTCCCTGGTCCACATATAACTGTGTGCAGTGCTGTTGTGGTGCTGTCTTGCACTAGCTCATGAGAGCCAAGCATGCATATCTCTTTGCAACTCCATGTGTTGTTACTTCATGTTGATAAGCTTGAAAGCAATCATGGTGGAAGGATTTACACCATGGAAATGGGTAAATGCTACAAATCAAGACTATTTTTTTTTCCCCTCTAGGGCTAGTTGTTGAGCACGTACAAGCACATCCCTGACTAGGTTACAGCTGGCAATAGGAAGCTTCCAAGGGAAGTGCAACTGTGAAGCATACATCTCTATGTGGTTATTTTCTCTGGGAGGGCTATTTGACCTCATAGTTCATTCCTTGTCACTAGCTACAAGTTGCTACAGTTGCAGTGATGGTAACAGGAAGCCCATGATGTTGAAAGCAGAGAGTTCTCAGCTGTTTAATTTTTTTTGTCTCTCACAGAAATTGGCATTTCCATGTTGGGGAATGGTGGGGTGGGGTGTGGTGGGAGTAGGGTGCTCTTTGTCCCTGGAGATACCTCCCCAGGACATTTGTTGAATGATGCGCACTCCTCCTGGGGTGCCCTGGGAACCTCAAAGCTGTTTTTGTGCCTATTACTCTCCCTACCAGATTTGTTTTTATAAATGGTCTTTCTGAGGCTTTCTGTCTGGAAATTCTGGAGCAAACTCAATGCCTGGAAGAGGAACAGTGGAAGCCAGGTCATTGTTTTACATAACCAAATCTTGTTTACCCCTAGGAGGGAGCCACCCGAAGGGGCAGATATATTATTCTCCTGTATACTGGATCAAATAGTGTCTCCCAAAATGAATGTCCACCTGGAGCCTGTGAACATGACCTTATTCGGAAATAGGGTCTTTGCAGATGTAATCAAGTTAAAATTAGATCATACTGGATTAGCATGGGCCCTAATCCAATGACAGACACAGCAAAGTCTAAGAGTCCCCACAGTCACTCTCTTGCAAGTGCTATCAACCCTACTCAACTTTTCGTGTTTCTGTCTTCACGATCCCCGTCACCACTGCCTCGGTTCCAAGTCTCCTTGGCTTGTGCCTGGACCATTGCCTAACTTCTGATGGCCTCTGTGCTTCCTCTGGCCTCTCCTCACTCAAACCCATTGTAATCAGATCGCAGTCCCAGAACCCACCACCCCAACCATGGCCCTCCTCTGCTCACAGCCTGTAGCCACTTTCCTGGCCCCAGAAAGGAAGTTCAGATTTTCCTGTTGAAATTGATAAGACCTCTATGATCTGGCCCCAACTACTCCTCCTTCACTTGCCTTCACTTGCCTAAGCCAGCCTGTATCCAACTAGAGCTACTCTTATTTATTCCCTGTACTTTCTACCTTTGCCACGTGCAAAGTCTCACTCTTTATTGATGCGGTGTCCCCTCTGCATTGTCATGAGACTGTATGCATCCTATATAGTCCCCGCTATTATACAGCTCTTGGGTGTCCTTCTTTTCTTTCTCCTTCAAAAGAATCACGATGGCTGTTGGAGTAAGACAGCCCAACTTCAAATCTTTGCCCTCAATTCACTGTGGGGATATGGCAAGTTAATTGATCTCTCTGAGCCTCAGATTCCTCCTACATCTGTTCTTCAGTAAGTTGTAGAGATCAGATTAGAGAGTGCACATATCAGGTGCCCAGCACAGATAAGTCACTCAGGAAATGGGGGCTCCCTCTGGATCCCCAAGGACTCAGGATTGCAGGTGTGCAACATAAGTTGCCGTGTTGATATCAAGAGCAGGTGTGGGGCCTGGAGACCCGGGGTGGGGGTAGGAGGCCTGAATTCTCAAAGCCCGGGTGGGGGATAATGGCAAAGCAAGCACATCGCCCGAGTGGGAGGGCGAGGCCAAGAGCAGACAGGACTGGCTCACCAAGGTCACTTGGGCACCGCCACGCTTTCCTGACTGATGATGGAGGCCAGAGAACAAGATGAACGCTGCCACTGCCCTCCAATCTCCCCCAGCTCAGCTTCCATGTGTATGGGAAAGGGCATGGAGGACAGAGACTTGAGTTCCAGCCCCACCTGGGCAAAGACTCATGAGCTGTCTTGGGCAAGACCCGCTCCTCTGTGGGCCTTGCTTTCCTTATGTGTAAACTGACAGGGCGAAAGAGGAGACTCTCCAAGGTTCTTATTACAAAAAGGTCAATGAGATGGAAGTTAATCTCCCCCACTGATATAGCAGCAGAGTTCCAAACTAAGCCCAGTCCAGCTGGCTGGCCCTTACTGCAGAACTCCTATGCGGGGACTGGCCCATCATCATCACCGGCCCTGCTTCCTAGGGAAAGCTGGCAAGGTCTGGGATGGCCTCTCCAGGGCTGCTAGGGGAAGCGCTGCCGTCTGGTGGCCCTGATGGCTGTGGCTTTTGGCAGGGAGGGAGCAGGGGGCAGGTGCTTCAGGGTCCAGTTTAGGGCTTGTGGGCACCACAGAGATGACAGCTGCATCTGCCCTCCTTGTGTTTTCTTATTTGTTCCCAACAGGAAATCGATAATGTCAGAAACTGTAGGATAACTCTGCAGACCCAATCAATAGACCCTGATTAATTCAGTTGTGGCCATTGGGTAAATTTGCTGCATCATAATTAGAATTATTAATTAAAAATAGGAAATCGATTGACACAAATTAAGCAAAGGAGGAGTCATTTGGGCCGCTTTGACATTGCATGGGCAGGCGCTTGAAGACATCCCATCGGCTCTAGCTTTGGAGTCTGACATCCCACATGAGTCCCAGACTCCCCCACACCGCAAGAGCCTAGCTCTAGCACCCACCACTAACCAAGGAGCAGAGAGAGCCCTGGGCCTCCAAATGCCCGAGCTGGAAGGCCCCAAGAAGCATTTCACCCAATACTTATATTTTTTAATGAAAAACAGGATTTTAGGAGAAAAATGTATTTCTGCTCATTATTTTGCTTTCTTCTTTTTATATTTATCATGTTTTTGACAGAGATCAGGTTTCACAATGTTGCCCAGGCTGGTCTCAAATTCCTGGGTTCAAGCAATCCTCCTTAGCCTCCTAAGTAGCTGGGACTACAGGTACGTGCCACCATGCCTGGCTAGTTTTTTTTTTAAAGAGATGGGGTCTCACTATGTTACCCAGGCTGGTTTCAAACTTCTTGGCTCAAGTGATCCACCTTGGCCTCCCAAAGCATTGGGATTACAGCCACCTCACCCAGCCCTATTTTGCTTTCTTGATGCACATGCATACATCATCTGACCATAATGTATACATACTTTATGTGCTGTTGTGTTCTTTTTTCTCTCAACATCGTGGCATAACTGTTCCTTTATTTGCACAAAATTATCTTTTTGAATGGCTGCATAGTATTCTATGGATATACCATAATCTGCCTAACCAGTTCCCCATTGTTGGCCATTAAGTGGTTTAATAATAATAATAACAGCTAAATTCCCTGGGGGTCCATTATCACTGCTTGCACTGTGGGCTTTACATGCATCATTTTGTCTAATCCTCACGACAACCCTCCGAAGCAGGTGCTATTATGATACTCTTCAGCTGGGGAAGTGAACACTCAGAGGAGTTACGTGACTTATCCGAGTGACTTGTCCAGGGTCACTGGAGGCTTGCTGGAGGTGGGGCGTGGGAAGACGAGGGCTCTGAAGTCTGAGGTTGTTCTGCCTCTGACTTCTTGATGTTCATAAGTGGGGGGCCACACACAGCTTTCCACATCTCGCGTTTTCTTGTCCCAGTGTCATTTTTATAGATGAAGACACTAAAGTCTGAAGGGAGGAAGTGATTTAGTCCAAGTCTCACAGCTGGGCAAAGGCTTACACAGGAAGGGAGCCAGGCCTCCTGGTTTCCTGACCAAGACTCTTTTTACCTGCCTCCCACCCCCATGCCACCTTCCTTCTCAGTCCCCTGCCTCCTCACTGCTCCCTCAGGATCCTCTGAAATCTTACGGTAGCCACATGTGGGCACAGAAATCCCTGAGAACATCTGTCCTCAACTGAGTGCTGAGACTGAAGCCCTTGGAGGGTCAGAGCAGCTCCTGCCCCACCCGGCATTTCTATACCAGCTCTAGGACGGTCACCACCTGTGACTGGTCCTGCCAGGCCCCCTTTACACACACCATGTATTGTGCCAGTGAGTGTGGCTGCCACGTAGAGTGTCTCCGTGGTCCCCAGTGCTCTGGCTGGGGAATTCCCTGCCAACACCTATGCCCCTCTCCCCACTGCCACACCCAGTGGCTTCCCACTTGTCAAGAGTGGACTTTCTGCCCATGCTTGAGAGTGGTTTTCTCAATCCTTATTCCACCAACATGCAGTAGCACATGCTGCCCACATGGGCTGGGGCCCAGTTAAGTTGGCTGTGGGTTATAGGCAATCTCAGTGACTCCTAGTGGTGGAACCCCATGTTTTCTTTCCCATTTAAGAAAACATCTAGACATGCAAGTGATAGAGAGGGAAGTTATCATGCACATCCAACATTGACACTCTGTTATTTAGTATGAGAAAAAAATTATTCACCAGCTTGGTACTACATTAGTAGCAAATCACTTGTGAAAAACCCTATACTCTATTCAATAGAGCTTGTCCAACCTGCAGCCCATGGGCCACATGCAGCCCAGGATGGCTTTGAATGTGGCCCAACACAAATTCATACACCTTCTTAAAACATTATGAGATTTTGCCGGGCGCGGTGAGTCATGCCTGTAATCCCAGCACTTTGGCAGGCCAAGGCAGGTGGATCGCTTGTGGCCAGGAAGTTCGAGACCAGTCTGGCCAACATGGTGAAACCCCATCCTTACTAAAAATACAAAAATTAGCATGGCATGGTGGTGCACACCTGTAATCCCAGCTACTCAGGAGGCAGAGGCACGAGAATCGCTTGAATCCAGGAGGCAGAGGTTGCAGTGAGCCGAGATCATGTTACTGCACTCCAGCCTGGGTGACAGAGTGAGACTGTCTCAAAAAAAAAAAAAAAAAAATTACGAGATTTTTTTTTTGCACTTTTTTTTCAGCTAATCAGCTGTTGTTAGTGTATTTTATGTGTGGCCCAATACAATTCTTCTTCCAGTGTGGCCCAGGGAAGCCAAAAGACTGGACACCTATGCTCTATTGGATTATGCTGATTTGTCATACACAACACCACACTGAGAGCACCTCGTCCAAAATATGAAGATTATTCTGCACTGGTACTAAAAATTATTTTCTGAAATACCTACAGCTTTAGACAAAGTCATTCAAGACTTCTTCCCCCTACCCACCTTTTCTTTAGAAAACCATATGTGACCCAGGATTTTCACTTTCTAGATTCTGCTCAGTGGCCCCAGCCTCTGCTTTTGAAATACCCACCCTTACCACTCACCCTAAGACACCTATCCTCCCAGGAAGGGGTCACTGGGTCTTGGGGAAAATAAAGTCTTGAGTCATAGATGTGAGTCAGCCTGACAGAGCCTCCCAGCCACTAGGAAGTGTCCCCAAGGACACTTCCTCTTCCCAGAACAGCGTGCGCTCCCCTGCTCCCTCCCCATCCCCATGACTCCTAAGAAGTACTGTTAAGGGACTGGTCTTTCCTCTACTGGTAATTTATAGCACTCATGTGCTATAAAAAAAAAAACAAAAAACCAAAAAAACCTTAGGTTGACGTGTTCTCTAACCAACTTAATTACCACAAGCCTCCTTCTGAAGATCGTTCCAGCTAGTTGAATATTAATCTGCAATTCAAAGAGTCCCCAGGCACAGATTGCAAGATCTTGTACATGCAAGTAATTAAGACCATAAGTAGACAGACTCCAATGAACCAGGGATTTCCTCCTAGAATATAAGAGTGAAAAGCGTTTATGAACTTCAGGTTACATTGCTGTCCTTTTCAGCAGCATCCAGCTCACCTGGCAGACAGGCTGGAACAGAAACTTAGATTTTGCCATTTCGTGGGTCCTAGAAGAAGAGATGTTATAAGATAGAGGCAGAGTGGTATAGAAGAAGGAGCACTGGACTGGGATTCCAGACACCTAGTTTATAGCCCCTTTAACTCTTTTTGATGTTGTTGTTGTTGTTGTTGTTGTTGTTGTTGTTGTTGTTGTTTCTAAGAGACAGAGTCTTGTTCTGGTGTCCAAGCTGGAGCGCAGTGGCATGATCTTGGTTCACTTCAATCTTGAACTCCTGGGCTCAGACAATCCTCCCACCTCAGCCTCCTGAGTAGCCAGGACCACAGGCGCATGCCACCATGCCTGGCTAGTTTTAAAAATTTTTGTAGAGATAGGGCCTCACTATATTGCCAAGGCTGGTCTGAACTCTTGGGCTCAAGTAATCCTCCCACCTTTGCCTCCCAAAATACTGGGATTATAGGCACCATGCCCTAGAACTCTTTTACCCTGGGCAAGTCAATGTCCCTCCTTAGGGGCAAAAGCATCCTCATCTTTAAAAGAAGGGAGTTAGACTAGGCCGTAATTGTGTGTGTGTGTGTGTGTGTGTGTGTGCATGTATGTTTCATCCTTAATGACTTAGTACTTAGCACAGCGCTCAAGTGACTCTGGGAAAATTGATGGTTTTCCCCTTGTGCTTAGAAGAAGGGTTGAAGGAGGAGCCAAGAGGGTAGGACCACTTCCTGACTCCTATCCCTGCTTCAACAAGAACATCTCTACCTTTGTATATCTTGTATTTGTGGTTCTATCTAAGGTTTTACTAGAAGACAGGGTTCCCTGATTTTAAAAAACATTAGTGAAAACCACTGGCCACAGTGAAGTATGTCGTTCCGGTCACCTCTACAGCCTCTGAGTTGATGACCCTGTGTTTCCCCTGGGCTCTTGGTTTACATGGTGCACACTTCACTGTCTCATACATCCTCCTTGGAAGAGGTGGGAGGAGGTGCTGCAGAGAGGGCCTAAAACCCTGACAACCATGCCACAGCTCTAGGCAGCCAGGGACCGTGCTCGATCTGTGTTTATACTGATGCTTCTTTCCAACACCCAACCTTTGCCTGCCCCTGCCTCCTAGCAGCACAGCACCTAAATAAGTGCTAGGCACTTAGTAGATGCTCAGTAAATAGTCACTGACTGGGTGAAGGGGTAATGAGAATGTGCCATCTGTGCTTTCTTTTCTTTTCTCGAGACAGGGTCTACCTCTGTTGCCCAGGCTGGAGTGCAGTGGCACGATTTCAGCTCACTGCAGCTTCTGCCTCTGGACTCAAGCCATCCTTTCACCTCAGATTCTGGAGTAGTAGCTGGGACCAATGGCACTCACCACCGTGCTTGGCTAATTTTTGTATTTTTTTGTAAAGACAAGGTTTTTCCATGTTTCCCAGGCTGGCCTTGAACACCTGGTCTCAAGTGATCCACCCACCTCAGCCTCTCAGGGTACTGAGATTACAGGTGTGAGCCACCACACCTGGCCTGGGCCATTATTTCTTTTGTTTGATGTTTACCCTAGCATGCACACCTGGAAATTATTCAACTTTTCCCTGACAAGGAGAACCTAGTGGGGAATCAAAATATTTGGATTGAGGGGGAGTCATTTCACTTGCCCCTGGAATGTGCTAGGTGGTATACATGTGTGACTTTATTTTCCTGAGTTTGTCCCAAGTATGGGCTTGGCCGCTGCGTAGGGCTAAACATTGCATAAGCCTCATGCTGCTGGTGATGTGTGTAAACGCTGCCATCAGCATAAGGAGGTAGCCAGGGCTAGCCAAAGTGCCTGGTGACTCACCTGTGCTGACCTATGAGCCTTCCTAAGTTACCACACTCAGTGCTGGCACGGTGGACCCTCAGCCCCGGGCAGGTCAGCGGCGTGTAGCCACTGAATCCGAACCTAAATTAGCCTTGCTGTTAGCCACTGAATCAAGAGAGGAAGAATTTGAACCAGGCTAATAGAATGTAGTGAGGTAAGCCCCTGGTTGAGGGAGAGGGAGGGGGCTTGTGTTTGTTTGCAATATTGGATCAGCAGGCTCAATTTCCTCTGCTTCCCAAGGAAAGCATGAAGGTCTGCCTCCCATTATGTGTCCACATGTGCAGGCTCCCCTTTCTAGGAGACTGGAGGGGCTGCCAGCGGGAAGCTTTCCTTGGCTCTCTCCCAGCCGTAAAGCCCACCTCTCCATGTTCACTGCTCTGCTCTTTAGAAAGGGCTTTTATATACAGGTTATTTAATGTCATTCAGATCTCTTATTCCTGTGATATAGACTGGAACAAAAAGCAGAATGACAGCAGCAATTAATTTTCCTGTCGAGGATGCCAGCAGCAGAGAGCGAGCCAGGCCAAAGCAGGAAGCTCAACAAAACAGGAGGATTTGGAATTCACAGCCCTAGAGTTTTTGTCTGGAATCTCCGGGCCAACCATGTATAAGTCGTGCCCGTAGAGCTCAGCTACATGTAGAGAATGGGGGAAGGAGGAAGTTTGTTTACTCTCCGGACCTTGATTCTTGGCCCTGCCAAGCAGAGATGAAATGAAAATGGAATGGTTTGACTTCTCCTCATCCCCCTCAGAGGGCTCTAGGCAAGCACTGCTTTAGCTCTGTGGGCTCAGGGAACTCAAGGAGAAGCCTGGTGCCTAGGTGCATAAAACATTAGAGCTGGCAGGGACCGAGTCCCGTGCTTCATTCTAGAAACCCTGTGTTAGAACAGCAGCCAGAGCCCCGGGCTCCTGATTTCCATCTCTCCCCAGTCCCTGCCTGCCTCTCCTCTTCCCTCACAGCAACAACAAATAGGGTGTATGTGTGACTCATCTCATCTTTATCCCATTTACCTCTCTATGAGGTCAGGTGTTATTGTCCCCATTTTGCAGATGATGAATACTGAGGCTCGGAAAGATTAAATACCAAACATACAGCACCTCTGATTAACAAGTCCTTTGTCATCTGATTCTGTTTTACTCTTACAGCCATTTCAGTGGACAGATTTTAGTAAACTCACTTTCCACTAGAGAAAACTGAGGGTTGGAGAAGTGAAATGACTTTCCACAGCTAGTCAGTGGGTACGTTGCACTTCAGCCCAGGTACTCTTCACTGCGTGTACATGTTAGTGGCTGAGTTAGGGCTAGAGAGTGGTTTCTGACACTCAGCCTGCTAACCCTCTATACCATCCCTGGTGGACCCCATTTCCTGGACACGATGACTGTCCCTCAGCTCAACGAGTATGAATGCCGTGACATCATCCTTCCCACTTAGACATGTGTCACTGCTCACCTCCACTCTGAAAGTCCATGATGCTTGCAAATGTCAGCAGTCACCATATGAACAGGTTTTTGTTTACCCACAGGGAAGCCAACTGAACCATTTTTCTTAAAACTTTCCCAAAGATTCTTCCAGCTTAACTCAAGCCTCCACGCTCACTGCCTTTTTTGCTTCCCACCTTGAGAGATTGTTCCACTTCATACTTACTGGAGCACAAATCATAGCAGTATTGCCAATGTCTAATTATAGTATTGCACTTAAGTGTTTTCACAAGCATGTTTTCAAGCATTCTATCACCTGGTAAAATGATCTCCACTTGGCAAATGAAGAATCAGAGACTCACTGTTGTGAAGGGATTTTCTCTGGGTCACAAAGGCTATCAGTGACTGAGCCTAAGCTCAATTCTGAGCTTCTGGCTCCCAGTTCTGTGTTTGTCAGTTTAAGGCTGGGAAAGAACAAGCACCGACTAGCAGAAAGTGGAGGTGGGAGAAGAAGTTTCAGGAGAACAAATGAATAATCCCCTCCTGTCATTTCAATCACCAGGATGTCCTGGAAATTAAACCATTAATTTGTATCTTTTTTTCTTTTTTAAGAGATGGAGTCTTGCTATGTTGCCCCAGATGGAGAGCAGAGGCTATTCACAGGCATGATCATAGCACACTGAAACCTCGAACTCCTGGGCTCAAGTGATTCACCTGCTTCAGCCTCCCAAGTATCTGGGGCTACAGGCATGTGCCACCATGCCTGGCTTAATTTGTGTCTTATAGTAACAAGATTATTATTCTGGTTTCCAAGATCTGTGTTCAAAATCTCACTGGTGTGGAATTCAGCAATTCAGCACCAAGGACAGCACCCCGGGTCCCATTGCCTGCAGAAATATGCTAGCCCTGGGTGTTAGAAGGCTTGAGAATTGGAAAGGTCCTCTGAGGTCACAGAGTTCAACCTTTACCCACTGTAGAATTCACTACCACAATATTGAGTGCCTATCTGGCCTCTGCTTGAATACCTCCTGCAGTGGGGATCTTACCACCCCCAAATTCAGTCCTTTCTGTTGATGCATAGTTCGCAGTTAGAGACAGCACCTCCGGAAGTGCAGGAGGCCAGGGAATGGTGGCTGTTGAGAAGAGCCTCATGAAATTCTTTTTGAAATTATTAAATATTTGTGACATACAGGAAAATAGAGAAAATAATATGAAAAACACTCACCACTCAGACTGAACAAATATTAATATTCACTATCTTTGCCCCAGATCCTTTTTAAGAAAATAAAATATTACAAAAATGCTTGAAGCCCCCCTCTGTGCCCCTCCCTGGTTGAATTATCCTCCCTCTCCTTCTCCCCAGGGGTCATCTATATGGTTGTTAAGACCCTTCATCCAGAAAGTTATGTCAGAGAGAGAAGAGTTCCTAGAGACCTCCTTTTTCAATCCCTTCATTTAACAAATGAGGAAAACAAGGTCTAGGGGGAGGACTTAAGAGCTCAGGGGTGATCCTAAGCACTTTCACAGCCATTGTCTTTACTTCCATTCCAGCTTTCAATGTGGGGTGGGACATGGATTGGTGTGTCCATTTTACAGGAGTTTGGGTTGTTTCTCTGCCTTCTTAGCTCTCCCCCTCAGCTCCAAGATATCAACTCACCCTTTTACAAGTGGAAATATCAGGGAAATCACCACTGGAAAAGTTCCTCAGCCTACCCCATTTTCCATATGAGAAATTGAGTCATGGCCAAGATAACTGAATAATAAGGGAAGTCAAATGGACTTGCCTTATGGGGGGTCTCTAGCATGGGACGGAGTGGAGCAGGACTGTGGGTGCGGGAGCAGGGGGAGTAGCTGTGGCAAAGTTTAAGGTACAGGAAGGCAGGGGCTTCCAGGAGCCTGGGAATGTAGGGGTGACTGGAGGGACTGAGCAGTGGGAAGGCTGGGCCTGAGCACTGAGGACTTTGAATGCCAGGCCGCCATGCACCTGGACTTGAACTTTGATTCACAAAGAAGCTGTGGAAAGGCTCTTGGCAAGGCAGTGACCTCAGCAGATTAGTCATTTGGAAGGACCACTCTGGGGTGGGCAGAGGTGGGGTGAGGGAAGAGACTCGAAGTGGGGTGCTGGTTTGGGAGCCTGTTGCAGCAGTCTGTGGCCTCCACGGCTGCTCTTTCTCCTGGTGCTGTCGGGTTGCTTGGTAGATAAGGCAACTCTCAGGCTTCATTGGTTTATCCTGGGCCATCTTCTCCTCGCCACCCTCCATTCAGCCACCCCCAAGGATAGAAAATCCTTTCAGGAGACCTGAGAAAAACATGACAAATAAGGAAAACCTCCATGACTCACTGGCACGTGACAGGGAACAGACAAGCACAGGGGGGCTGTCTAGGACTGTGGTTCAGCTCAGGTGCTGTGATAGAAACAGCCCTGGGCCAGGCGTGGTGACTCACGAGTGTAAACCCAGCACTTTGGGAGGCCAAGGCAAGCGGATCACTTGACGTCAGGAGTTTGAGACCAGCCTGGACAATATGGTGAAACCCTGTCTCCACTAAAAATACAAAAATTAGCCAGGCATGGTGGTGCGCACCTGTAATCCCAGCAACTCAGAAGGCTGAGGCAGGAGAATTGCTTGAACCCGGGAGGCAGAGATTGCAGTGAACCGATATTGCACCGCTGCACTCCAGCCTGGGCGACAGAGCTAGACTCCATCTCAAAAAAAAAAAAAAAGAAAAGAAAAGAAAGAAAGAAACAGCCCTAGACTTAAAAGAACTGTTCTAGCCTCAGCCCTGGTTCATCCTGTGACCTTGAAAAAATCATTTTCCCTTTCTAAACCTCTGCTTCTTCACCTCAAAAAGGGAGAACTGGACTAGCTGATTGCTCAGGTTCTACAGTTCTAATACTTTATTCTTACATCCTCCTCCTCACCCTCTCTGAGTCACCTATGAGACTCTTGACTCTGAGGTCTGCAAACAGCCTACTCAGCCCTGGTCCTTCATAATCATAATTGCTACAATTTATTGTGCATTTATCATGTGCTTGGCACTATGCTAAGCACTGTGTAATGACATTTAATTACTGCAACTACCCTACCATGTCAGTGCTATTATTATTTGCATTCTACAGATGGGAGAAACTGAGGCACAGAAAGTTTTAGTAACTTGCCCAAGGTCACCTGCAGAAGCAGGACTTGACCCTGGTCCTTTGGCCTCCATAGCTCATGCTCTGAATTCCTATACCTTATGCCCAGATCCAAGCTCAGGCCCAGGCCAGGCTCCCACAGTAGTGATTCCAAGTTCTCCTTGGTCCACTTTAAACCATGAGGCAAAAACTTGTCTGGGGCTCTCCTGGGCTTTGTGAGTGATCAGACCCCACCCCTGTCCTCACCCCTGGAGAGCTCTGCCGAGGAGCCTGCCTCCTGTTTGCTCATTTTAATAAGATTGTTCTCTCTCCTGAGCCTGAGTGATGACAGGTAGCCAGCTAGAACTAACTACAGTGTTAACTTTGCCTTGAAATCCTCTTCGAGCTCTGTAGCTGGAGACAGCTTGAGCCATGAGCTCATTAAGCAACAGAAGCCTATCTCCCCACCACCAAGATGCAGGCAAGAAAACCTGTAATAGATCCACTTTTACACTGAGTCGAAAAGATCTGTGCTCACCCAATCCCCAACAACTTGCTTGGGGTTGGGGTGTGAAGGGAGGGGATTCCATTTCCCACCCCCAGCATTCAATTACCTGCCAATTAGGCATCGAAAGGTCCCCCATCCCCCTGCCAGCCCTGACCCAGAAGAGGAGAGGACCGCAGAGCTCTCAGCCCAGGTTCAAAGGCCTTTTGATTGTGCGCCTGAGTTTATCCCGCTCCTTTCACTCAGGGCCTGGCTTCCTTTGAAAGTGAAATGTTTTAAAAGGAAGAGAAAAGAAAACCCTACACTTCGGGGAGGCCCGCTGGGACCCACTTTGGTTCAAACGTCCAGTTCAGACGGCCTCCCAGCTACCCGCCTACATCTCCCGGCATGTGAGTCTGGGACAGCCTCACCTAGTTCTCCCACCTCCACCTCTTCAGCACCCAGCCATTGAGGGGAGGGAGATGAGAGAGAAAGATAAGTGGGGCAGAGTAAAGGAGGTGAAAATGAGAGTGAGGCAGCGGAGATGGAAACAGAGACAGGTAGAGAGAGAGGTAGAGAAATAGAGACAGGTAGAGAGAGAGGTAGAGAAATAGAGACAGGTAGAGAGAGAGGTAGAGAAATAGAGACAGGTAGAGAGAGAGGTAGAGAAATAGAGACAGGTAGAGAGAGAGGTAGAGAAATAGAGACAGGTAGAGAGAGAGGTAGAGAAATAGAGACAGGTAGAGAGAGAGGCAGAGAAATAGAGACAGGTAGAGAGAGAGGCAGAGAAATAGAGACAGGTAGAGAGAGAGGTAGAGAAATAGAGACAGGTAGAGAGAGAGGCAGAGAAATAGAGACAGGTAGAGAGAGAGGTAGAGAAATAGAGACAGGTAGAGAGAGAGGTAGAGAAATAGAGACAGGTAGAGAGAGAGGTAGAGAAATAGAGACAGGTAGAGAGAGAGGAGAGACATCAGGGAAGCTGCTTCTCAGTCTCCTGTCCTCCCAGGGTGGGGATGAGCAGCAGAGTGACGACCACATTTGCAGTATTTCAGCTTCCAGGGCACCCAATGCTTGGCTGTGACAGCATCCTCTACCTGGCTCTGGAGTGCAGAGGTTTGAGGCCTGAGGGGCTCCTAATCCTTCCAGCTTGGGGAAGTGCCTATTTTTCCTCAGTTTCTAAGTGCCTCTTATTCCTCTCTCCTCCCTTCCTTAGCCAGACAGAGCCACAAGGTACAGATGTTCAGGTTGTGCACTGCATAGAATAGACACAGAGAAATTTTCGTGGGGGCGTGTGGATGTGTGGGGGGACTCCAGCCTTCCCAGCAGCATCCGAGAGTAGCAGGGAGCCTCTCCAACATGCACTTACTGGCACACACTGCTGGCAGCTGCTCCCAATCCTCTTTCTAGACATCCTCTGAGGCCAAATTTCTATCCCCACATGTCAGCTCTGAACCCGACAAGTTAGAGAATCTAGAGACTCTCTAACCAGAGTCTCCTGCCCAAGTGTTTCCCAACACACCTGTGATGCCATTTCTGCCTCCAGCCTTTTGCCTCCCAAGCCGCACCCCATCCTTTAAGCCCACTCTCCCTTCAGGCCCCACCAAGTCTCATCTCCTCCTAAAGCCTTCCAGCCCTGAGGCCATCCTCCTCTTCCTACCTCAAGTGCCTTCACCTCTTCCTGGGGGCTTTCGCTTCTCCACTTTTAGTGTGATTGATCCATTGTCTTCTTGTGGAATAGTGCCGCCCATAGGTTGTGAGGACCTGAGGACCATGCCATTTTGTTATCCCTAGCTTCTCTAACCATTTCCTATATGGAATTTGCTGATGAATTATTCATTGAATCAACAAATATTAATATCATCCCCTAATACACATCAGACAGCATGTTATGTTGGGATTGTCTATACAGTGGGGAACAAAACAGACTTGGGCCCTGTAGCTGGTGCTTTTGCTTTTTTTTTTTTTTTAAGAGGCAGTTCTGTCTCTGTCACCCATGCTGGACTGCACTGGTGCAATTATGGCTCACTGCAGCCTGGAACTCCTGGACTCAAGCAATCCTTTCACATCAGCCTTCCAAGTATCTGGCACTAGAGGTGTGTACCACCATGTCCAGCTCATGGACATGAGCTGTAGAGACAGGGTCTTACTATGTTGCCCAGGGTGGTCTTTAACTCTTGGCCTCAAGCCATCCTCCTGTCTCAGCCTCCCAAAGTGCTGGGATTACAGGTGTGGGCCACCGTGCCGAGCCTGCAGATGCTTTTGATTCCCTAGACCACTCAGTGCTCACCTTTACACACCAAAGGCTGCCCCCAACAAGCATCTGTCACTCCACCACAGAAGGACACACAGAGCTAGCGGGGAGCACCCAGCACCTAAGCTGCCCTTCACCAAGGACAGGATAGAGAGGCTGATGGATAAATGCCCTGGCTTCCTTGCCCTTGACTGGGATAACTGAGGCGGTGGTCTTCATAGTCTCCCAGAGGTCCAGTGGGTTAAGTAGCACTTGTACTTCATCTCCCTTCCCTTCCCTGTGCACTGCCCCTTTCCCTTACCTGGCTTCCTGGAGCTACCTCAGGGTCTGCTTCTGGGGAAGCCCAACCAAGTGCCTCCCCTGAAGGAGTTTACAGCCAGCGGATGATGATAACGACCTACTGTCGATCCTGACAGTAATTCTGCTACCTAATTAATTTACTTACATATAGCATGATGCCTTGGTCATTGACTTTATTCATTCATTTATCTCCACATTTTCTTGAATGTTTTGTCGAAATGTAGTGCCGAGCACCTCCTTCTTGCCAGGTATTGAATAAGGTACTTTTGTACCATATACTGATGACAACCCTATCAGACACACAAGAGCCCGGAGAGATGAAGAAGCTGAGACCCGAGGAGTGAATGCTTCCTCAGGTCATACGGGTGGTAAGAGGCAGAGGTCTGTGTGATTCCAAAGCTCGGGGGCCTGATGGGTCAGCATCTACCTTAACCCAAGGCAAAAAGGAGTGGGCACATGAGGTGGGGGAAGCAGGAAGGTTCTTGAAGCTTCTCGAAAGAGGAAACATTAATCTGAGCCTAATTAAGGATAAGGGGGCTTTTAGAGGATGGAGAAGACCCCCTCATGTAGCGTCTGCAGGGTCTTTAAGGAGGTGATACTGGGCAGGTGCAGTGGCTTGCTCCTGTAATCCCAGCACTTTGGGAGACCATGGCCAGAGGATGGCTTGAGCTGAGGAGTTTGAGACCAGCCTGGGCAATGTAGGGAGACCCCATCTCTACACTTAAAAAAAATAGCTGGTCATGGTGGTATGTGCCTGTAGTTCTAGCTACTCAGGAGGATCAAGGATCACTTGAGCCCGGGAGGTCTAGGCTACAGTGAGCTGTGTCTGTGCCACTGTGTGCCAGCCTAGGCAACAGAGCAAGACCCTGTCTCAAAAAAAAAAGAAGTGACACCCACGTGGAGGACAAGCTTAGTGCTTTGGAAGAGGCTGGGCCCTGTCAGACAGAATGAGGGGATGCTGAGGCCTGGGCCACTTCTACTAAGTGAAGCTCATTAGATCCCCTCCAAATTTCCAAACCCCTGAGAGCTCCCAGGATGTTCCAGCAGCATAAAATGTGGAGGTCCTGCTTAATGAAGCCTCCTGCCATTGTGGGCCACGCCTGAGGTCATGAGAAATCCTAAGGGTCATTAACCTCACCCCATTTGCTCAAGTGCTAGTGTGTTCCTTGCTGGGTGACTGATGAGGCCATCAGCTCCCAGAATGGCTCTGGCCCTCCCCACACCCAAACTTCCTGCCACAGCTCTCAGCTGTCTGCGGGGACCGACCACCGCTGTGACCTGCCCTCTTACGTCTCCAACTTCTGGCAAATGCAGCACCCGCTTTTAGTGATGGGTAAGACAGATTTCAGGAATCATCACTTGGCACCCAGAGACATAAATAACAATGAGGGGAACTATATTTAGTGAGGCCTCCGCTGCTCCTAAAGAGCGGCCCTGTAATTTAAGAAGTCTCAGTTTCAGTGCAGCTGTCAGCACATTTTCTGAATCTCCTGGATGCACCGAGCTGCCCCAACTGCTCCTCCTGCCCTCACCTGGCTCTCCCATGGCTGTGTCTTTCTTACCTGCCAGGGGAGCACATCTCACTGGCACTGGGCAGTGTCATGAACAGATCTGAGAAGTGGAAAGACTCAGCCTCTCTCTCATTCAAGTGAGCAGGCCCTGGCCTACCAGGGATGATGATGAGCTGCAGAGAGGGATCGACTCCCTCTTAGACCAGGGTTGCAAGTCCTGCCACAGGGAAGTCCTGCTTTACTGCTTTCGTGAATTCATGATGGCATGCTTAAAGTGCTTCCCATTGCTCTTAAAATCCCAGCTCCCTGCTGCGGCCACACATCACCTGCCCTCTCTACCCCATCTAAAGCCACCTTTCCCTCACAGTGCCCTCCCCAACCCCTGCCTGTGCCTTGACTCTACCAAGCCTTTCCCCACCCCAGGACGTATGCCCGGGCCCTTTCTTCTTGCTGGAAAGCACTTCTTACCTCCTGCTCTTCCCATGGCCACCTCCTCATTCTTCAGTTCTCAGTGTCCGGGTCACCTTCTCAGAGCAACCTCCCTGGCCTCCCAATTGAAAGGAAGTCCCTCTCATTGTTTTCTATCAAGCTCTTGTTTACACCTCTATACCCTTACTGCAACTTATAATTATATACTTACTTGTTAATTTATTCACTCATTCAGCAAATATTTATTGAGCATCTACTGTACACCAGACACTGTTCTAGGTGCTGGGGATATAACAGTGAATAAAACAGAGCCCCTGACCTCATGGAGCTGACATTCTAGTAAGAATCCCAGACAGTAAACAAAAGGATGAAAATAGGTAATACAGTGATTACATCGTATTAGATAGAATAAGCACTTTAAAGAAAAAAATAAAGCCAGGGGATGGGGAAGAGAGCTTGGAAAGGGTAATCCAAGAAGACTCTAAGGACACAGTGTTTGAGCAGAGGAATAAAGGCCTCGGTTTGCTTGTTGTCTCACTTTGCTGCTGGGCTGAGAGTTCCAGGACAGGACCATGGTGCTCTTATTCCCCACTTCATCCCCAGTGCCTGGCACATAATAGGAAAACAATCAAGTCTTGTTGAGTGAATGAACAAATGACCCGCCAAGCCAATCTCCTACTGCCTCAGCAGAAGTGTCCTTCCTCGGCTTCATCCTGGCAGATCCCAGGAGCAGCCAGTCCCATCCTTTGATAATCACTCTCAGTAGACAGGACGGCCATTTGTCACTCATTCTCAGGCCTCCTTTGTCCAGGGAAACCAGGGGTCATTGTCCAGCGTGATGGATAGAGTATCCTCTGACTGGCAGGCCCAGCTGGAAGCTCCTCTCAAAGTCCCTCCCCCACCTGGGGACAAATGGACCACGACACAAATAACATAAATAGCAAGACAGAATTGAGGAGGTCCCCAATTCCAAAGCGACGTGCTTCCCGCTGATAGGTGGAGCCCATGTGAAGTGACTCCACTGGGGAAGTGGCACCATGGGGAATGCTGGGTGGACCTGGGGTCTCAACTCTCCGACTTACCAGACCAGGGGCCTTGGACAAGCTGCTTCACTTCTCCGGGCCCCAGACTATCCATCTGACCAGTGGAATGACAGTGTTTGCTCTGGTCATCTATAAGCATAGAGTAGCTATGGAAGCTCAAAAGTATGCTAGACAGTGGCTCATGCCTGTAATTCCAGCACTCTGGGAGGCCGAGGTGGGCAGATCACTTGAGGTCAGGAGTTCGAGACCAGCCTGGCCAACATGGTGAAACCCTGTCTGTACTAAAAATACAAAAATTAGCCGGTTGTGGTGGCTCATGTCTGTGATCGCAGCTACTCAGGAGACTGAGGCAGGAGAATCACTTGAACCAAGGAGGCGGAGGTTGCAGTGAGCCAAGATCGTGCCACTGTACTCCAGGCTGGGCGACAGAGTAAGACTCCATCTCAGGGGGAAGAAAAAAGTGCTCTAGAGATAAACAGGGTATTCCAAATAGCAAGTTTCCTACAGCATGCAAAGGATAAGTTCATTGCACAAGAACTTGGAAGAATGTCTTATAGAGTGAGGCAAATGTTCATTTGCTGTATTGGTTTGGAAATTCTATTCCTGCCTATCATTCAATGGCAGCTGTGAGCAGAGGTGCCCAGCACTCATTTGCGCCCCACACTTTGCTTTCCACCTTTGGACGTGCTCTTCTTATCCCTGCCCTACGGATTCCCCCAGGTGACTCCAAGAGATGGAAGGCATGTCAAGGAGCATCCAGTGTTAGGGTCTTTATTTTACAATGGAAAAATGAAACGCTAAAGAGGGGATGTGTCTTCCCTAAGGCCACCCTTAGGGGCCTGGACTAGGACCCCAGTGTCCACAACTCTCAGATGGGGTAAGGGGCAGGGAGGGCGGAGCCTTCCCCAGGACTCGGGTGACGTGTGGATGCTCAGGCAGGTCCCTTACCTCTCTGTGCCTCAGTTTGCTCATCTATAAATGGAGATGATGGGAGAATGCAGTAAGATACTACTTGTACAGCCCTTGGACAGTGCTTCACATATAGTAGGGCTCACTGTGTTTGCTGCCACTGCCCTGGATGTCCTGGATACAGCCAGCAGGTGCCAACCCACCAGGCAGCTGGTGTGGGCACCCTGCTGTGCCAGTGAGGAAGCCATTTGAATATCATCCTTGGTTATACTTATCATCCCCGAGTGCCTGGTCCCTTCAGTGGCCCAGCAGCCTCTGGGAGTCCACAGGGCTTCCTGAAGGAGACAGAAAGGACAGGAATCTTGCCTCGCTGGAGTAAAACCACCTGCAAACCTGTCTTGATGGGCTCTTCGGCTGTCCTCTGACCTGCGTCTAGCCCAGTGCTATTCAAAGTGTGCTCTCTAGACATGCAGTCCAGGGGCTGTTACTGGCCAATGACGAAATAAGTAAGAAATTGAGAGTAAACATTTAGCAACCTTTATAGTAATTTTGACATTGCTGTCACAGCCACGCACATGGCTGGAGGGTTCCTCTCATTGAGCAGTTTTGTAGACGAACTTGGGTGTTGTCAGATGTTCATGATGAGTCCCAGGTGATGTAAACATCATAGGAGTCATGCTCAGTGAGGACCATATGATGGATTGGAAAACAAAACAGGACACATGGTCTTTCCCTGTGGAGAGTTTGGGAAGCAGTGGTTTAGCCTTCCCAGGCCCTCTGCAGCCCACCCAGCCTGTGCACACGCCTTTCCAGGCTGCCCTGCCAGCCCTGCACACTGCCTCCCTGTGCTCTTACCGGCCCCTCCACTCAGACTGTCTTCCCTTGCATTCCCACCCACCAGAATCCCATTCCTTCTGCAAGATCCCAAATCCAATCCCACTTATTACACAGGGCCATCCTGGGTAGATTAACCCCTTCCCCATCATACCCAAGCTCCCAATGCACTTTCACCTCTAGCAAGTCCAGCCTTCAGCATCTCATGTGATCTCTGGCTGCTGCACTTAAGCCCCACCCAGTCTGGACCCTACATCCAATCAGTTCTTAGACCTAGGCCAAGGCAACTCCAAGCACCAGGAGCAGCAGTTGGCTCCAGATGTTGCCTTTGCCTAAATGAAAGATGGCTCAGCTGTGAATCCCTTTGGCTGGAACAGTGGTGGTGTGAATGCTGCTGGATGATCAGCAGAACCAGTGCACCTGCTGGTGGGAACAGCCTCCTGCCAGGCCTTTGGGGTACAGCATCGACTCCCAGGATGAGCAGCCCAGAGGGAGGATCCCAGGTTCCTCCTCCCCCTGGCCCATGGCCCCTTCTGGCTGACTCTCGGGTTGCCCACGTCCAAATCACCCTGACTTGCTTCACCTCTCCCTGGTGCCTGTGAACCCACAGATAAGCTGCTGGAGTAGCTTCAACACAACTCCTCTCCCACTCCTCTTTCCCACCCGGTGAGAAAGGCCCCCAGCTCCAGCACAAACAGGCAACAGGTGAGGCAGGACTTTGTCCTGAAATGTTCCATGGGCCCACCAGGGAGCCGAGCCTCTGCACAGCCTCCACTTCTACTGCACCTGTCTCTGCTTCCTGCATATTCTCTGTGGGGATGTGACTCACAGTGCCAGGTAGAAAGTCCTTTAGGAACAGAGACCCTGAGTAACACTCTAACTGCCTCCCCACAAGCATCCTCAGTCCCAGGCCCTGAAGTGGCTGCTCAGTGAGTGGGTAATGGAGAAGAAAGAACTTCCTCAGTGAGACCTAGGGAAGAACTTTCTGAGTGTGAGAGGAATTCAACACAGACATTTAAAGGCAGAAATTAGATTTTTGCACACCCTCCCCACTTTTAGCTGCTTAGTGCTTTGTCCCTGTGTGAGGATCCAGCCAAAAACACAGCGGCTCTGGAGCCCTGGAAATGGGAGGTCCGTGGCCCCTGTCACAGCCCAACCCCACTCCAGGCACAGGACTCCTCTGAACTCCATGGGCACAGTTTGGCACACAATCATCTGGCCTGATCCTGTTTTTTGCCAAGAGGGACACTGAGGTCTGGAAGAGTGGTGCCTTGACCACAGCCCATGACAGAGGCAGAGAGAGGCTCCCTCCTCCAGACCAGACCTCATGGTTTGAAGGAAGTCTTGGGGAAGGGGAATGATGGGGAAATGGTCATGTCTGGAGTTCACTCCTCACAGGAAATGGGCTCGGACCCCACAACTTCCAGTGCCATTGCCCACTCCGACTGTGAATTCATTTCCCTCGGAGCCTATGTGGCTGGGGAAGCATCACCAAATTCCCCTTGATCACTACCCTCTTCCTCCCCTACCCTCCCCCACACAGCCTGAGACTTGCTCAGGGACCCCAAAAGGCAAGTGAGGGGGCCACGTGGGGGAGGGTGCAGGGCCAACAAGGCTAGCCCGGGTGTCTCTGCCAGCTGCCTTTGAAAGGCTCTTCCAAAGAGGTAATTCCTTTGTGCACAGACATGATTTATGAGGCTTTCTAGGCAAATTGTGGAGATAAATGGTCTTTGGGGCTGGGAAGCTTCAAAGGCAGTGTGATGCAAGCAGATCAGAAGGAGCTGGGCCGCTGGGAGCTGGGCCTTCATTAAAAGCCTGTGGGTGGAGGGGAGGGCTTTGAGCAGAGCTAAGGGCAGATAGCTTTCTGGGTCCCTGGGTGCCTTTGGGACAGCCCACCACAGTTTGCCTGAGCCTCACAGACCTCATTGCTGTATTGTATAAGGTGAAAGTGCTGGGGTCAGGTCACTGAGGTGCATTTATCTGCTGGGATAAATGCCACAGGGCAGAGGCTGGGGGTGGTGCATGAGTTCTGATTTGGACTCTAGAATGACAGGGAGGACAGTGCAGGGTGCTCCTGCCGGGAGCCCAGGTAGGCGGTGCCAGCCTGTGTGATCAGCACGGTCTGGAGGCCTGGCAGGAGTTCCGGGAGTCTTGCTCCTCTCCTGACTCTCATGGGTGATCTGGACAGGTCGTCCGGCTCTCTGGGTGTCAATACCTTCTTCTGAACAAGGTATAAACGAACTCCAGTGCTCCAGCTCTGCGGTGCCTCCCAGGTCCTAAAGGTCCTCATCTCAGAAACAGGCCAGAGATCACACTGGCCGTGAGGTTGTGGGCAAGCCATCCAACCACACCTGCCCTTGGTTCCTTCCTCTGTGAAGGGGGAGAACTATAGCTATCCTGAGCAGTTGTGGCTTCAATTGAACAAGATCACACCTGCCAAGTCTCTCACACCTACTGTTCCTTCCCATTATCTGTCCACACAACTGTGGCATTCTACATCCAGAGCAGATGCTGATTTAAAGAAAAAAAAGTCCCTGATAAAGTCCCTGAAGTTGATAAATTTGACTTTCCCATCTTCCCATCTCCTCTCTCCTAAAGCAGGTTGATAAACATACACATACTCTGCTGAATCTGGCTTCCAGATCTGCTAATTGCCACTTGGATATTAACAGATAACGGAGATATTAATGACTGATAGTGCCTCAGGATGTGGCTAAACCCCCCCCCCCCCCCCCCCCCCGCCACACACACACACAGAGGCACAAACAGGGGGTTGTTTGCATTTTAATAGGGATTCCTGCAGTCCCTGAGGAACGGGGTCCTAATGGTGCAGTGCCAAGCAGGCGCAGTGATATTTGAAGCAGGGGCTCAGGGTTGGTTTTGATTCAGCCATCTGCAGGGAGATGCCAGCTCTGATAAAACTGTTCCTGAATCTCCCCACTCCCTCCTGAAATGTTGACGGTGACACTCCTGGTTGAAATGGACTTGGCTGCCTGGAGCTGTGGTGGAGCCTATGGCAATAGAGATGAGGAAGGTAATGAGCTGGAGCAACTGCCTTTGCTCAGGGCATTGAATGTACCCATGGCCTTTGTTCCCCTCCTGCCCTGCTGCCCGAGACACTGCCTGCTCCCAGGTCTCCTTGTCTCTAACCTGACAGCAGAGCGCCCTCCCAGGTTTTAGCAGGCAGCTAGTCCAGAGCCCCTCCATCACCCCGTGTTCTGACAGTTTCCCATTTGCTTATCTGTTTCTCAAACTGACTGCAGGTTTCTGAGCCCCTAACATGGTAGGTGCTTGAGAATTGTTTGACATTGAGCCTCTCATCTCATAATAGCTGGTGTGATGGGAGGCATAGAGCCCTAGATGAATATGGCCAGCTAGTTTCAAATGCAGCTCTCCAGTTTGTTAGCTGTGTGGTCACAGGCAAGTCACTTGGCTTCTCTGGCCCAGTTTCCTGACCTGTAAAATGTGGACGGTACACAAGATGACTGCTAAAGCCTAGCAGTAAAGAGTCAGTATATGACTCTCAACTTCGCCTTTCCCAATCAGGTGATGTTATCCACTGCCAGGGGATGTTTGTCAATATGTGGAGGCATTTTTGATCGTCACAATTGTGTGTGTGTGTTGGGGAGGTACTACTGGCCTCTCATGGGTAGAGGCCAGGGATGCCACTAAATGCCCTGCAATGCACAGGATGGTTCCCCATAGCAAAGAATTTTCTGGCCCAAAATGTGCTGAGGTTGAGAAGCCCTGATTTAGTTATTAAATGTCTCTGAACCTCAGTTTTCTCATTGGAAAATGGAATCATAGCCACATCACACGTGGTTTAACTCAGATCCTCTTTGGAATGAGGCAGAGTATGAATAACTGGCACAGGATTAGTAAGAACATTAGAGGAAACAACCCACGGGAGAATGCAGCTGGTCCTGGTAAGCTCTCGGGGTTAGGGTTTTCCCCACATGCGTGTGCTCACTCCATCCCTGCCACCCTAGGAGACAGGTGGGACATGGAGCCGCAGCCTCTGTGAATCCCAGCCTCCCCTTGGAGGTTTAAGGGAGGTATAGACGGTGTGGTTAAGTAACACTGAGTAACAAGTGTAATAAATAGATCACTAAGAGCTAATGATACATCATTATAATCCTGTGCTGTCAGCATCTTCTAGGCTTAGGGACTGTGTCAGGAGATTTGGGTTTTAATCTACCTTGGTCTATTAATATTTAATTCCAACAATCTAAGTGGCAGAAAGATAGGAAACTGAGTGATAGCTCAGCTCAGAGTTTGGGTAACCACCTCCAGGTTTTCTTTGTCATACAAACACACCTCCTATCCCTGTGCCCTCTGGCCTGTTTCTCAAGTGGGGACATTTGGCAACAGGGCATAGAATTACACAGCATTGGGACCTGAAGAGTCTCCAGCATTTACCTACCAGTGTTTGTTTCTTTCTTTCTTCCTTCCTTCTTTTCTTTTCCTTCTTTCTTTCTATTTTCTGTCCTTTCTTTCTTTCTTTCCTTTCTTCCCTTGCTTGCTTGCTTTTGGACAGGGTCTCACTGTGTCACCAAGGCTGGAGTACAGTGGTGCCATCACAGCTCACTGCCCGACCACCCAGGTTCAAGCAATTCCCCCACCTCAGCCTCCTGAGTAGTTGGGAATACAGGCACCTGCCACCACACCCAGCTAATTTTTATAATTTTTGTAAAGATGGGGTTTTGCCATGTTGCCCAGGCTGGTCTTTAACTTCTGGACTCAAGCTATCCTCCTGCCTCAGCCTTTCAAAGTGTTGGGATTACAGGTGTAAGCCACCACATCTGGCCCAGTATTTCTTAATGGAGACACATTTGGCATTTTTTATTTTTATTTTATTTATCTCATTTTTAGAGACAGAGTCTCCGTTGCACAGCTGGAGAGCAGTGGTACAGTCAAAGCTCGCTATAGCCTCTACCTCCTGGTCTCAAGTGATCCTCTTACCTCAGCCTCCCCAGTAGCTGGGACTACAGGTGTGCACCACCACACCTGGATAATTTTAGCTTTTGGTAGAGACAGGGTCTTACTGTGTTGTCCAGGCTGGCCTCAAATGTCTGATCTCAGTGATCCTCCTTCCTTGGCCTCCCAAAGTTTTGGGATTACAGGTATGAGCCGTTGCACCCAGCCAGGGTACAGTTCTAAATTGTGTACAATTGTCCCTGGGATTGTTTGTGACAACCTAAATCCCCCCTCTCCCATTTCCAGATGCTGTCTTGGGGAGGGTGACCTACTCCAGGCAAGAACTACTGATCCAAACCTGTCATTTTACAGATGTGAAAACAGAGGCCCAGAGAGGGGAGCAGGCTGCCCAGGAGTGCCCAGCGTTGGCTCTGACCCATCCTTCAGTGCTCCCTCAGAATTGTAGCTTAGGCCTGGAAAGAGTGGAGGGGCTCAGCCTCAGAGAACTTGACTGTGCTTTTACTGGGGCAAGTCACTTGACAAATGGCCTCGCTCACTGAGAAGTCACTTTATTTATCAGCTGGAATGGTTTCCGGCAGCTGCTGCTCCATCTCTGCCTCCCTGCCTGCTGCTTTGTAAACTCAGGAGCAATCCTGTGACCTGTCAGCTCTCGATGCTGCTTCTGCAGGTGGGGTGGGAGATTGGGGGCCACAGACCTTTCTGGGAGGGGCTATGACTGCATCAGGCCTTCCCATTGCTGGAGAGGAGAAAGGAGGTGGGGGCCTTGGCCCAGGCCTTAGCACAAGCTGGGGCAGCTTAGGGGCAGTGGCTTCCAGGTTTGTTTCCATCCCTTGACCTTCAATTCAGAGGCCGACTCCTCCTCCTTGCTGGGTCTCAGGATTCCTGTCTATGGAATGGGAAGGACTAACCTTCTCTCCCACCCCGCCTCCAGCCCAGCATCCTCCTGCGCATCTCCCTGAGAGGACCAGTGAGAAAAGAGATCATGGGAAAAAAGAGTTCTCACCTGGGGAGCTTTTCAAGGGACCTATGCTTGGGCCCTACCGCCCTAGACCAATTCATTTGGCATGGCCATGGGTAGAGCCCAAGCAAGAGTGTTGCTTCAAACTGCCCCAGTGATGCTGATCTGCAGCCAGGCTGAGAACCACTGTCTGAAGAAGTGAATCCTACAAGCAGCTGGGAGGGGGCTCTTTGGTAGCTGGGAGAAGGGCTGGCCAGGCACCTTCATCAGCACTGCTGACAGCTGTTGTGCCCCGCTGAGCTGGCTGCAGGGTGGGACCAGATGGTGGATGTGGGGAAAGTAAAGGGCAATCACAAAACAAGGACACACCTTAGCTCCTCTCTTCGTCTCTTCCTCCAGCCCAGAGAGACCCCAGGGCTAATGGGGCAGACAGGGCACAGGCACCTAAACCTTCCTATACAGTAGTGAGGGCAGAAAAGCAATGGTTGGCCACATTATTATTCCTAGTACAGTCCATAATGGCATCAAAACATATTTAGTTGTGTCCCTTTAATGAATTATCTTCAGGGACTCAAAAAGATGCTTATATCCCAGTGTTCACTGTTGTCTTGTACACAACAGTCAAAAGGTGGAACAACTCAGTGTCATCCACAGATGAATGGGTAAACAAAATGTAGTCTGTCCATACAATGGAATATTATTCAGTCATAAAAACGAATGAAGTCCTGATAACAGGCTACAACATGGATGGACCTTGAAAACATTATGCAAAGTGAAATAAGCCAGATACAAAAGACTGATATTCTATGATTCCATTTAGAATCTAGAAATATCTAAACAGGCAAATGCATAAAGACAGAAAGAGGGCAGGTACGGTGGCTCGTGTCTGTAATCCCAGCACTTTGGGAGGCTGAGGAAGGTAGATCAATGAGCCCGGGAGTTCAAGACCAGCCTGGCCAACATGGGGAAACCCCATCTCTACAAAAAAAAAAAAAAAAGAAAATTAGCTGAGTGTAATGGTGCACACCTGTAGTCCCAGCTACTCAGGTGGCTGAGGCAGGAGAATCACTTGAACCTGGGACACAGAAGTTGCAGTGAGCAGATATTGCACCACTGCACTCCAGCCTGGGGCACAGAGAGAGACTCCATCAAAAAAAAAAAAAAAAAAAAAAAAAAGACTGGTCACAGTGGCTCATGCCTGTAATCCCAACACTGTGGGACGCCAAGGCAGGCAGATCACGAAGTCAGGAGATCGAGACCATCCTGGCTAACATGGTGAAACCCCGTCTCTACTAAAAATACAAAAATTAGCCAGGCATGGTGGCGCACCTATAATCCCAGCTACTCAGGAGGCTGAGACAGGAGAATCGTTTGAACCTGGGAGGCAGAGGTTGCAGTGAGCCAAGATCATGCCACTGCACTCCAGCCTGGGCAACAGAGCAAGAGTCTGTTAAGAAAAAGAGGAGAGGAGAGGAGAGGGGAGGGGAGGGGAGGGGCTTAAAGGTTACCAGTGGGGTAGGGGGTGGATCTAGGGAGTTACTGCTTCATGGTTACAGAGTTTTTCTATTTGAGGTGATGGAAAAGTTTGGAAATAGTAGTGATAATTGGTACAACACTGTGAACATAATTAAGGCCACTGAATTACACACTTAAAAATGATTAAAATGGAAATTTTTATGCTATATATATTTTACCACAATAGAAGAAAAATCTGAATAAACAATAGATAATCTTAACTGAAGAGAATAAAATTATGGGAAATAGGGCCAGTCATGGAAAACCTCGGACCTACGCCCACCATTCACACATAAACCAGTCCCTGAATAAGGCACTTGCAGAAAATCAGTCTCTGCTCTCACCTCTTGGTGGATTTTCAAGGGTGGCTGTTGAAGCCCATGCTGGCTGCCAGCATACCATGTCCACCTGTAGCAGGTGCTATTATTATGGGTTGTTGTGAGAATTAAAGGAGAAAATTCACTTTGCACCTTTATCTCGTGACTTGGCATTAGTAACTGCCTGATCAACTGTAGTTACAAATTTAAAAGCCTGTCGGTGAAGAAGACAGTGGTGAAGCCACTTCCCCTTGTGGGAACCCAGGGGCACACTAAGCCTGGATCCTGGACCCCAAAGTCTGAAGGGGTCAGCAGAGGAAGGGGGTGAGTTGCCCAGCCTCAAGGAATAGAACAAGCCAGGCTGCACACTTCCAGGTGCCCTTCAGCCCTCAGTAGCTGCCCAGAGACAATCTAGCCACTTAAAAAATCAGCCAGGAATCCCAGCTACTTGGGAGGCTGAGGCACAAGAATTGCTTGAACGCAGGACATGGAGGTTGCAGTGAGCCGAGTTTGCACCACTGCACTCCAGCCTGGGCAACAGAGTGAGACTCTGTCTCAAAAAAAAAAAAAAAAAAAAAAAATCAGCCAAAGCCCAATATAATTAGGAAGCAGAGCCTGGGACAGAAAAAAAGAAATGTGTGAGGGGTGACATTCCAAGGCCAAATTGGTAAAAGTTTGCGATTCTCTGTGAAAGAATGCAAAGTCCTCTTGTAATTATAATGATGGTAGTTTTTAGTCACCTTCAGCAGAGTTGATAATTGACTCGCTGCAGCTCTGCCTCATTTCTCTGTCATTGCTGGGGAATGAGGTGTTTTAAGTGAATTTTCTAGATAACTGAAGCTTATCCCTGTGAACCCTTAACATTGTTTTTTTGTTTAATCACTCTGGGGGGAAATTTCTCTAGAATGAATTATACACTTCTCTGCTTCCTTAATCAGAATATTCTAAACTGAATGTAACTTCTTCCTGTCAATTTGGATATGAGAGGCTATTTGCCCCTATATTAATGGCTCCAAGTTGCTTTGCTTTTTTTTCATCTATAAATATTTCCTGTTTCCATGGTTTCTTACTATGACACAGTGCTCTTGCTCACATATTTTTAGGAGCCCCACAAAACATGCAGACATTGGCCAGGCATGGTGGCTCATGCCTATAATCCCAGCACTTTGGGAGGCTGAGACAGGCAGATTACCTGAGGTCAGGAGTTCGAGACCAGCCTGGCCAACATGGTGAAACCCTGTCTCTACTAAAAGTATGAAAAATTAGCTGGGCATGGTGGCAGGTGCCTGTAATCCCAGCTACTCGGGAGGCTGAGACAGGAGAATTGCTTGAACCCAGGAAGCAGAGGCTGCAGTGAGCTGAGACTGTGCTACTGCACTCCAGCCTGGGCAACAAGAGTGAAACTCTGTCTCAAAAAAAAAAAAAAAAAAATGCAGACACAAACATACACATGTGCATATACACACACACTCACATGCCAGTCTGTGTTGTGAGAAAGCAGAGTGCCAGGCTTAATAGAATTGTGTTTACATGTCCTTCTATAATGCCCTGAGCCACCCTTATTAGGGCACGTCCGTAGTGTACCATGAATGCTGCTCCAGCATTTCTCCCCCTGCTAGACTGTGCACCCCAACAGGGCAGGGTGCTTTCTGGCAGTAGCAGGTCCTTGGTAAATGTTTCTGAATGGACAAGCAGAAGAATGAAAACACCCAGGTGTTACCATGTGGACTTTATGACAACATTCTGGCTTCCTTATCAGAAGGCTAGTTTTGCTTCCTACTGGGGTTCGGCTGTGCCAGAAAGAACAGAGGTCATTTAATAAGCAAAGCGTAACTGTATGCTGTGAGATGCACCAAGAACAAACTGGCTTTTGGCTCCAACAGTTTCATACAGAACCAAGGTCTCAGGGCCGTAACTGCAGCCCCAACAAAGGAAGGGACTTCCTTGTGCTGGATCCTGGGGTGGTTCATAGTGATGAACAGAGAAGAAGTGGCTAGTCTCTGTGGTATCCCTGACCTGTGCTTTGTGGCTGCCACCTTGTCCTCAAGACCACCTCTAAATTTCACTCCCTGGACTCTTCCTCCAGAAAGTGTCCCAATGACCTGCAGTGGGGAGAGCTAGAACCAGGAGACCTGGACTTGCTCCTGCTGTAACCTCGGGCAATCACTTAACATCTCTGACCGTGTATTTCTCCATCTGTCAAATGGGAAAATAAGAAAACCTAACTTACATGGTTGTTGTGAGGATTAAATTTATTCATGTATATAGCACTTCTAGGATGCTGCCTGGCACACAGGGAGCTTTTAAAATGTGGTTGTCTGGCTGGGCGCGGTGGCTCATGCTTGTAATCCCAGCACTTTGGGAGACTGAGGCGGATGGATCACCTGAGGTCAAGAGTTTGAGACTGGCCCGGCCAACATGGTGCAACCCCGTCTCTACTAAAAATACAAAAATTAGCCGGGCATGGTGGCATGAGCCTGTAATCCCAGCTACTCGGGAGGCTAAGGCAGAATTGCTTGAACCCGGGAGACAGAGGTTGCAGTGAGCCGAGATCACACCACTGTACTCCATCCTGGGCAACAGAACAATACTCTGTCTCAAAATAATAAGTAAGTAAAATGTGGTTGTAATTATTATAATACAGTCACAACATATGGACAATAAGCTATGTGAATTAAACTACATGTGCTTGGCAACTAAAAGAGAAATGGTACCATAGATGATTCTGCTGGTCCTCCTGCTCACTGAATGTGTGCCCCAGAGACAGGATAAGGTAGGAGGTGCTGGACTGCTAGATAGTCACTCTCTGTCCTGTGAGCCTTTATTTATTAATTATTATTATTATTACTACTACTATTATTATTTTGAAACGGAGTCTTGCTCTGTTGCCCAGACTAGAATGCAGTGGCACAATCTCGGCTCACTGCAACATCTGCCTCCCAGGTTCAAGCAATTCTCCTGACTCAGCCTCCCAAGTAGCTGGGACTCCAGGCGCACACCGCTACGCCCGTCTAATTTTTTGTATTTTAGTAGAGATGGGGTTTTACTGTGTTGCCCAGGCTGGTCTCGAACTCTTGAGCTCAAGAGTTCCACCCACCTCAGCCTCCCAAAGTGCTAGGATTACAGGCATGAACCATGGCGTCCAGCCTTCTGTGAGCCTTTTTCAATGTGAGTGGAGGCTGTAGCTATAAATGGACTTAATTTTTGCTTTACTCACTAATAGCAGGTGGAAAATATAGGGTGAGACTCACTCATAATTTGGCAACTCAGTTTGTGTGTATGAATACTTGGGGCACAGATGAAGAAGGGATGAACCAAGATAGGGTAACGGGGGTTCCAGGCCTTGGTGGTTCTGTCTGCTAAAGGATGATGGGCAGGCTCCATGATATTGACCTCTTGACCTTGGTCAGCAGGTGGGAGGGACATGTGGGGGACTGGTGGGGCTGATCCTTCCACCAACCTTCAGCCCCCAAAGACCACACGTGCTCACTGACCACACTGGAACCTTGTACCCTTGTACGTGCCCAACGTTTGAATACCGCTGTATCTTTGCTTATATTGAGCCTACCCAAGTGACACCTTCCCAATCCCACTCACCTGGCCCCTTTCCTCTCTGAGTGTCTAAACCCTAGAAATCTGGAGCACAAACAGCAACAGATAATCTTGGTGACCGGCCATTCTAGTTTGCCCAGGACTGAGGAATTTCCCAGAATGTGGAACTTTTCGGTGCTGAAAGCGATGGTTGCTCACCCTATTAGGCAGACAAGTGAGACATCCTTCACAGCCCACTTGAGATGACTTCTGTTTTAAGAAGTCTTGCCTGATCTCCTTAGCTGGAAGCAATCATTCTTTCTATCGAACTTCTCCCAGAACATTATGTGTGCCTGTCCATGCCTGAACTCCACACCCCAGTCTCACCCCAAACTTTGAGTGAATGAGGCTGTAACTGAGGACATCTTGTTATTGTGTGTCCCGTATGCATCAGGTGAGGGTCAGAGTGGGAGGTGGCAGCAGGCTGGGTGACCTCTCTGGGGCTCTGCTATTCAGCCCCTTTCCATAGCTGTAGAGTGTGAATTTCTTCAAAACTGGCTCAGCTATCACTCCCTGAAATATTTAATTACATGTAAAGATCTTGAAGGCTATCTGTTACTTCCCAGGGAAGCATTTCTTTTTCCTGCTCCTTCTGAAGCTGGCTGCTTGGAAAGTAATGAAATTGAACTGAAGCCGAAGCAACCAGCAGGCGTAGCCATTACTGAAAGGAAGAAGCATGAGGAAGAGATGAAAAGGGTGACAGGGAGATGGAGCCAAGGGAGGGGCAGGGAGTTACAGGAAATATTCCCAGAGAGTGAGTGAAATGCAAAAGGTGAGAAAACCAATGCGTGTGGAGAAGAGGGAGAAGGGGGCAGGAAAGATAGACAAATGGGAGCCGGACTGGGCTGGGTCCAGCAGGCCCCCAAGAAGAGAAGTAGGGTCACAGAGAAGAGGGGTGGCAGATGGGAAGAGAAAGGGCCGGGCAGAAAGGAACAGAGACAGGCAGCCAACCAAGAGCTTAGCAAAGACAGAGGGATGTAAACAGCTTGTGGCTCCAGAATTTCGATCAGGAGTGGGGGATTTAGGGCAGCCATTTGGTTGGAAGAGAATGGCCGGACCAGGAGATGGGTTCTGAAGCTGCCTTGAAGAAACAAACGCTCTGCCCTTCTTAGCCTGTGTAACTATTTGCGTGGCTTGGTGGAAGAACTGATGGAGGTTATGAGGCGCCAAAGCTTCCACCCAGGCACCCCTTGCTGCAGCCTGTACAGGGAGGAGCACTGCAAAGATGGGAAGGCCGCACGGGCATCGGTTCCTGGCCCCTGCCCCAAGGAGAGCTGACTGCCCCGTCTCTTGCAGGCTGCGACAGCGACCACTGGGGGCCCCACTGCAGCAACCGGTGCCAGTGCCAGAACGGCGCCCTGTGTAACCCCATCACAGGCGCCTGCGTGTGCGCCGCCGGCTTCCGTGGATGGCGCTGCGAGGAGCTCTGCGCGCCTGGCACCCACGGCAAGGGATGCCAGCTGCCGTGCCAGTGCCGACACGGTGCCAGCTGCGACCCCCGCACCGGCGAGTGCCTCTGCGCGCCTGGCTATACCGGCGTCTAGTGAGTCATGCGGCAGGGCCCGGACCACCGGGCGGGACCTGGAGGGGCGGGACTTGGAGGGTGCGTGGGTGGGGAGAGTGGAGGGGTGTGGAGGGGCTGGGGCGGGGCCTGGAGTGGCCGTCTTACCGCAGCTGCACACCCAGCCCTGGGCTCCTTGTGGGTGGGCTGGCTGGTGGGACCAGGAGGGTTGGGATAGTCTTGGCTGTGAAATCTCCTGTGAGTCTAAATGCCCAGGCCTCACCCACGCAGGTCTCAGATTCCTGCCTTCCAGGACCCCGTTGACTGGTCCTTCCTGAGACTGCCCGAGTGGGCGCTCCCTAAAATCCTCCCAGGAGGCCCTTCCTAGGAGAGACAGCCCTTATCTTGGAAGTCTCTTCTGACCTTACCCCATATGATGCTGCTCACCTGGGGCCTTCCCTTCTAGGGCATTTGGGAGAGGTGTGACACACATAGAGAGAGGTGAGGGTCCTGGGCAGATACCATGTACAGATTTGGGAGGATTACTCCGCTGTTCCTCTCCCCCACTTTCTCTCCCGAGACACCGAACAGCCACTCACTCCAGTTCCCCGCAGAATAGTATTGACAGGAGACCTACAAGACTGCTTAGCTGAGACCCCCTCAGAGGCAAGATTGAAGTTCTCCTCCCAACCCTGTAGCAGGCTCAGTGGCCTCTCCAACAGCCTAGATCCTGAAGGGTGGCCAAGGACTCTAACCACAGAGACGTTGTTGATTGAGGGTGTTCCCTACCCCGATGTCTGGTCAGCTCCCAAGTTCTAGTGAGCTAGAGGCCAGGGCCATTGGATGAAGGCCCAAGACCAAGACCCCATGCAAATCCTGCCCCACACTTCAACAGCGCCCAGTCCCTGCACATGAGCCTGTCATGGGAGCTGGGAGCCTTCCCGAGCCTGGAAGGAACGTGCTCCAGATTCTTCCCCTCTCTGAGTCTAGTCGGATTCTTGAAGACGGGATCCATGGGCACTTTTCAGTGCCTTCATTCATGGGATTACTTTGGCCTGGCATGCCCTTCCTTCCATTCTCCTGGTGAAATTGACTTCACCTTTAAGGCCCAAGTAAAATGTCTTCCTCCTCGGGAAGCCTTCCTCAGCCTCCTCCCCAGAACAGTCTTCTTTTACACTAAGAACACTTAAGTCCATCCCAAAAGTATTGGCCCAAGCACCCTACATTCCAATGTATTCAGTCTGAGCCCTGCTTCCCCCTCCTGGCCGGGAGCAGGACTGCAGCTCAGCTGATGCAGATCCATTGACTGTGAAGGAATTCCTAGTGAACCCTGGAGCACTGGGGCCCTGCCACCTGATCTGAATGCTGCTGTGTCTAACACCTCTGCTTCTCCATGCAGCTGCGAGGAGCTGTGCCCTCCTGGGAGCCATGGAGCTCACTGTGAGCTGCGCTGCCCCTGCCAGAATGGGGGCATCTGCCACCACATCACTGGCGAGTGTGCCTGCCCCCCAGGCTGGACGGTAGGTGGGCCCAAAGGATCTGGGTGGGGCACTGTAAGAGGACTGAGCATTCCTCACTCACACACATCTTAAAAGGCTAAATTGGCTGGGTGTGGTGCTCACGCCTGTAATCCCAGCACTTTGGGAGGCCAAGGCCTGCAGATCACTTGAGGTCAGGAGTTCGAGACCAGCCTGGCCAACATGGCAAAACCCAGTCTCTACTAAAAATACAAAAATTTGTGAGGCATTGTGTCATACATCTGTAATCCCAGCTACTTGGGAGGCTGAGGCACAAGAATAACTTGAACCCAGGAGGCAGAGGTTGCAGCCAAGATTAAGTTACTGCACTCCAGCATGGGTGACAGAGTGAGACTCTGTCTCAAAAAAAAAAAAAAAAAAGTTATTCTCCCACTGTGAATACCCTCCCTCCTATTTAGTGATCCCTAGGGCATCACTAAATGCTGCCAGTGGTGCCGTGGACACAGCTTTGAATCCCAGGTCTGCCATCTCTAAGTGCTGTGTGGCCTCAAGCAAGTTACTCACCTCTTTGAGCCTGTGGTCTCTCCTGTCCAAAGAAATTGAATTCTTCTTGTAAGATTAGCTCTGTCTTTGGGTATAAGCACCCACATGAGCAGCCATGGGCCCTGGGCCAGAGGTGGCAGAAAAGGCTGGGAAAAGAGGAGAAACAGCAGGTATGGATGACCTGAATTTATCTAACTTTGCCCCCTGCACTTGCACACACACACATTCTGATTCTGTGGGCCCCAGAATCTGTATTTTAACAGGTACTGCAGGTGATTCTGATGTAGCCTCAAGCAGCCCAGGTCTCATGTCTGGGAAAAACCATTGTGGGAAAGGAGGATAAGATTTGTAACCTCATGGGCCTAAATTCAGGTCTCACAGCCAATGTTGACCCTGAAAAAAGCCTCAATTACTCTGCTTCCCCAAGTACAAAACTGATATAACAACAGTGAGCCCTGCCCTACCCAGCTGCCATGGTTGGTGGCTGGCTCATGTGAGGCTATGCATGTCTAAAGTCCTTTGCAAACTCTGAAGCCCTCTACGATGGCTTGATTTCTATCCCTGGGTGCCATAAACCCTCCACAAGCCTCCTTTTAGCCAACACACCCTGCCTGCCAGTGCCTGCCCCACAGACCAAGCCCTTAGAGGCAGTGAGTCAGCTGAAGCTGACCTTCCTGGGCTGCGTCCCTGCCTCTGACTCTCCAGTAACATGCTCTGTTTCAGGGGAAGCTCAGCGACACAGTCCGCCACCTCCCCTGGGGCCTGAGGCTTTGCAAAGCCAGAGAGGACAGGGCTGCTGAGCAGAAGCAGGATATTTTAGGAGGCTGTGAATGCAGAGGTCACAGGGACAGATGGGAGGACACCTGCAGGGCCCATCGATGCAGGCACAGTCTTGTCAGAATTTTTTTAGGGCAGGAAAAGGACCTTGGGGACCACTTGGTCCCACAGCATCCAAACCTGACTGCACACCAGAGCTGACAAGCAGGTGGCGGGGAGTTAAAATACAGATTCCCAGGCTGCGTCTGTGACCTCCTGGGACTGGGGGATCTCTATTTTTAATAAGCTCCCCAGATGGTTCTGAGGCAGCCAGTCCTGTCTGCAGGTCTGCATTTGGAAAGAATTAATCCAGACCATAGGACTTCCTTCTGTGTTTCACAAAACCCTATGGTTTCTTGTGGGAGAACTGGGGCAGGAGCCTAATCATTAGGAATCTGGTGCCCACCCCACCCCCACCTCTCCATTTTAATCTAGTTTCTATAGTGAGGTGCTCTAGGTAAGATTTCACATATAAACAGGGTTTCCCAGCTTTAAGAGATTTGGATCCCACTGGTCTGTCAATACCTTCCTTTCTCAGATGAAGAAGCTGAGGCTCAGAGGGGGTAAGGGACCTGTTCAAGACCACACTGGTGGTTAGGAGTGAGGTGGAGCTAGAATCCAGGTCTCCTGACTCCCAGCCCTTAGTGTCTGTCTGTCCATCTGTCTGTCTCCTCTGAGGAAGAAAAAGGGACTGCTACCACCTCTCCCATACCTGCCCATTTCTTCCACCCTGAACCAGTCTCTGGAAAGACCCTCTCATCTCCAACCAGCTTTCAGAAATCCACCCAGCAAGCGGGGTCCTCAGAGGCCCAGCTGCATCACAGAGGTTGGATCAGGAAGTGGTGGGCAGAACAAGCACACAGCATCCCTTTGCCTGTAAAGGCCTCTCTGGAGACACTGCTGAGGCTCGGGTAGTTGAAGAGGGGAAGGTGAGAAGCAAACACACAGGGGGATTGTATTTCTCCCCAGCACAGCGAGAGGTTTGTTCTTCCAGATGACAGGAAACTCTGTTGACAGAAGCCTTTGGATTGAGGACTTTATGTTTTTAATTTTACTGTAGACAATTGCATTTCTATTTTTGACATAGCATTTAACTTGCAGATTTGTATGAATTATTAATACCCCTTGTGCATGCAGAGTCACCGTATAATGAAGTTGCACTCACGCCTGAGGCTCCTCCCAGGGACAGCCGGGACCAAGGAACGGATACTGGGGAGAAGGCTCCCCACTTTAGCATCTTCCATTGCCTGACTTCCCAATGGCCCTATGTGACTTCAACCACACATTTTCCAACTCAGGGATATACAGATTGCTGATTCACACCATGCACCTCCCCAAAGACCCGGGCCATTGTGTGGAACTGGAGAGAGGAGCTGCCAGGCCAGGAACTCTGGCTCTCCAGGCCCCTCCTTAGAGATTCCTGGCCACCAGGCCCTAAGCGTGCCCACAGGATAGTCTGCTAGCCCAGCATGTGAAGCCTGTTTCAGGCAGGGTCTTTGCAAAGAGCCTGGGGAATTGTTTCCCCTCTTTTTCCGGGCTCTGAGACCTTTCAAAGCAGAGAAATCGGTCTGAGTAGTTTGATGTGAGTGGGAACTAGAGACAGAGAGAGAGAAGGAAATAGGATTGACATCCCCCACCCTTCTTATGTTGGGGACTGGATACGGTGTGTGTGTGCCTACATGCATGCATACACACACACACACACACACACACACACACACACACACACAAAGAAAAGAGACTGGAGGAGAGGAGGCTGAGGAGCTGGGAAACAGGACCAGTTATCCTGGAGGGCCAAAGAGAGGTTTCGCATGGTGAAATCCTATCTCTACTAAAAATACAAAAAATCAGCCAGACATGGTGGTGGGCACCTGTAATCCCAGCTATTCAGAGGCTGAGGCAGGAGAATCGCTTGAAACCAGGAGGTAGAGGTTGTAGTGAGCCAAGATTGCGCCATTACACTCCAGCCTGGGCAACAGAGCAAGACCCCATCTCAAAAAAAAAAAAAGAGAGAGGGGTTTTGGGGCTGAGGCCTAGTATTACAGATGCTTAGGTTTGAGAAAAAAGATTCATGGAGCCCCACTTCCTGGCCTGTGGCCTGGATCACCTTCACAGCACTCACACCAACCACAGCTCACTGTCCATTGAGGGTGTCCATGCCACCCTGGAGCATCACTGATCATTAGAAATGCCTTCAGATGCTTGGTGAGGCTGAGTTGCCTCCCCTCCAGGAGAGCTGGCATGGCCTTAAGTCCTTTCACCATCTTGGCCCCTTCTCTTCTTATGTTCTACTTAGCCAAGATCCTTTTTTTTTTTTTTTTTTTTTTTTTTTTTTGAGACAGAGTCTCCATCTGTCGCCCAGGCTGGAGTGCAGTGGCGCAATCTTGGCTCACTGCAAGCTCTGCCTCCCGGGTTCACGCCATTCTCCTGCCTCAGCCTCCCAACTAGCTGGGACTACAGGCACCCACCACCATGCCTGGCTAATTTTTTGTATTTTTAGTAGAGACGGAGTTTCACCATGTTAGCCAGAATAGTCTCCATCTCCTGACCTCGTGATGTGCCTTCCTCAGCCTCCCAAAGTGCTGGGATTACAGGCATGAGCCCCCACGCTGGGCCACCAAGACCCTCTTAAAGTGTGACTGTTTTCCAGATTTTAACAAAGCCATTTGGTCTAACCAGTTCTGAGAGGAGCAGAAAATATCACCTTACCCCATGTCCAACCTTCTAGAAGCCACAGCAGTCCAAGATCCCACTACAATTGGAGATACACACTCAACTGACCACACGGCAAGTACATGAATCTGCTGAGGCTGCCATAACAAAGTGCCACAGACTAGGCGGCTTGAACAACAGAGACTGATTCTCACAGTTCCAGAGGCTAGAAGTCCAAGATCAAGGTGTCGGCAGGGTTGGTTCCTTCTGAGCCTCTTTCCTTGGCTTGTAGTTGGCCATCTTCTCCCTATGTCTCTGTGTCGTCTTTATTCTGGGTCTGTCTTAATCTCCTCTTCTTGTAAGGACATGAGTCATGTTGGATGAGGGCCCACCCAGATGACCTCATCTTAACTTGATTACCTATGTAAAGGTCCTGTTTCCAAATACAGTCACATTCTGAGGTACTGGAGGTTAAAACTTCAGCATAGGAATGTTGGCCGGGCACAGTGGCTCATGCCTGTAATCCCAGCACTTTGGGAGGCTGAGGCAGGCGGATCACCTGAGATCAGGAGTTCGAGACCAGCCTGGCCAACATGACAAAACCCAGTCTCTACTAAAACTACAAAAATTAGCTGGGCGTAGTGGCGCATTCTTGTAATCCCAGCTACTTAGGAGGCCAAGGCAAGAGAATCGCTTGAACCCAGGAGGCGGAGGTTGCAGTGAGCTGAGTTCGTGTCATTGCACTCCAGACTAGGCAACAGAGTAAGACTCCATTTCAAAAAACAAACAAAAAAGAGGAATATTGAAGGGGTACACTTCAGCTCATAGCAGCAGGAGAGAAACCACAGGCTGTAGCCCTCTCCTAAGCTGACTTCTCTGGCTGCTCTCTCCCCCTGCCTCTCCCCAAAAGGCTATTCTTCTAGCCAGCAGTGGGTGATGACTCCTATGGTTCTCTTCCACTCTTCTCAGTCTCAGGTTATGTGGGGCTCCCACCATGTGCCACCTCATCAGGTGTCAACTTGGTTCAATTACTATTAATTAAGTGCCCCCTATTTAAGGCACTATACTAGGTTCCTTCACATCTCTAATCTCACTTCCTCTTTATAACCACCTGGAAGACTAGGAGTTACTACTCCCATTTTATAGATGAGAAAACTAAGGCTCAGAATGATCACCTGACTTATCCTAGCTCACCTATCTGGGAGGAGGCAGAGCTGAGATCTGAGCCCAAATCTTGACTTTGAACCCAGTGGTCTTCCCATCACACCAGGCAACAGGACCTCCAAAATATCAAATTCTCTCAGGCCCCAGGAGCTCAAACCAGGGAAGAGGACTAGAGATTCGGTGGGCTTGGATGCCTGCAGTTTGGGAATCCTGAGCAGGGGCTGAAAGAGGTGCTCACCCACTTCACCAAACAGTCTCAATGATGCTTGATTTCCCTAGGGAATGCCAGAAGGACACATTCTATGCACCAGACTCCTCTACTGACCTCCTCAGGGAGCACTTCTCAGGTTGTGTCTGAGAAGCACTAAAAAGGACAGGAACCTGGCCAGGTGTGGTGGCATGAGCCTGCAGTCCCAGCTCCTCAGGAGGCTGAGGCAGGAGGATCAGTTGAGCCCAGAGGTTCAAGGTTACAGTGAGCTGGGACCGCAACACTGAACTTTAGCCTGGATGACAGAGTGAGACCCCATCTCTTAGGAAAAAAAAAAAAAGTTTTTTTGGCTGGGCACAGCGGCTCACGCCTGTAATCCCAGCACTTTGGGAGGCCGAGGCAGGTGGAGCACATGAGGTCGGGAGTTCAATACCAGCCTGGCCAACATGGTGAAACCCCAGTCTCTACTAAAAAATACCAAAATATTAGCTGGGCGTAGTGGCGGGTACCTGTAATTCCAGCTACTCAGGAGGCCGAGACAGGAGAATCGCTTGAACTCGGGAGGTGGAGGTTGCCATGAGCCGAGATCACGCCATTGCACTCCAGCCCGGACAACAAGAGTGAAACTCTGTCTCGGAAAAAAAAAGAAAAAGAAGTTTTTCCAAGAGTGTCCTTATCCAGCCCAGGACTGTAGAAGACTGAGTCAGATAGAAGCCAGAAAGCCTTCTCCCCCCTCATGAATACCTAGAACTTTTAATGTGCACTGAGAAAGGCCCCTGCGATACCTGGAGTACCCCCACCACCTCCAGGAGGAAGAAGAACCCCTACTCGGAGTGACTTTTGTCTTTTTCTTTTCTTTCTTTTTTTTGAGATGGAGTCTCACTGCGTTGCCCAGGCTGGAGTGCAGTGGCACAATATCGGCTCACTGCAATCTCCGCCTCCCGGGTTCAAGTGATTGTCCTGCCTCAGCCTCCCGAGTAGCTGGGATTACAGGCACCTGCCATCACGCCTGACTAATTTTTGTATTTTTTACTAGAGCTGGGGTTTCACCACACTGGCCAGGCTGGTCTGGAACTCCTGCCCTCAAGTGATTCACCTGCCTTGACATCCCGAAGTGCTGGGGTTGCAGGCATGAGCCACCGCACCTGGCCTCAGTGAATTTTCTCTCCCCTTTTCTCACACACACACAGTCTCTCACTGTCCTCAGCTGCTTCTGCCCCTCACTCCTCCCTCCCCTCCTCACCTCAGTCCCTCCTCTCAGCCCCTCTACTTCTGACTTGTGTGTGGAGGAGAGTCTGAGCTGAACGGCCTCCTATTTAACTCATTACAAGTAAACTGGATGATCTTGAAAGATGACTCTGCTCTGGCACAATTTTCCTGAATAAACTAGCTTCTAAGGGTTGGTGATTATTGGTGCTGAATAATTGTGTGTTGAACTAATTGATTGATTAATTGGAGGAACATCCTTGATCTCCATAAAAGAAATGACTGTCGGGTGTGTGCAGGGCTGGAAGGGCAGCAGGAGACAAGAGCAGGCTCAGATCTGTTAAAAACCTAAGACTCATGCGTGTAATTTTAAGTTACATAATACCACAAGGCTAATGCTGGGGGGCGGGGGAGTCCCCTGCTCCATTTACAAATCCTACTCCCTAAAGGCAACTACTTTCAAATCTTTTAGATATTTCTTCTGGCATTTCCCTCCATTTTTCTACATAACATGCTTTATAGCCATTTCTTGACTTTTCCATTTTAGACAGTCATTGAATCCATTGACTTCCTGCTGTAGAATAAGATTCTGCTCTGCCATACACACACATACAGATGCAAGCAACCCCTCTCCCACCCTCCCAGTGGAGTTATATTACAATTTGTGGTTAAATCATTAAAAAAAAAAATTTTTTTAAGACGCAGGATTTGGCTGGGTCGCCCAGGCTGGAGGACAGTGGCTATTCACAGGCACGATCATAGCTCACTGCAGCCTTGAACTCCTGGGCTCAAGTGATCCTCCTGCCTCAGCCTCCTGAGTAGCTGGGACTACAGACAGGTGCCACCATGTCCAGCTTGGTTAAATTATTTTTTTAATATTTATGTTAATATACATGTGTATTGTTACTAATTTACCCTTAAAACTCTCTTGACAGAGCTCTCAGACTCCTCTCAATAAGGTCAGACCCATCAGAAGTCTCCCCAGGTTTTGCTTTTGTTTTGTTTTCGAGGCAAGTTTCTTAGAAGCCTGTATCTTCTGTTCCAGTCCGAACTCTTTAACTCTGTTCTCCAGGCCTGCAGCATAGCTGTCATCTGGGGCTTCCTTTCACTGCTGTCCTGGGATTCCTTTCACCTCTATCTTCTGTTGGAGTCCCTAGTTCCTGGAATTCATACCTTTCTTTTTCATGGGTAATTTTTTTTTTTTTTTTTTTTTTTTTTTTTTTTGAGACAGTTTCGCTCTTGTTGCTCAGGCCGGAGTGCAGTGGTGCGATCTCGGCTCACTGCAACCTCCACCTCCTGGGTTCAAGCGATTCTCCTGCCTCAGCCTCCCCAGTAGCTGGGATTACAGGGATGCACCACCACACCCGGCTAATTTTGTATTTTTAGTAGAGATGGGGTTTCTCCACATTGGTCAGGCTGGTCTCAAACCTCAGGTGATCCGCCCATCTCAGCCTCCAAAAGTGCTGGGATTATAGGTGTGAGCCACCGTGCCCCGCTTTCTTGGGTAATTATTTTTTTATGGAAAACAAATCCTCCAGTAACTTTCTGAGAAAGTATTTATGAAAGGTTAACTTTTTGAGGCTATTCAAATCTGAAAATGTCTTTATTGAGTCCCCTACTTTAGTGTTAGTTTAGTTCGGTGTAGAATTCTAAGTTGGAAATGATTTTTTTCCTCTGGATTTTTAAGGCATTGCTCCATTGTCTTCTGGCTTCTAGTTAAGAAGTCTAAAACCTTTTGATTCCTGATTTTTATATGTTTGTTTTCCTCTTTGTATTTTCATTTTTGTTTTTGTAGAGATGAGATCTTGCTTTGTTGCCTAGGCTGGTCTCCAACTCCTGGGCTCAAGAGATCCTCCCACCTCAGCCTCCCAAAGTGCTAGAATTATAGGCATGAGCCACCACACCTAGCCTGTTTTCCTCTTTCTAAAAACTGTGAAATGTAAAAAATCATTTCTTTATCCACAGAGATATAAAAGTTTATGACAACATGACTTGATGTGGGTCTTGTTTCATATTTTTGCTGGAGACTTTGTAGGCCTTTTCAGTTCAGAAACCCAGGTTCTTCATCCTTCCATTCTGGGAAATTATCTTTCATTATATTTTCCATTAATTTACTTACCTCTATTTTCTCTGTTCTACTGTCTGGAACTCCTGTTAATTAGATGTCAGACCACCTGAACTGGTCCTCTAATTTCATTATATTTTCTCTATTTTAATCTCATCTTTCTATCTTTTTCTCTTTCTCTCTCTGTTGTACTTTATAGATTTCCTCAACTTTCTTTTGGCTCTTCTATTGCAACATTTTAATTTCTGCCATCTTATTTTTAATTTTCAAGGCTTCTTTCCTACTCTCTGGCTATCCTCTTTTATAGCACTCTATTCTTTCACAGGTGCAATATTTTCTTATAGCTACCTGAGCATGTTCATTTTAATTATGATAGAGGCTTTTTTCCTTCTCTTTTTTTTAGGTTTTCCTTGTTCCACGCATGGTTCCTATTTCCTCTGTGTTCCTGTTGTCTATTTGTTTATTTCAGTGTTTCTCTTTCATGTGAGGGCCTGTTTCAAATATCTGGTGATCCTTGGCCATCTGTTCATGTTTTACAGTGAGCCTCAGAAAAGCTAATTGGACACCTGGGGGTGGAGGGCGATGTCAGGCGTGTTGACTGATGGGACTCTCAACTATCAATATCTTTAGGTCATTTCTCTTGAACTCCTCAGTGTCCCTAGAAAGGAACCATCCAACCTCCTGCCACAGGGAGTTCAGTCGGGCAGTCAGCCTTTAGGAGCGCAGCAGGGAAGAGAGCAGCAGGAGAGGTCCACCCCCACCTTCATCTCTGCCTGTGTCCCTTGTCCACAGCCTGTGACGCCAACCTCTCTGAAAGACTTGGACAATTCACCTGGCTATTCAAGGTGGGGGGAGCAGAGACTGGGGGTCTAATTCCCTATTTTATAAACTTTCAAACAGTCCTGTTTTGATCCTACCTGCACCTTCACCTTCAGAGGATCCCAGTGTCTCTGATTCCTGAGCTTTTTGAGGTTACAAAGGACTTCATCACCCAGGCTTATGACACTCCCTTTGCAGGCACTTAACATTGCCCAGGAAGCAGAAACCAAAGCAGTTATCGCTCCTCCACCTGCTTTTCCATCTTCCAGTGTGTGACATCCCTTGTCTCCTATTCCTCTTTTCCTTGTAGGTTTATACCTGTACCCCTTTAACTCTCATGTCAGTTGGGTTTGGGAAAGAAGCTGAGCAAAGTGCACGTCTCCACACCAGCATGTTTACTCAGCCTCCTTCCTTGTGTCTCCTCAGCGCTTTACTGTGTACCCATGTGAGAGTACTTAGTGCCTTGTACTTAGCTGTTTTCTTGGCTCTCTCTGCAGTAGACTAGGAAGACAGGAATCAAGTCAAATCACCCCTAGTGTCTAATACAGCACCTCGTATACAATAGTCAGTTTCTAAATTGTGCTGAATAACTGGATGAGCAAGTTGGCCTCCGTCTCCCATCTCCCATCTCTAAGAGGAGGCCTTTGGAGCCCTGGTGTCCAGCTGGCTGAACTTCTGGGAAGTTGGGTGGTCCCTGGAGCCACAGCAGCTGTGCCATTCCCAGGAAAGTTTGGCATCTCTGGAGCACCACCATACATGTCTTCCCACCTCTGTTTCAGGGAGCAGTGTGTGCCCAGCCCTGCCCACCAGGAACATTTGGCCAGAACTGCAGCCAGGACTGTCCTTGCCACCATGGAGGGCAGTGTGACCACGTGACTGGACAGTGCCACTGTACAGCTGGATACATGGGGGACAGGTAAGGATAGTGTTAACTGTTGTCTTTGCTGTCCATTTTACTCATTTTCACAGGAGCCTTGCAGAGAACAGCTCATAGCTCTGTCTCTGCCAGTCTTCCAGTTCCTTTCTCAGAAAGCACTCTGAGCTCTCCTGCCAGAGAGAGTTGGCACCTGATCCCTCCTCACCCTCGGCCTGCAGAGACACCCTCTTCTCTGGCCTAGTGGCCCAAGCCATGAATTTGCATGGGCTCACCTGGGGGAAGGACGTGAGCACCTGCCCCCACTCTCTACTCTCTGAACTCATGGAGGGAGGCAATGGCACAGATAATCCAAGGAAGCTGAGAGTGCAAAACCATTTCACACATTTTGCACGATTTCTTCTGGAAGGGGATTTTTAGTCCTAATTTGGGTTCCACCAAAAGGATACTGGCATCAGTTTGCATCCTCTGAAGGCCTGCGGCTTAAGAGCAGATTGAAGGAGGGTGCCAGTGTCCCGGAATGAAACCAGCCTTGCAGAGTGAATAATCAAAAAACACAGAACTGGCAAATTGCCATATGTGCACATGTGCCACAGCTGGAAGAAGGAGGCCATGATGACAGGGCAGGTGCAGAGGAAAAGGGAGAAACGGCAACCAGCATGTGTGATGGTGAGTAGATTGGAAGCTGGAAAAAGATATTTGAAACCCACAGAACCTGGGCCAAGTCTCTTCCCTCTCACCCTTGACCACATGGGTCTCTTCAAGCAGAGAAGGGCTGTACAGAGGTGGCCCCCACACCCCATGCCTGGTTCTGTGGGGATCCATGTTTCATTTCTGGCTCCTGGATTTTATGCTCTTCTCAGACAAAATGAGGAAACATTTTTCATCATTCCCTGCCTGGGTGACATCAGGAAGCCAGGAGGGAGGCTGAGTTAACCAATGAATCCCTCTGTTTCTAACAGACATAATCGGGGCTTCTCCAGCTCTCACTAGAATCAGCCCCAAATCCTTAGTGATGTCCAGAAAAGAGACTGTCCATTAGCCTTGGGCTGATTTACCTCCGGCTGGAAGTCTTTTAAGCCAGATCTGATCTCTTTGTGAGCCAGTGTTCATCAACGTGAACTTCCCCAGCGTAGAACGTGGGGTGTGGCATCTGGGGATCCGTCCCTCCCTGACCCGTGGGGGGGGGGGCTAAAACATTGAGTCCAGTTCCCATCCTCATCATCTCCCCAAATAAGGAAATGCTCAGGATGAGCCAGTATGGACTGGAACCAGGAAGACCCTCAAGCCAGCACAGGACTCCTTTGTCAGTCCACTTTCTCATGAGAGTGCAAACCGCTCGCTTGTTGTTGGAAATGAGCAGGCCCAGCACTCTAGCCGGCTAGACTCCACACGAGTAGACCCTAGTTCATTGGTGCTCTCGATTTTCCCTGTAAAGATGTGCCAAATAGAGAAATAATCCAAAATCTCTCTGCTTGTTGGAGCCTGGTCCATGATCCTGGGCAGAGAGAAACCTCTAAAGCCAAGGGGCCCTCCAGCAAGCTTTGTCAATCAACCACAGGAGAGTTCAATAGGAGGCCAGGCAGCATTTGGGCTTCTCGCCTAAACGGGCTGCCTGGTGTTTAATATTTTGTAAAATTGCCTCCATTAATTTCGTAGGTGACAGCTGCATTAACCCACCCAAATCATCACAAGCATATTAAAGTTGAGTGGGTGTAATAATGCAGGCCTCCCCGGATAGGCAGAAACCAGTGCAAATTAAACACGAAATGTAACGAGGGCTTTGCAGCTCATTTTGTAATTTAATTGAGCAATGTATCTGGTTGTTAATGGCAATATCGGACACATTAGATTGATATGGTGCAAAGGAAGAATGTTTAAGTAGAAAACTAATTCCTGCTGTGATTACCCTTCTGTTCCACGGGCTCCGTTATTAGCATGCTTTGTGTAAAATTCATTAGCTGTCGTTGCTTGATCTCTAAATAAATAAGTTGTTTAAATTGTGAGTAGGGAAAAAAAAGAGGCTGATTATGTAAATGAATGAGGTTGTCAATATTTCATTTCCAGATTGCTTTTCTGGGGCTGTAGATTCGGTCACCCAAAAAATGTAGTGGGCTAGGGAATTGCCCTTCTGAGGAGCTTAGGGTTCAGGGCTCTGTCCAGTCCTGCTAGGCAGGAGGGAGCAGGAATGTTTGAAAAGGAGCAGGTATCAGGAGGTATCTGGTTTGAGTTTTTTCACCCGACATTTGAGAGACATTCGAGGCCAGCAAAGCACAGAGACTTCTGGAGAAATCCATTTGCAGGCTGAACAGGGGCTGGCAATTCAGATATGATTATTCAGGTCTTCAGCTGCTCTTTTCCTCCCTTCTGCCTCAGTTTCCCTCCTTCCCTTCCCCCATTCTACTTCTCCTCCTTCTGTCTTCTACTTTCCATTCCTTCTCCAGACATCACCTTCTTTTTTGCCTCTTCTTCCCTCTTTTTTCTGCTCTCTTTCCGTTCATGAGGCCTCAGATTGACTGACATGTGACAAGATTTGCAGAAAGACAATCTGGGGTCATCTTGGCCCCATGCAGGCTGCGTGAGCTTGGAGCAATTGCCTCACTTGTCCCATGGCAGCCTCCTTAACTCCAAAGTGAGGGTGATGAGAATATCTGCTGCTCCAGGGGCTGGGGACAGGCTCTGGGGCCTGAGCAGCTGGAAACCCCTCGGTATATGGTGCCCAGGGCTGGTGTTGTCCTCATGATCCCTGCTGCCCCATTATTCTACCAGATCACTCCTTTACACAGTGGCTCTGAGAGGAGAGAGCTGGCGGCATCTTCTTAGGAAGGAAGCACTCAAGGCCAGACCCCAGTCACTGTCCTCTTCTCCTTGTCATTGTGGGCACAGAGCAACGAAAGCACAGAAGACAGACAAGGACACCCCAGTCTCAAGTTGCCAAAGCTGGTGCCCCACACACTGGCTGCTCTCATTCGCCACATACTTGCTAGCTGGCCCTGCCACATCCACGAGGGTCTGGCCACTCATCCTCACCGTAAACAACTGAGTCACCCAGACACAGAATCTCTCTGCCCTGTCTATAGAAGAATACTTCCACTCCCATGATCCTCCAGAATACATAATAAAGAAGTTAGAACTGTATTTTTTTTAATTGCTTTTCCCCTCTGATTACTGTAGAAGATATATAGAAAACCTAGAAAATTGAAACATATGATAATTAAAACACTGACTCCTCAAATCTACTCTACTATCAACATTTTAGAATTTTTCCCTTTGGGCTTTTTCATGCCTGAATTTAAGGCCAGAAGGTCAGATGGGCTCTGTTATAAGAACTGTTGAAAACAATATTAACATGAGTACTAATGAAAATAACTAACTTTTCGAATTGAGCCCCAATTATGGGCTGGGCACCTTTCTGTGTTACACACATTATCCCATTTAATTCTTGCAGAACCTGATGAGATTTAGTGAGTATCATCCCATTTTACAAAAAGGAAGAGGATGTCAGAGCTTTAGGTTAGTTCTCCATTATCCGCACTGTTGAATCAGTGCTGGAACAAAGATAACTAGAACTCCAGAGGCCATTTCCATTTGTCTTTGGGATGCAAGAAGTTGTCTCCCTCTTTTACCCCTTATTCCCCCAGGTTTACCCCTTGACTTATCCGGATCTAGTTGCTGTGACAATAAATTTGCATCCCCTGGGAAAGAGCCCAGGGTAGGGGTAATGGGTGTTGAGGCACATTCAGGAAACCAGGTGGTCAGCAGTGGAGGTCACACTCACCCACGGAGGAGCCACACCCTTGGCTGTGAGTTAAATGAAGTTGAATAATTATCCTCATGTTGGCAGCTCCAAGTACTAGCCCAGACATGCATAGGACACAAAGGGGGTCCCAGGCTTCCTCCTTGGGGGCTCACAGGCTGATGGGAGAGACTCAGCCCCTACCTTGAGGGGATGCTCTTCCAAGGAAGGGAAAATAGCCCTTGTCACAGGGCATTCTATAGTCCCATGAAGGAGGATGCTTCCTGTACTCGAGGGAAAATCCAGAGTCAGGGAGGGGACATGTCTCCCAGTAGGACAAGAGAGACTCTACATCTGCCCAAAAGGCTCACAAACCAGAGACACTGTATAGAAACAAAATCACCCCATTTCATCAGATCTAAGGTGCCACTGATTGTGAGATGCATCATTATTTCATACACTGCAAAGAAGGAAAAACACTGGCAATTAAACTATGATGATATCATCAGACATAAGACTTATCTGATTAATTTCAGAGATATAAAAATATATTTGAAAAACAAGGTGGCTCGTGCCTGTAATCCCAGCACTTGGGGAGGCCGAGGCAGGCAGATCATGAGGTCAAGAGATTGAGACCATCTTGGCCAACGTGGTGAAACCCTGTCTCTACTAATAATACAAAAATTAGCTGGGCGTGGCGGTGCACACCTGTAGTCCCAGCTACTCGGGAGGCTGAGGCAGGAGAATCACTTGAACCTGGGAGGCAGAGGTTGCAGCGAGATCGTGCCATTCCAGCCTGGGCGACAGAGTGAGACTCTGTCTCAAACAAACAAACAAAAAAAACAAGGTGTTTTTAAACCTACCTAAATGGTTTTTTGTTTAACGGGTGCGGAGTTTCAGTTTGGGAAGATGGAAACGTTCTGGAGATGGGTGGTGGTGATGTAGCACAACAGTGCGAATGTGCTTAATGCCACTGAACTGTACGTAGTTAAAATCGTCAATTCTATGCTGTGCACTGTCTTAGTCTGCTCATGCCACTATAACAAAATACCCAAGACTGAGTAATTTATAAACAACAGACATTGATTCTCACAGTGGAGGCTGAGAAGTTCAAGATCAAGGGGCCAGCAGGTTTGGTGTCTGATGAGGGCCCCAATCTCTGCTTCCAAAATGGTGCCTTGAAGCCTGTATCCTCAGAGGGTGAAAGGAATAGAAGAGCCAAAAAAAAAAAAAAAAAAAGGGACCTCAGTGGCTCCCTGTAGCCCTTTTATAAGAGCGCTAATCCATTCATGCCCTAATCACCTCCCAAAGGCCAAAGGCCACACCTCCTCATACCTTGGCATTGGGTGTTAAGTTTCAATGAGAATTTTGAGAGAAGCATTTAAACCATAACATGTATAGTTCACGACAACTTTAATTAAAAAAAATATATATTAGGCTTGGAATCAATAAAATACGGTAATACAAACTCATTGCTGGGGTCACTGAGGAGACCTGGCGTGAAAGGCAGAAATGACTGGGGTGAACTAAACCATGGAATACTTCCTGGAGGAGGAGAGAGAAAAGGGGAGGAGGCTGTGAGCAGGATGGAGCACACCAGGCCTGGGCCAGGTGACCAGGAGGACCACATCCTGGAGGATCTCGAAGCACAGGTGAGGGATCCCGGCCCACAGCCTCAGCCACACTCTGCTCTCCCACAGGTGCCAAGAGGAGTGCCCCTTCGGGACCTTCGGCTTCCAGTGCTCACAGCGCTGTGACTGCTACAATGGTGGGCAGTGTTCACCCACCACGGGTGCCTGCGAGTGTGAGCCTGGCTACAAGGGCCCGCGCTGCCAGGAGCGACTGTGCCCAGAGGGCCTTCATGGCCCAGGCTGCACCCTGCCCTGCCCCTGTGATGCTGACAACACCATCAGGTATGAGCTGGGAACCGGCGAGCTCGGGACAAGGGCGGGGGGTGCTCAGGTAGAAAGGAGGCTTGCTAGGATGTGGCCCCCCCACCTCTGGCACGGACATCCAGGCAGGGTGGGGAAAGGGCTAGGACCTTAGCACTGAGCCCTGAGAACTACTTTGATGAAAAGAAGGGGAAGCCAAGGCCACATAGCCACAGTCAGGACTAGAGCGAGGTCACTCAACTCTGTCCACCACACCTGGCCGCCTGCATTTCCAAATGTGCCTGTCTGAGACTCCACACATGAGAGCAAGGAGGGAGCAAGGAGGTGGGGTGGAGCACAGCTGCATGACCCTGGGGGCTGGGATGGCAGGGCTCGGGTGCCGCAAGCTCTGAGCACATTGTCCTGGAGAATATTTCCCCTCCACTTGTGTGGCATCCAACCAGAGCCAGGGCCACTAGGGCAGAAGTAGAGGCTTGAGCTGCAGAAGGTCAGGACTAAAAAGGACCTTAAAAATCAGTAGGGCCATCCCAGGGCCTAGAGAGGGTTGTCCCAACAGGCCCTGGCAAAGGTAGAGAAGCAGGAACAACAGGGGCAGCCCTTTATCAGGGCCTGGACTTGAGGCCAGCCCCTCCCTCAGCACTCTGTGTCCTTTGTGGCTTGGGGACATCTGGGCAGAATTTGCCCCCCCCCATCCCCCACTTCCAAAGGAGTCTGAACCTGTGAAGCCAGAGCTGCTCTGGTCTACTACTCCCAGCTCCCTTCCCTGCCTGCTTCATGCACCAGTAGGCACTGCCCCTGGGTAAAAATTGAGGCTGCCAGCCCCAGATAAATGCTCCCACAGCCCTTTATTGTGGCTGCCTCTTATCTGGGTGATGAAGGTCAGGGGAGCATCCCTTCTCCCTCAGGCCTACAGACAGCCCAGGGAAGACCAGCCACCCTGGGCATGGGTGCTGCTGCTGTTTGCAGGGCAGACAGAGAATCCCTCTGCTTTGCAGCCCTGTCCCTGGGACAGCCAGGACTTAGCCTTGGCTGCTCTTCGCTTCCAGGCTTTGATCTTTCACAGACCACTCTGGAGCTTCGTTCATTGCAAGCAGAGGCATCTCAGCAAGGGCTATGAGTCAAATGAAAAGTCCTCCCTCCCTAGAGTGGAGCAGCTGGGGTGGTATGAGGCAAAGGTGGAGCGCCCAGGAAGGAGATTGTCCAGAGAGGGTGCTAGAGCCAGTGGAGTTGGACTGTCCACGACCTGAGCATTCATTCACTGGGTCATTCATTCAGCAAACACTGAGCGCCTGCAGGGCTGGGCTGTGAGGAGGAAACACTAAGCACCTTCTACCATATTTCTTCAAATACAAGACAATAACAGTAGTGAGGCACAGCTTTATTTGGGTTACTACTAGGAAAATTCTATCAACTGAACCATGACACACCATTGATTGTATAACATACCCAATATCAGAGATGTGAAAATGTAGAGGAGAAGTACATCTTAGAATTGGTGAAATATATGTGGCTGGCCCTGCTAGGTTCCAACATGTGCCCAAGTAACTGTGACCCAGGACTATGTGATGCTGGTCAGGGAAGGCTTCCTAGAGGAGGTGGCATCTGGGCTGGGTTTGGAGAGCAGAGCGAGAGCTCCAAGGTGCTAATTACAGAAGTCCCACATGGCTGGTCAGGAGACTGAGGCAGCTGGCTCAGACTGTTCCATGTGTCTAAATATTAATATTCCAGGATCTGTCGCTGTTGGGAAGCTGAGGGAGGACCCTCTCCAAGACAGGAAGCAAGGCTGATGCTGGGGTCAAATGCAGGGAGCTCCTGCCACAGAAATCTAACCAAGCCCCAAATTAAAGGGCTAGTGTTTTCCTCCTGTGCCTGGGCAACTATGCCCTGTATAATTCATTCTTCCTCTGAAGGAGTCCTCGATGCATTATTAATCGGACAGGACTCCCTCTCTCTCCCACTAATCTCAGCCCATCCAATATTGATGATTATTTGCTTTACTGTCTTTAAAACGTATCATGTGTCAGGGACTGGGAGGGAGTAGCGGTTCTTCAGAGTGGGGGCTCTGAGTGTGCCCACCAGTCGACTCCCCAGCCTGGTGTCCTCTGAGTCTGCATCACCATCTCCTTGAGGAGGTGGGCTCCCTGAGGGCACCAGCAGCCTGGCTTGTCCATTCCTGTGGCCTCTAGCCTCAGCACTGCACAGTGCCTGCACAGAGTAGGCCTTCAGTAAGAGGAGTCCCTGAACTCATCTTAAACAGCCCATCCCTCTAGGAGGTTCTACCCATTAGCTGAAGTCAACCCCATTTTTTCAAAAAAACATATTTCCCCCTTTCTCTTGGTACACTGGCCCACTGAGCCCCTGGCACAAAGTTTTTGTTCAGTTGAGGTTAGGGTTTCTCAACCCTGCCACCATGAACATTTTGGGCTGGGGAATTCTTTGTTGTAGAGGGCTGTCCTGTGCTTTGTAGAATGTTGAGCAGCATCCCTGGCCTCTACCCACTAGATGCCAGTAGCACCCTTCTTCCACTGCCCGAGTTCTGACAATCAGAAATGTTTCCAGACATTGCCGGATGTCTCAGGGTGGGGCGGGGCAGGAAAAATTCCCGGAGGTTGAGAGCCTCTGGGCTAAATGAACTCTCTCATGCTGCACTTCATTGTTCTTACGGACATCAGAAAACAGCTCTCTTCCTCTATGTGGATAGAGGGAAGCCCCTCTCTTCCCATGAGGCTTTTTTGGCCCATTATAGAGTCTTCTCTTGAGATTCAAGAAAAGCCAAGGAATGACTGTGTGACTTCTAATCTTAAGACAGTTAAAGTTCAAGTACTGAGTGGGGATTGGGACTTCTGAGTCCTGCCCTCAAACCTACCTCTGTCTAAGCAAGTGTCCATAATAAGGGCACTTGATATATGTACATAAGATACATGTCCTTCTCCTCTCTATGCATAAATTTCCCAATCTGTCCATCACCTTTCATCAACCCAGTGGGGGGAAATGTTCTCCTGTGGTCTTTGAAAGTGAAGCTTCCACCCAACTCCCTGAGAGAAGGAACGTGGGATCCCTAGAAGCCTAGCCTCAGTGCTCCCTGCCTTCTGCAGAACTTACAACAAAGCCCCCACCACAACAGCGTGCAAGGTCTTGAGCATCTTTCCTAGGGAGACAAAGTAATCCCAGCCCCCAGCCAAAGAAAGCACTATCCACCCAGCTCCAGCCTCTCTCTGGTCTATGCCCTTCCAGCAAGGCTGCTGCACAGAGGTTGAATCCATGCCCTGGGAAGGAAGAAGTGGCTGGTAAGATTCTCCAACTCTTCATTCCCGTTATCAACTCTTTGTAGCACACAAAAAGAAACCATCCTCCTTCATACAGGAATAACCTTGAGAAAGAAAGCACCTGTGTGTATGGGCTCTTAAATGTCTCCTCCACAATTGGATTGTCATAGACTAATTCCAGCAGCCATGATCGTGTATTGCCTTTGAAAGATTTGATTCAGCCAACAGATGCAGCATTGATAGAAATCTCATAGCAGCTGAAAGAAAGGCAGAAAAATCCACTCTGGAAGGATTCCTGTATTGTTCAGCTTTCGGTTCCTATTAACTTGTGATTAATCTATGTCTGGGGGAAATGGGAGAAAAGAAAAAACCAGAGAGAATGGAACCAGGCTAAACACCAGTGACTGTAACTTCTGCCTGAGCCAAAAGCAGCAGCCCCTGGCCTGCCATGTGACTCAAGAGAATGGGGACCACCACCGGGAAGAAGGGATGCCTGGGAGAGGGGCTGTGCAAGTCACTCTGCTGAGGGACAGAGGTTCCAAGCATGGTGGTCGCAGCTCTCCGTCATGATCAGTCAGCTGTCACTCTCCATCCTCTTTTCAAAGGGATGTTTGGAGTTCCTATAAGACGAGTAATCAAATTAAGAAAGTAGATATCCCATTTCTAGAAATGGGATATTGTAGGGATATGAAAAAAAAGGAATGATTTTAGATTTGGTTTTGAGCCTTCTGGTTCTCAGAGTAGAGTAAAATTAGTGCCTAATGTATCTCTGAGCAGCCAAAGTGACAGCAGCAGAGATCAAAAGCAGGAAATGCAGAGTACTTAGGTCAGCATTTGCTAGCTCGATGGGCGTGGAGTGTGCTTTTCACAAGGTGGTGCCCTCACCAAAGTAAGAGCGTGTAATGGGTGAACTCCATCCAGCGTGACCATTTGCTAGGCAGAGACAGCAGAAGGATCTATTGATGGAAAAAGCAGAAAGGTGCCTGAGACCTTTCAGAGTCTCAGTGCTCAGCAGAGCTGATGGCTGCAGCCAAGACCTGCCAGGCCATTCCTAGATTCAAGCACGTCAGTCTCCACAACCGTAACTGAGCCAGTCTCTCTACACTAACCCTAAACCTCAAGGGAAGCTCTTGGAAAGATGCAACCTAAAGAGAAGAGTGCTCCAAAACCATCTGCAGAGCAGCAGGGCCACCAAGGAGCACAACTTCCCCACGGCACCCATGCAGGCTGCTGTCTCCCCTTCCAGTGCCTTGGGGCTCAGGGAGGAATTTTTCTCTGTAAAGGTCAGAAAGTCTTCGAACACTCATCATTTACACCCATTCCTCTTTGTTAGATACTTATAATTTTTATTGCTTTACATCTGTTTATAAATAGAATAAATGCTCAATTTTGGTAAGTTAGGGAATACGTAGACATTTAAAGAAAAAACTTAGAATCAGTTTCTCAATCCAGAGATAAGCACAAAAGCCATTTTGTGGTCATCTATCGATGTCTGTATCATTTTCATATTTTAGATTTGATATATTGTCATAGTTGAAAGATTTAATTTAGGTAACAGATGCAGCATTGATAGAAATGGCTTTGTATACAAAGTGCTTATTTCACTTAACCTTGTATCATTAAACATTTTGAAAAACAATTGAATACATCTCTTAGCATTCCTTCACATGGATGTTATAATTCATTTAACCAATACCCTGTGGTGAGAGGTGGCATGAGGCAGTGGACAAAATGTGGCCAGACAGACCTGGGTTTGAATCCCAGCTCTGCCACTCACTGTCTTAGCTATGTGACCTTGGGCAAGTCACATAACCTCTAAATGCCATCTGTGAAATACAGGCTCAACTGCCTAATTCACAGGTTTATTTGAAGATTAGAAATATATGTATAAAGTCCCTGGTGCCTCAATAGCCTGGTCACATATTATTTATTATTATTTAAATTGCTTCCATTTTCTACTGTTATAAATAATGCTTCAGGGAACATCTCCGTGCATAAATCTTTCTCCACAACTATGATTATTTCCTTAGGATAGAGTCTTAGAAATGGAATTACAAGACCAGAGTCTGAATACTTTTAAGTCTTCTGATATGTAACCTCAGATTGTTTTGAAACCTTTACCAGCATTTTAAAGCATAGTCACTGTTTTGATGGAGGAAAAGTGGTGTCCAGTTGTTGTTTAGACTTGATGAATAATGAGACTAAATACTTTTCTGAAATGATTACTAGCTACTTGCACTTATTATTCAAGAATTGCCTGTTCCTGTCCACCCCCTCATTTTCTGTGAGAAAACCAGGGTCCCTAGAAGAGAAACAGCTTGGCTAGGCTTCACACAATTAGTTTGCTCATTAATTAATTTTCTAAATATATATTAAGCACCTCCAGTGTGCCAGGGACTCTGCTGGGCCCTGAGAAGGGAACAAGACAAACGGCTGTCCCCCATAGAGCTGCAACCTAGTGGAAAAGACAGATGACAAATCAGCAGAAACGAAGAAAGAATCAATGGAAGATAATTGTATTTAGAGGAAGCTGTATTCATTTCCAGATATTCACCAGGGCAGTGAATATGAGCCAGGTGTTGGGGATCCATCAATGGTCCAGCGGGGCAAGACGCCAAGGCCCCATGGAAGTTAGCAGAACCAAGACTTGCCCCAGGTTCCCCCTGCCAGCCCAGGGCATGCTTCTCTTGACCTTATCCCCGGAGCTGGGCTCCAGAGCAGAGAGGCAAATGCCACAAGGAATCTAAAAGGCTCATCTCTACCACCCAGCACTTCTTTGGTGTGTTAGTCTGAGCCCCTCCAGAAGCAGATACCAAGAGCAAGAGGTTTACTAGGGGAAGCATCTGTGAGGGAAAGTGGGGAGGGAGCTGGGGAGGCTGGGAGAGCTGACAGATCACATGTGAGGAAGGAAGGAAGGAAGGAAGGAAGGGAGGGAGGAAGGGAGGGAGGGAGGAAGGAAGGAAGGAAGGGAGGGAGGGAGGGAGGAAGGGAGGAAGGGAGGGAGGGAGGAAGGAAGGAAGGAAGGAAGGAAGGAAGGAAGGAAGGAAGGAAAGGAAGGAAAGGAAGGAAAGGAAGGAAGGGAAGGAAGGGAAGGAAGGGAAGGAAGGAAGGAAGGAAGGAAGGAAGGAAGGAAGGAAGGAAGGAAGGAAGGGAGAGAGAAAGAGTCTTAACTCACAGCATGGTTCTAAGAAAGTTTGCCAGGATGGGGCATCTTAAAGCCAAGGTACCCATCAGAGGAGTCCCAGATCTCCCAAGAGTGTGCCCACCCTAGTGTCCCTGCTGTGCTCCAGCTGGAAGTGGCCTGGGGGAAATGTGGCCTCTGGATTTCAGACTCAGCACTGGGGCCATAGGTCAATTATGCTCCTGCAGGAGTTCTGAGCAGCACATGGTTACAACCGGCATCCCGCTGACCATGAATGGACATCAGCTGTTGGATCAGATGGCTGCCAGCTAGAGGTTGCCCGACTCTCTGGAGGTCATGCCAGGGATCCCCTGCCTCTAGCCGAATGGTCCTTTCTCTAGCCTAAACAGGAGACGGAGAAGAGCTTGCTCACTGTTAAAGAGCCTGGCAAAGCATAGGTTGGGGTTGCTCTGTCCAGGACAGACATTGCCAGAGAGAGGAGTCACGTCTGGCCCAAAGTCTTGTTTTCACTCAGCCCAACATTCATTGAACACCTACAATATTGAGAGCCACTGGCATATCACTGCTTCCTTCTCGTCCTGTTCCCACACCAGGCACTCGTCTTGTGTGAGGGATGGATGAAGCCTTGGACAGCATAGTCTATAAGCCAAGGGACTAAAAGGCCACTCTCTCTTTTGGTTTCCGTGTGTCTGAATTATAAAGAAGACTTGTGTGGGAGTCAGAAGCCCTGTGTTCTAATCCTGCTCTTGTCTTCTCCTTGCTGTTGACTTCAGGGTAGTTATATAATCATCCTGAGCCTCAGCTTCTGGGTGGTAATAAGATCATGTGGCCTTGGCATCCTCTGATAAACAGAAAAGGCATTGAGCATTTTAATCCCAGAGGTCCTTTGATCCTGCTACCCTGGGCAAGCCAGGCTTGGGGTGGGCAGAGGGCGGGCACAAGGCTGCTTCCTAGAACGAACTGTCTCCTCACCCTTCTCTTATCTGTGCAGCTGCCACCCAGTAACCGGAGCTTGTGCCTGCCAGCCAGGCTGGTCTGGCCGCCACTGCAATGAATCCTGCCCTGCTGGCTACTATGGCGATGGCTGCCAGCAGACTTGCACCTGTCAGAATGGCGCCGACTGCCACAGCATCACTGGGGGCTGCACTTGTGCCCCGGGCTTCATGGTAAGATGGGAGGGGCCTCCCGTGGCCTTCCTGACCCCCACTGGGCCAGCTCCCCTCACCTGCTGGTACAATCAGGAATGTGGCTTTGCACCCAGCTGCCTCCTTGTGTCCGCCTCAGAGATAGACTCCATGAGGGGAGAGCCCCTGAGGCTGTTCTCAAAGGGCCAAGGTTTGTAATACTAAAAATAATAGGAGGAGGGGGTCTTTCCATCACCCCCAACTCTGAAGGTTGCCTTCCTTTGTGCCCAGCTCCTCCCTGTCCATATCCTTATGCACACAATATTTTTACATCAGAAAAACCACAATGCACAGAGACAGTTTTGCATTCTGCTTTCTTTCACCCACATTGCTATGTTGCTGCTTGGGTTTCTTAATTATGGTTTTAAATGGCTGCATAACACTGCAGGAGTAGATATACCCCCAGTTTCCTCAGCCATTTTCTTACTGCTGAATATTAAGTTGTTTCCAGTGTTCACAGCGAATGTTGCAGTGAGCATCTTCATACAAACAGCATTTCCCCCGCCCACCCCCAATGAATTATTTCCTTAGGGTGAATTCCCAGGGTCATTGGGCATAATATATTTACAGCTCTTGATGGATGTTGCCATATGACTTCTCTCAAAGGTTCTATAAATCTACACCGCCACAAATTGTGTATGAATGTACCTATTTCAGAATAACTTTGCTAAAATTTTATTAATTTTTGCTAATTATATAGGTAGAAAATGGTTCCTCAATGTTCTAATTTGCATTTCTCTGATTATGAGGGAGAGTGAACATCTTCCCTATGTTTGTTTACAATTTGTATCTTCTCATGAATTATGCTGGTCTTTATGAGGTTTGTTTTGGGGAACTTGACATTGGAAGTGGAATCCTGTTCAAAGGCAGGGCATGTTCAGCAGGCTCAAGGAGTCAAACACTCAGGGGTTCTCTGTGGCCATATATTTAATTGTGCTGTAGGAAGCGGTACAATTGTGCAGTTGAAAGAGTGTGGCCTTTGGAACCAGACCTGGGTTGCACCCTGGCTCTCCTACTCACCAATTATGGGACCTTGGATGAGTGACTCAACCTCTCTTCTGTTCTGTTTCCTCACCTGTGAAATAGAACACCTGCCTTGCAAGGTTGCTATCAGGTGTCAAGATGGGATATAGAGAGTGTGCATTCTAGCAGGCCTCTCAGACAGTAGTAAATGTTCTAAGCACATATGGTCCTTGTTCACTTGCAGGTTCTGATTCAGTAGGTCCGGGTTGGGGCCTGAGGTTCTGCATTTCTAACAAGCTCCCAGGTGATACCAATAATGCTGGTCAGTGGTCCTCACTTTGAGTAGGATGCTGATGTGTAGCCATGGGTCTCAACTTGGGCTGCACACTGAAATCTCTAGGAAAGCTTTATAAACATCAATGCCTGGGACCCACTCCCAGAGATTCTGATGTATTTGGTCTAGGCGTGGTCTGGCTGAGGCCAATGTGCTGCCAAGATGGAGATCCACTGATCCACAAAGAATTCTTGTAGATCAAATGAGGGTTTGCTTGGTGACAATGGCTTTTAAAGCCAGGTTGCCTTGGTCTGCAGAGCAAGGCCCAGAACAAAACACTGTTCAAATTGAAATGTGGCTAGTTCTGAATTGAGATGTGAAGTGGAAAATACACATTGGATTTCCAAGGCTTAGTATGAAAAGGTGAATATAAAATATCTCGATAATTTTGTTATATTGATTACATGTTATATATATATATATACATTTATATATATATAAATATATATTTAAAGTGTGTGTGTATATATATATTTTCTTCTTTTTTTTTTTTTTTTAAAGAAAGAGTCTCACTTTGTCGCACAGAGTGGAGTGCAGTGGCACAATCTTGGCTCACTGCAAACTCTGCCTCCTGGGTTCAAGCAATTCTCGTGTCTCAGCCTCCTGAGCAACTGGGATTACAGGCATGTGCCACCACGCCTAGCTAATTTTTGTATTTTTAGTAGAGACGGGGTTTTGCCATGTTGGCCATGCTGATCTTGAACTCCTGGCCTCAAGTGATCTGCCTACCTTGGCCTCCCAAAGCGCTGAGATTACGGGCATGAGCCACTACTTCAGGCCTAAATGTATTTGTTTAAGTAAAAACACATTACTAAGATTAAAAAAAAAGAAAAAGAAAAGTGAAGATCTCCCTTCTTCTTCCCCAGTGCAGATAACACTGGGTGAAAATGAACTCTTCAGCATCTTTGAAAGAGAAGGAAGTCTGGTTTTCTCTTTAACTTACCTTTGTTACTGTAAATTTTTTGCTGTAATTTCCACAGTAAAATGGAGGTGCCCTGGGTTTTGAATTTGGGTAGGAGAGAATAATTGTTTGGGATTAAAAATCTCACATAGCCAAGTGGTCAGGTGACTGAAGGTGACTGCACCAGACTGCTCATGGGTGACCCGTGTCCCAGCTTGGCTTCTAGCATAGCTCTAGGACTTTGGGCATCTGTGGATGGGGAGTATACAGGGAGAGAGAAGAACCTATTAACTTCTAAGATGGTCTACTGTATGGACTCCATGGATCAAGTCAGGAAACACTGTTCTGGGGAAAAGTAGGAGCAAGAAAGTATGTGCATACATAGGAGTGGGAAGTTCACTGAGGGTTGTACGGTCTGGTCATACGCATTGTCTATGTGTCTGCTGGGGGTCTTGCCTCTCTGTTTCCCCTTCTTTATCCCCAGTTGCCTGCCTACTCACTGCTCCTCAGAACAAGGGAAAATCGGGGCCCCAGAAAGGCCTAGGAGACTGGCATCTGTTTGCTCATTGTCCCCAGTGCTCCAACAGTCTGGAGGCCAGGCCATTGCCTCTCTTCCTTGTACCTGAGATGCAAATGACTTCCTCTCCTTGAACTTTGGGGCACAGGTGCATGCCAGAGTCATCTCACTGTGGAGTCTCCCTGCCTGGGGCTTAGGGCTAAGACAGATTGTGAGTCAAGCTGCCCTGGTGAGACCCAGCGAATTCTCATCCATCTCCCCTGACCCAGCCTCATTATTCCTGGAAAGGCTCCTCTGGGGCTCTGTTGGATATTGGGCAGGGGCTGTAGGAGGTGATTACAGAACCGTTCATTGTTCTCAACCAGCATGACTCACTCCTGCCTGCATCAAGCCCTGAGGGGGAAGCCGTTCCTCTTGCCCTCACCCCAGCTTCTGAGTGAATGCAACTTCCCACAATTAGCCAGTTCTGGTCAAAGTAGGGGCAATCAGCAGAGCAGACTCAGCAGAGACTCGCCTCACGACGTCCCGCAGTCAGTAATAATTAGCAATGGCTTTGTTGGTTGCTTGGTTTGTGAATGTATGTTCACTGCCTTTATCCTTGAATGATTTTAGGATGAGTAATCAGTTAAGGACTAATTAAAGGAGCCCTTTTCTGGGTGTTTGGAAACCTTCATTCTAGGCTCAGTAATCTTGGACATGTCACTTCACCTTGCTGGGCCTCCATTTCCCTATCTGAACGATGGGAGGAGTAAACCAGTTTTGCCTGCTATTGGATGTGAGTAGCCCCCATGACAGTGGATGTGAAACCGCATCCTTAGCTGTCCCCTCTCACCCCAGCTCTCCCTGCCCAGGGTCTTTAGGGAGGATATTGGGACAGCTTTATGAAAGCAGACTCTGGGGGCTGAGAATGATCTCGGGCTCAACATAAACATGAGGAGTGCTGATGAAGTAGTGCAGAACCACACATGTGAGCTCAGTGACATGCCTGCCCTAGCCAGGTGGTCCCCACCCCTGAGAGCACAGGGACATGAGGCAGAAGCAGGCCCTGCTTGGGGCTGTGGACTGGCCTTCACACACTTCTACTTCCTTCCTAGGACACTGGATATTTCCTCTGCTAGGACTTAGGGGGCAGGTGGGAATGTGGAAGGACTAATCAGACCCCCATCCAGTCATCCAGGAACCTGTGTTCCAGTAGTACTCACATTCACACTAGCAGCGAACACTCACAGAATCCTAGCTGCATGCTTCATCTGACTTATGCCTCACAAGGACCCTGTGGAGATGCACTTTCACTTTCCTCCATTTGCAAACGACAAGCTGGAGTTCAAACAGGATTAGCGACTTACCTGGGATCACAAAGTCAGCAGTGGTGGGAGACACTGAACTCTCATGTTAGTTGATGAGCTTTCATTGAAGGGTCACCATGGAACCAGACAAATCTAAGTTCAAATCCTAGCTCTCCAATCCCCACACTGACTACTGGCAAGCCACTTATCCTGCCTAACATTGAACTTCCTCATCTGTTAAAACAAGACTTTCCTTGTGAGAATTAGGAACGTTATATGAAAAGTTCAAAGCCGGTGCCTGAAAGACGACAGACACTTGGTGAAGTGGTAGCAATTACTGGTAAGCTATGAGAGTAGTGGGGGAACGTTGCTTCCCCCATGCCCAGCATACTAGTAGGAGGGTGTTGGGATGAGCTGTACCCAGGGATACCCGATGGATCAGAGCCATGAACGTGCACAACTGCTGTTCTAGGCAGGTCCACCCAAGCACCTGTGGGTCACCCTGAATGGTCGGTCTCAGGAGGCACTGTGGGAGTGGACAAGCCTCTCAACATTTGGGGAAATGGAGATAGAGATGGGGGTGGGAAGAGAGCCTGGGCATTTTACATGTTCGCTTGGCAGCAGTGATAGAATCTCTTGGGGTATGCATTGGTAAATTGCACTGTGGCTGCCCAGTGGGGGCAAAGAGCCCTGGACCAGAAAACAAGAAATGAGTTTGTAGCTTTAGCTCTGCTAACTTTCTGGGCTTCTATTTCTCATCTATAAAATGGGAATGAAATTCCCTGCCCATTGGAAACAGTGGTGTGGGAGCTAGTCATTCCAGTGGGAGTGCTTACAAGCGGAAACAGCATCGTTTCAGCACGTTGGACAGCCTCATGAGCCAGGGTTTCAAGGCTACTCTGTGCCTTCTTAGAATCCAGGGTCCTTGCCCAGACAGAACACCAGGGTGAACAGGGATGGGAGAAGGCAGAGTGAGGGTTCACATGACACAGTGGTCAGACCAGCAGAGTCCTGGAATACCTGTCTCTGTGAGGATGACCCGATCAAGGAGGTGAGGACTTCTTCCCACCCCCCTGAGCTAGGGAATTAGCTGAATTGTGGATGAGGGGACTAAGTGGAGCTATCCATCCACTTGCAGGTTAGCATCACATCACCCCTCTCTGTGGCTCCCCACTGCCCACCAAATAAACCTCAAATCCCAGGTCTTTGTAACATGCCCTCAAAACTAGTCTACTCTAATCTTATCTCCCACTAAGTCCTGCCACAATCTATGCAGCACACAGAACTCATTTCCCCACACACACAGTACAGTAGTCCCCCTTACCCATGAGGGATACATTCTAAGACCTCCAGTGGATGCCTGAAATTGTGAGTAGTACTGAATTCTGTATATACTGTTTTTTTCCTATACATACATACCTACAATAAAGTTTAATTTATAAACTAGGCACAGTAAGAGATTAACAGTAATAACTAATAATACAACAATTATAATAATACATCATAAAAGTTATGTGAATGTGGCCTCTCTCTCTCTCCAAATATCTTCAAAAAAATTTTTTTAGAGATAGGGTCTCGTTCTATTGCCCAGGCTGTAGTGTAGTGGCACAATCGTAGCTCACTGTCACCTCAAACTCCTGGGTTCAAGTGATGCTCCTGCATCAGACTCCTGAGCAGCTGAGAATACAGGCATGTACCACCATACCCAGCTATTTAAAAAAAAATTTGTAGAGATGGAGTCTCACTATGTTGCCCAGGCTGGTGTGGAACTCCTGGCCTCAAGCAATCCTCTCATCTCAGGCTTAAAATATCTTATTGTATTGTACAAACCTACTCTTTTTTTCTTTTTGAGATGGACTCTTGCTCTGTCGCCCAGGCTGGAATACAGTGGTGTGATCTTGACTCACTGCAACCTCCACCTTCCGGGTTCAAGCAGTTCTCCTGCCTCAGCCTCTCGAGTAGCTGGGTTTACAGGCATGTGCCAACACACCCAGCTAATTTTTGTATTTTTAGTAGAGACAGGGTTTCACCATGTTGGCCAGGCTGGTCTTGAACTCCTGACCACATGTAATCCACCTGCCTCGGCCTCACAAAGTGCTGGGATTACAGGCGTGAGCCACCGTGCCCAACCACAAACCTACTTTACAACCACAGTTGACCTCAGGTAACTGACACTATGGAAAGTGAAACCAAGGATAAGGGGGCACTACTATATGTTCTCTGGGGCCTCTGCTTTTTCCCAAACCTCTACTTCTTCCTAGAATGCCCTTCCCATAGTCCCTACTGCATCTATGAAAATCCTCAGCCTTTCAGGAAATCAAAGGCTGCCTCTTCCATGAAGCCTTCCCTGAATACTCCTCTCTTCGGAATTAACCATTCCATCCCTTTGTTTCCACTGTGTGTGGCTCATACTCAGGTTCTATCTTCCTAAGGACAACATGTTTCCCTCTAACCCTGGACCCCCTAACAAGCCTACCATGCCTACCACACAAATATCTTGCTCAGCAAACTCCCTGAAATGAATGAAATCCCTGGTAGACCCAAAGCAAAAGTTTCTGGAACATTCCTGAGCTTTACAGTAAGGAAATTCATGGCATTTCCCCAGAGGCCTTGCCAGTAGGGCTGGGACTTGACTCTACCTGTTGGCTTCTCTGAAATTTATGTAAACAGATAGCTACAGTGGGACTGGAGCAGCTGACCCCTGACACCATCTCCAGATTCTTTGAGCAATGGCATGAGCTTCTGCCTTATGAAATTTTGTGTAGTGGTTTGCAGAGACTCTGGTGCCAAATTCTCTGCCTTCAAATACCAGCTTTGCTGCATATTAGCTCTGTGACCTTGGGCAAGATACTGTACCTCTCTGTGCCCCTAGTTTCTTTTATTTCCTTTGTGTGTGTGTGTGTGTGTCTAAGTCTCACTCTATTGCCCAGGCTGGAATGCAGTGGTGCAATCTTGGCTCACTGTGCAGCCTTGACCTCTCTGGGCTCAGGTGATCCTCCCACCTCAACCTCCTAAGTAGCTGGGTCTACAGGTGCACACCATCATGCCCAGCTGATTTTTTTTGTATTTTTTTTTTTGTAGAGATGGGGTTTTGCCATGTTGCCCAGGCTGGTCTTGAATTCCTGGCCCCTCATGATCTGCCCATCTTGGCCTCCCAAAGTGTTGGGTTTCCAGGTGTAAGCCACTATGCCCAGCCTGCCTCTAGTTTCTTATATGTAAAAAGGAATAATAACACAGCTTCGTAGGATTATTGGGCTGACTAAATTAATTAGCAAATATAAAGTGTTCAGAATGTCCAGCATATTAGTAATCTTTCAACAAGCATTAGCTATTATTGCTGCTGCTGCTGCTGCTGATGCCTCTACTGCTGCCGCAGTTATTTACACCAACGGGTCTCTCACTTGAAGAGGCTGACTGGTCCTGGCCTGAGTGCCCTGTTTGGGGGTAGAGGTGGAAATGGGGGTGAGAGGAAGGAAGCAGTTAGTTGAATCTTTCCCCTGGCTGGGAATGGCAGGGTTGCCAAGGGCTCCTAGGTTCCCAAGAGCAGCCACAGAACCAAGAATAGACTTCCTCATCACATGAGGGAAGAAGGCTGATTTCTCAGCCCCACCATGCTCCTCTGCTGACCAGCCTTCCTTTCCTTAATTAAGGCCTCACCTAGGCGGCAAGACTGATGGAGCCTCCTCCACTGCTGTTGGACTAATTACTGCCACCTTGGTACCTGCAGTGAACTGTCTGTGAGGTCACTGCCAGGGCTGCAAAGACTTGATTTCTCAGACCCCCTCCCAGCTGCCTGCTCCCGCATGGATCCAGTGTGGCTGGGAGATAAGGGGCCCTCTGGCCATTCCTCAGCCCAGATGCTCCCTTTCAGCTCCACTGTGATGGGGATGGGAATGCAGGAAGCAGAGGAGAGGGGCTCCAGTGTTCCCTCCCATAGGATTCGGGGCCCATATTTCTCCCCAGGATGACAGCATTTCTATTACCTTAAAGGGTTCATCTATTTATGCTGCAATTTTTTGAAGCCCTGTCTGCCATTATTGAACCCTGCACGCTGGCGAGGGGAGCGGGCACTCCATCACCCAAATGAACAAATTTGTTTCCGCATTTTTCTCCCCTTTCTCTTTGCCACTGGTAGGTCATACAGAAACCTCAGCTGCTCTGACCAGGGAAGGTGGGAGCGGGGAGCAAGAGTTATGAAAATTCAGATCAGTGGAGCAGTGACTGAATTTCCCTCCAAGCTTTCCGATGTCCTTTAAAGACGTTATGCTCCCCCGGCCTCCCCCCGCTGGGCAGGGTGCGTGTCTGCCTCTTGGGTAGCTCCTAAGCTGGAACTAGGGAGTGAGAGAAGTGTGACCGGTAGAGAATGCAGACTGAAAATGACAGCCAGGTGACATGGATATCATGTGTGTGCATTTTCTCTTCTAATTGTTTCATTCTTCATCAAGCTGAGATCTATAGACTGTTAGCCCTAAGAACAGAAAACCAGCTTCTCATCCCCTCACCCCCCACTATTGACTCATTTCCCAATTATTGTAGTAGAAGATTTTCCTGAATGCAGCACTGGGGATGAGGAATTCACCCTTTAGCTGCCATGCCTGTGCGAGCAGAGGAGTACAAATACCGCAAAATAGCAGAAATGATCCAAAAATACAACATACACACATACACACACACACACACACTCCAGGACCTAAATCCCAGCTCTGTTATCACCTCCTGTGTGGTCTTGTTGGCGTTACTTAAGCTTCTCAAGCCTCATTTTTCCAGCAATAAAACAGGATAATGAATGGCACTATGCTGTAGTGTTATTCTGAGGATTGAATTAGATAAAATAGGTAGAACAAAGTCCGGCACGTAGGAAATGTTCAGTAAATGTTTGTCAAGGTTTATTATGTGGCTGTGGAGAGAAGATATACTGCAAGCAAAAGGACATGGACTTTGGAATCAGACAGTCCTGGGTTGGAATCCCACATCTGTCAGTCAGTAGCTGTGTGACCTTAGGAAACACAGCCTCTTAGAGCCTGTTTCTCATTGGTGAGATGGATTAATAATGCCAGCCCTTCGACCCACTGAGCGAGATACAGGATGTAACACTGTAAAACAGGAATAGGTCTTCATAGTGGTGGAGCTGGGAGAATGCTCAGGGCTTCCATAGTGTACAGCAAAAAAAGCAACGTCAGAAAGGGAACGTGAACTTCCCTCAGGTCACACAGAATATCGTAACAGAGCTGGGATGGAATACAGGCGACATGACTCCCAGCCTACTGTTCTTTCCTCTTTTACCTCCGTCTCATGAGCTTCCTGTACCCAGAGCAGACACCTACTGATGTTTCCCAGGGCAGGGAGGGACGGTGGGGGTGGCAGGTCAGTGGGGGCACAAGGGGAGTCACCAGGGGGTTAAGTCATGTTGTCAATTAATTCACAGAGCAAAGTAGGGAAAATTGGTTTTATGTCACCAAGATGAGTCCAGACTTCCCTACCATACAGCTTATTAGGGAAAACTGCTGACTCTTCTACTCTAAAAAATAAACATTTGCCATCTCAGACCACCCTCTTGCTGTCATGTTCCTGATGTTCTTATTATCAGTGCCCTCATTACTGGGGTCTGGGCTGGGGCTTTGTCTCAGGCCTAGTGGCTGCAGCAATCTCTGTAGCAAAAGAAGCTGTTGGAGCAGATTTGAGGCATCTATGCTTTAAGTGTACCCAGTTTTCTTTTTGTCTAAGTCTCTAGCATAGATGGGGCTTCTGCTGGCTCCCAGTCCTAGCCAGAGCCCAGGGCCTGGGTCTGACCTCACCAATTCTAGAGGGCAGGGATAGGGCCACAAATCAGGGAAGCCTCCCTGAAAGGTCTGGAGAAAGTAGACAACCAATTGGGGGTGATGATGGCTCATATTTTGCAGTGGACCCTAGGCCAGGCACTGCGTTCTGTATACATTGTGTTTAATCCTCACAACAACCCCGTAGGGTGGGGCTGTAGGATCCCCACTTTGCACTCCGGGATTCTACCCATCCTTCCCAACAGCTTGTTTCACTGGTGCTTTACACCAGCCCCAGGAGACAGGCGTCTGCATTTGCACCCTCATTGTGCAGAAGAGCCCACAAAATCTAGTTCTAGTCCCCCCACAAAATCTGCAGGCCTGGAACAAAGAAAGCTGCTGGCCCTGCGCTCAAGCTTCAGTGCCCCAGCTCCCCAGCCCCCTAGTCCAGCCCCTCCCAGTCACCTCTCCCTTAGTCATTAGCGCCGATAATTCCATCTGCAAGAGTAATTATCAACCCCAGGAGGGGAAGGGATTCCTGCCAGAAGATGTGATTATGTCTGGAAAATGAAGGATATTGCAGAAAAAGGTCATGAATAAATTATGTCAAGGTGGGGCTAATAAGAAAACTAACAATGGGGGTAAATGCAAAAAAGAAAAGAAAAATCAACAACAAAAAAACTATTTAAAAGTTATCTCCCAGAAACACTAAAAAATAAATGTTCTCGCTTCTCCTAAAAGTTCTGAGGAGGGAGATACAATACCCAGAGACAGGCCCATGGCTTCACAATTCCCTGAGACAGGCCCAGGGAAGCCAGGCAGGGGCTCCCTGGCCATGAGGCATAGGTGTGGAGGAGGGTATAGGGAGTGGAAGGAAAAGAGTGGGAGCAGAGCAGGCGGGCCCTGCATGCCAGGGTGGGCTCTTGTGCTTAAGTCAGCAGGCAAGAGGGAGCCACTGCCATCTCGAGGAGGGGTATGACAAAACAGTACTGTATTTGACCTCCATTCTCTGTGTCAGGAGATGGTGATGTCACAGAATAAGAACCAGCATACAGGCCGGGCACGGTGGCTCACACCTGTAATCCCGGCACTTTGGGAGGCCGAAGTGGGTGCATCACCTGAGCTCAGGAGTTCCAGACCAGCCTGGCCAACATGGTGAAACCCCGTCTCTATTAAAAATACAAAAATTAGCCAGGCATGGTGGTGGGCGCCAGTAATCCCAGCTACTTGGGAGGCTGAGGCATGAGAATAGCTTGAACCTGGGAAGCAGAGGTTGCAGCGAGCCGAGATTGCACCATTGCACTCCAGCCTGGGTGACAGAGCGAGACTGTCTCAAAAAACAAAAACAGCATGCAGTAGATGCTCAATAGGTGCTGGATCCCATCCTCTCCACATGTCTTCACTGGAGGCTGCTTGGCAGAGTGGGGAGAGCATGGACTTTGAGTCAGGGAAACCCGAGTTTGCATCTCAGCCTTGCCATTCACCTCCTGGGTAGCTTAGGGCAGGTTCACCCTTTGCTTGCCTTGCATGTGGATGTTTCTTGTAGGATTGTTGTGAGCATGAGACAGAGCAAGCTCAACAAAAGCATTTGGCACGGAGGAGGTAAATCATAGCCTCTTCTTGCACCTGCAGTGGGCCTAGTTCCTGTTGGGTCATATGTAATAATAAAACGCTGAAAGCATCTATAGCATCTGGGCCAGGCACTGTTCTAAGAACATTACGTATATTAACTTATTTCATCTTCACTACTACCCTTGGAAGAAGGTACTATTGTAATTCCCATTTTGCAGATAGGGAAACTAAGACACAGAGAGGTTAACACCTTGCACAAGGTTCAAAAAGCCCCAGGGACAAGACCTGAATCCAATAGGCAGGTTGCAGAGTCCATGGGCTTGACATGCCTGCCTGCCCTTGACATGCCTGTGAGCTGCGGGCAAACCCAGAGTGATCCTCACTGCCCCCAACAGGATGAAACCTTAACTATGGCCTTGTGGGTGCTGGAGCCAAGAGAGCTGAATTTGGAAGTGGCTGACAAATGATGGGGGAATCAGGCACCTGTCAGGCAGCTCAGGGGAGGTGTCCGTTTCCCAGGTGGTGGCAGGGACGGAGTGCCCAGCCACCATGCTGTCCATCCACATCACTGTTCTCCAATACAAAATACTCATAATCACCATCTCATGTGCTCTCACCGCCCTCTGAGGGCTGTGATGGTGCCACTGACATTTTACAAATAAAGAAACTGGCATGGCAAGGTTACATAGTCTCTGGTGCATCTCAGCACTCCCCAGCCTAGGGCTGAGCCCCTACCCAGGCCCTCACTGCTCCTCAGGGTGCCTCCTCCTACCCCATCTCCCTCAGTAGCCCTGCTCCCCTCTCCTCCCTCAGGCCTGCAGCCCCACGCCAGGTCTGGCCTAGGCCTGAAGCCACCACTGTCTTTTCCTGCAGGGAGGTCTGACCTGAGCTCCCATCAAACCTGCCCCTTCCTGGGTTTGGGTGCCTTCATGGAGGGCACATTCCAGGCCTGTGTTCTGTGTGGTGAGGCACTCTGTGAGAACTTGACTGAGAAACCTCTAGGGCCAGAAAAATCTAGAGGAAAAAACCCAAGGGGCTGGGCACGGTGGCTCACACCTGCAATCCCAGTAGTTTGAGAGGCTGAGGCGGGCAGATCACTTGAGGTCACGAGTTTGAGACCAGCCTAGCCAATGTGGTGAAACCCCGCCTCTACTAAAAATACAAAAATTAGCCGAGCATGGTGTGCGCCTGTAATCCCAGCTACTTGGGAGGCTGAGGCAGGAGAATCATTTGAACCTGGGAGATGGAGGCTGCAGTGAGCTGAGATCGCACCACTGCACTCTAGCCTGGGTGACAGAGTGAGACTCCATCTCAAAAAAAAAAAAAAAAAAAAAAAAGGCCTGAGAGTTCATAGGAGTTGGGGAGTTGGGGATGGAGATGGACCAGAGGACACTGTGGACAGTAGAGGCATCTGTCCCCACCCCAACTCCTTTTTTGTTCTCTAGTAAAAGCTTCTCCAGTGTTAACTTCTGGGCTGTCTTTGCATTCAGTCTATAATTGTTTTTATAATGATTCCACAATCAATAATCAACTGGATTTGCCAGAGTCTGGACTCTCAGCCAGAGAGGAAGGGCCCAGACACCTTTCTAAAACAGGCTGGAACACTGAGTCACTCACCTGTTCTAGGGGGCCCTCCTTTATCGCCCAAGCAAAGTTGACACCTGGCGCTCAAGGTCATGCTGGCTGGGCCCAGCCTGACCTCCAGGCTCCTGCTGTTGCCCCTCATCACCCTTCCCTTACCCCTAAACTCCAGCAAATCCAACCTGCCTTACCCTGCAGCCCCTCAACCCACATGTGGCCCCACTGCCACGCCTTTGTTCAGTCTGCCCCTTCCCCTGAATACCCTTGCTCTCTATCCCCCTCAGCCAGGTCCTGCTGGTGCACCCTCCAGTCTCCATTCAGTTGCCACCTCCTTACATAGGCTTCTTGCTTTCTTCCCTATGGGATAGAGCCTTTCCGTAGGACCCTGACATACCCACTCTGGTGGCACATTGTGGATGCTTTTCTCCCATCTACTAAACAGTAAGCTCCAAGGGTCTGTCCAATTCATCCCTGTGTGCCTACTGTTTTCCCCAGCCTGCCACCTCCTAACCCCCAGCCTATCCAAGCCTGGCACAGTCCCCTGCACAGAGTGTCAGTAAATATGTGTCGAATAAATGCACAGATCATTTAGAAGCATCCCCTAAAATGTGAATGCACTGCATTTTACTCGGACCCTAGTTTTCCTTATTAGCCTCTGCAGGACCCTCTGTCCCCCACAGTCTGGTTCCCACCTGGGACATGGTCACCATCACTATTGTCAGACTCTGGCTCTGCAGGCCACTGCCCCAAGTCCACACTACACAGCCCTCACCCCTAGGGAGCTGGGCTCTTTTGCAGTACACACTCATATATACCCTATAGATCCAACCCACCCCTCCTTTGACTTTGAGCCATACCATGCTCAAAGCCACTATGATCAAATCACCGTTGGGACTCTATGGCCAGGATCAGCCCAGATGTCTGACATGCACATGCTAAGTTTGCCCCACAGCTGTCACACCACCAATACATATCACACACACACACCAAACTTACATACTACATGGATCACATAGGGGGTGACCCTCTCAGTTACCATGCAAACCAGGACCCTGGGACAGCAGGCCCAAATCCTATCCCTAACCTGCTCTCAATATATGCAGAGCACATGTACATCTCGTACCTATGACACACATAGGGCCCACACGTGTTAATCACGTGAAATACATCAGGAATACATGTCACCGCTAGCACACATACACACACAAGCTCACCAAAAACAGTCCACAGAACATGCACGTGGAGAAATCGCCAGTCTGTGCTCCCTGCCTCCATGGTCCACACACACACACTCCTCTAAATGCCCAGAAAGATCTCCCCCAACACCCAACATAGGTTTTCCCAGAAGTTTAGAGGCGATTTTTTTTTTTTTGGCACTTAAAAATGCCAAGGTTTGCATTGAACGCGGTGGCTCATGCCTGTAATCCCAGCCCTTTGAGAGGCCAAGGCGGGTGGATCACCTGAGGTCAAGAGTTTGAGACCAGCCTGGCCAACACGGTGAAACCCCGTCTCTACTTTTAGTAAATTAGCCAGGCATGGTGGCATGTGCCTCCCAGCTACTCAGGAGGCTGAGGCAGGAGAATCGCTTGAACCCAGGGGGCAGAGGTTGCAGTGAGCCCGGATCATGCCACTTTAGCCTGGGCGAAAGAGCGAAACTCTGTCTAAAAAAAAGAAAAAAAAAAAGCCAAGTTGTGTTTGTTTTTTGTTTTGTTTTGTTGTAGCACTATGGAAATCATGAAACCTAACATAGATTGATTAGGGTCATATGCTGTCAATGATTGCCCAGCATCCAAGGTGAGCAGCAGTAGGAGCAGCAGCAGCGGCACCACCAGCACCATCATCATCATCATCATCATCACCATCACCATCAAACCAGCTTTATTTCATTCAAAAGATATACATTATTAAATACTCACTCCCACTGCCTGTTATCCCACCATCTTAGCTTTATACCCTGAAGTCTTGAAACCTTTTGTACTTCAGGAGCTTCCTAACAACATAAGATACAAATGCCCCCTAATAGTTCCCTAAGAGTTCCCACCATAAGCCCCTGTGAGCCATTTCTGCCTTCATTGTCAACATACATTTAACAACAAATGGGTAGGACGGGAGATTATGAAATTACACATCACAGGCACCTGGTAGCAAGCCTTGCATATTGCATGTGCTAAGGACATTTGAGTCCCCATCGCTTCCAACCTGTGTGCAGTCAAGGCAGCCTGGTCTAGGGGACAGAACTTGGGCTTTGGAATCAGTTGCCCCTTCCCTTTCCCATGCTGTGACTTGGGGCAAATCGACCTCTCCGGCCTTGGTTTGCAAACCCTCTCTAGGATAGTTCTCTCTCTAGGAAGGGAATTCTCTCCCTGCAGGGCTGTTATACAGCAAAAGGAGATAAGAGAAAAAAAAAAAAGTGCCTGGCACAAGCCTGTCACCAAGGGGGGTGTGAAAAATATGGAGTTTCCTTTCTCCTGTCATCAGCACTAGGGATGTGTGGGTCTGCCCTAAGCCACAGGGCCACCCCTGTCTAGAGGGGTGAAGGGGTGTGGTCAGTGGTGAGGACCAGGGTCCTGCTCCCCACTCCCTCCAAGGGCTGCCCATCATGCATACACTATGCAAACATCTCCAGAGATTTTAGAATTTGGGTCTCCTAATAAGGTACAACTCTCCTGAGTTTGCTCAATAAGCCCATATAAGCCAGTAATGCCTGCTCTAAACTGAGTACAGAATCTCAGGAAAGAGAATGATTAGAAAAGGAGAAGGGGATACAGGTAACACAAGAGCATCGATACAGAGGAGAAAAGAAACTGCTCCATGAGAACTGCAGCTGAGTCCCTAGGAGCACCCTGGATGACTCAGCCAGTAAGTGACATGGCCTCAACTTGATCTAAAACATCTTTTCTTGGCCGCATGGACTGCCTCTTGGGTCTCTCTGAATTTTTTTTTTTTTTTTTTTTTTTTTGAGATGGAGTCTCACTTTGTCACCCAAGCTGGAGTGCAGTGGGGCAATTTTGGCTCACTGCAATCTCTGCCTCCTGGGTTTAAGCTATTCTCGTGCCTCAGCCTCCCAAGTAGCTGGGATTACAGGTGCCTGCCACCATGCCCAGCTAATTTTTGTATTTTTAGTAGAAACAGGTTTTTACCATGTTAGCCAGTCTGGTCTCAAACTCCTGACCTCAAGCCGTCCACCTGCCTCAGCCTCCCAAAGTACTGGGATTACAGGCATGAGTCACTGTGCCCAGCCAGGTCTCTCTGAAATGTTTTGGTGTCTGTTTGGGAACTGTTGGGAGGTGTCTGTGCTCCTCCAAAGAGGACCCTTGAGATGTCAGAGCCATATCAAATATTTGTGCAAATTAGAATAAGTTGCCCCTTTCTCAAGACATTCTACTGACATCTGCCAGAAAACTGATATAATATATACACAAATCTATAATGACTGTCATTTGAATAAAACCTCTAGAGTTGTGCAGTGCACACCCTACACAACTGCACAGAGTAACCTCAGATCACTGGCAGCCTATTCATTTTTGACAGACATAGGTGAGAGTGAATATTACAGGGGCTTCCAGTCCTAACCTTTCTGCTCCTTCCGCCTGCATGGGAGCCAGACAGAATGACTCAGCCCCACAGGTTGTGGACATTTCTCCCTCAGCACAGGGAGGCAGGGTCAGGGATAGATATGACAAGTGTCCTCCAAGTCTCTCTCTCATCCCTGTGGCTCTCTGTTCCTCATACCTTATGCAGAGTTTCTTTTCCCCAACATGCACCTGCTGTCAGTTGCTGCTTTATCAGCGACGCACTAATTAGGTCCAGCGAGGTTTGCTCTGCGTTGGAGAGGCTGCCGTGGCTGGCATTTGGACAAGCTATTCTGTTTGCCTTGTGGGCCACATGTCACTCTTTCTCCCTAGGAAATTACAAATGAGGCTCCCCCCTTGAGAGTCCCACTGTCCTAGCATGTAGAGTTGGGAGTGGGGTGTGACTGACAAGGGTGGGCAGGAGAGTGCAGCAGCCCAGGGCTGGCATTCTGCTTGGCAAGGAGCAGGCGCTTGTCTGGCAAGGGGGTTTGTAAATAATAAAGCATGCAATTCTTGTGTGCTGCTGGCATGGATGTGGCATTGGACACCAAAAGCCGTCCCCATTAGTAGCTCCGGAACTCCAGGAATGACTGGGGTGATGAACAGAAGCAACCAGAGCCACTACAGGCTGCTTGCGGAACCCCTGGAAGTGGGCGGGACTAGCCTGTGCCCCTTTCATGCTCCACCCCATCTAACCACTAGACTTTACTGACAAGCTCTGTTCCACTCCCCATGTATCTCCTGACCTAGCACAGTGTCTGACACATACTGGCACTTAAGAAACATTTCCTGAATGTCTGAATAATTCAGTCCATGTGTACTGAACACAAATGACTCAATCCTTATCCTCATGGAACTTGCAATCTAGTAAATGAGAGCTGAATTTTTTAAATGATTACTTCATTACAACTGTAGTAAGTGACACAAAGGAGCAGTAACAGGGAAACCTGCCCTGGAAGTGGGAGGGCTGGGGGAGAGTTAAAGAGTGAGGGCTGGGCATGGTGTCTCATGCCTGTAATCCCAGCACTTAGAGAGGCCAAGGCAGGTGGATCACGAGGTCAGGAGTTCGAGACCAGCCTGACCAAGATGGTGAAACCCCGTCTCTACTAAAAATACAAAAATTAGCCAGGTGTGGCTAATTACAGGTGGCATGCACCTGTAATGCCAGCTACTCAGGAGGCTGAGGCAGGAGAATTGCTTGAACCCGGGAGGTGGAGGTTGCAGTGAGCCGAGATCACGACATTGCACTCCAGCCTGGGTGACAGGGTGAAACTCTGTCTCAAAAAAAGAAAAAAAGTGGGAACTGAAAGGGACCTTAGGTCTCATCTAGTCTAGTGTAATGGTTAGCAAGACACAGGCCTATCACAATGTCTTGCTTGTCATAGATGCTCAAGAAACACAGATTGAACGAATGAATGAATGAATGAATGAATGAATGAATGAGGAAGTCACCTTGGGCTAGTGCTTTTGCCTCACTTGAACCTATGTACTCTGACCCCAGGTCCAGGACCCATTCCTGCCCTGAGCCATCCCACCTACTCCTCCAACAAAAGGATAGCTGAGCCAAGCCAACTTCCTTGGTTGCTGGTCCCAGAGTGGTCTCTGCTGAGCTCCCACAGGCTAGCAGGCTCATGCCACCTTGGCCTGGATCTAGAGAACTCAGTTCCACACCGTTTACACTGCCTCCTACCCACAGAGCATATTTAAGGGGACTAGACGACAAACTCACACAATTGCCTCCCTCTTTTGTGTGAGGGAGGGTCAACACTTTCCATTCTCCTCCATCTACTCCAAAAAATACTCATTAACCTCCTGTCCATTGCAAGGAAAATGGATGATCAACATGAGAAGCTCAGCTGTTGATTAATTTTCCCAAACAGGGCCAAACTACAAAGCAGCATATTGCAGGGGAGAAAATTCAATAAACAATATTTGAAACAAATTTAATAGAACATATAACTCATTACCCACCGGGGTCTGGGCCTGTGCCGTCATGTTATGCACAGAGGCAGGTGGAAGGTGGAGGAGCGATTTGCATCTTTAGTGGGACCAGCGTCGAGGGTTTGTTAGTAGTGCTTTCAAATCAAGTTCAAGATGTTAATAGCCAATACTGCATCTATAATTAACAGGCCTTTGGATGGGAGGAAGGGTTCACATCCGTTCTGCATTCACAGAATGAAGATGCTGAACAGGACTGGCAGGCATCCCCAGAAGCAGCATGGGGACCTGCCCTGTGGGTGGTGTGGACTGGGGAGATGGGGATAGATGAAGATAGAAGGACACCCAAGCATCAACTTCTAGGTGCTAAGAAAGGGTCAGAGCATCTAGGCCTTGGTGGCTGGTGCTCCCTCAAGATCAGGGCCATGTCCTCTGGATGTCTTGCTCTGTGCTTAGGTGTCAAGTGCACTTTCCATATCAACAGGGATGGCACAGGCCAACCCAGAATTCCCACATTTGGGCTGTTGGCATCCTGTGATCAAAATGGGAGCTAGGAGATTTGAGTTCCAAATGAATGTTCACCTTGCATTGGCTGTGTGATCTTGGGCAAGTCACTTTCCCTTTTTTGTCCTCAGTTTCCTCACCTATAAAACAAGGCAGCTGGACCAGGTGATTCCCAGTGTCCCTTTCAGCTCTAGCATTATGGGCTATCGACCCACCATTGGGACAGGTATGTGACCAGGCCCAGGCCATGCATTAGCAGAGCAGGTGGACCACAGCTGGTGGGAATCTTAAGAGGCCCAAGAGGACTCCCCATCTCTGGCCCTGCTTCCTACCATTCCTCACACCTTTGGGTTAAGACCCCCACTCCAGGCAGGAAGATACTCAGAGTCAGAGCTAAAGGGCCCTTAGAGATGACATAGCCAGTGGTTCCCAGCTAGACACTTGTAAAGGCTGCAGCAGGTTGCCAAGAGCAGATTGGTACATTTCACAAAACCTGCGGGAAATCCTGTATTACCTGTGATGAAGCTAACTGAAACACCAAGGTTTTTCTTTTGCTTTTAATTAGAATTAAATTAACTCTATGTGATATCCCAGGTTAGTGTGTGCTGATCAGAAGCTCTGATTGGTCATAGGTGACATCATAGGAATATCTAGATCATGGTTGGTGGACAAGAGGCTGCCACTAGAGTCACATGGTATGTGGTCACTGGCCAAATTGTACTTGTCCAATATGTGACTAGCCTTGGACACCAGCCCAGAGGGACTGCAATGTCTTTCAAACAGAGAGGGCTTTGTAGGGGGAGAATACCAAAAAGGGTCCTTAGTGGTGAAAAGTTGGGGAGACTGGTTTCAATAGCCTCAGATGATTGATAAAGAAACCAAGGCCTGTACATTACCGGGCATTAACATTAGTTTATCCAAAAAGAAGATAGACTACTTCCAGCAGGAATTTGAGATGGTGATTTTAGGGGAACAACCTCAATAAAGGACCTTAGGGGACAGGCCTGGCTGGGGGAGTGGGCAGAGTTGCTAGGCTAAGCAAAGCATATGACATGCCAGATGCAAACTCCTCAGCTCACAACCCTGGCTCTCATCCTGGCCTTTTCTCCAGTATGTGACAAGATCAACTGACATGAACTGAGGGCTGGTTTGGGTCAGGCTTTAGGCTGGAGGGAGGCAGGTGTAGACAGAAAAATCCTTGCAGCCAGTTCCCTGGGAGCAGTGGCCTGCAAGTCCCAGCTCTGCCTTGTGGGCCCACTTTGGCTCATGGTGGATTTGATCATCTCTGATGTCTGTTTAGCTCAGAACGTCTTGTCTCCCAGAATGGATGCTCTAGAGGCCAACTATATAATTTTTGCCTGTGCTTCTCGCTCTCTGGTAGGCAGAGTTGGGCAGGGAGTGATGGGGTGAGGCACAGAAGCACAGACCAGGATCTCCTGGCTTTCCCTTCTCACAAGAGCCCCATGGAGGCTCAGAGTCAGTGTGTTAGCGTGGGGCCCATCCTTAGACGAGACAGTATTCTGTTGCCTGTGTGTGATGAGGACCACAGAACCCAGCCTACCAGGGACCCTCACTCACACATTATTTGAAAATTCCCATACTCTGTGCCAGGTACTGGGGAACCTAAATAGGTAAGGCCCCTCTTCTCTTGAAGCTTCTAGTCTCTCTGGGAGAGGCAGAGAGTAAATAAGTGGACAAAGAAACATACCTGGATGTAGGCATGACTATACCTGCATGGGTACTGCCTGGGAGTTGCCCAAGGCCAGAGACTGGGTCCCAGTCTCTTCTGTGCCCTTGGAGCCTGCAACATGGCTAGCTCAGAATTGGCCCTCACTCAGCAAACATTTGCTGAATTGCCTGGCATACGAGAGAAAGCATATGGAAAGTGCCCAGTCCTTCTGCTCCTGTCCACAATAGAAGCCAGCATGTACACACAAACATCTCATTTCAATTAAACATTTATCGAGGATCCATTATGTACCAGCAGGGGCCCAAGCTCTGAGAATCTAGACATGAATACAATCAGATCCATCCCCACAGAGTTCACAGCCCCGAGGTGGAGGGAGGCACTGAGCCAACCACAACCCTCTGGTGCTAGGATGATGGTTGCTATGTATGCACCCAATTCCCACCAGGGCAGGGCTGGTGGGCTGGAAAGGAGTGTCAGGGAAGACACCCAGGAGAAAATGTACACAGACATACCCAAGGCAAACACCCACAGAAACACACAGATGTCTATACTGACTGCCCACATAGACCATCATATTAAGGCTTGTTTGTTAGTGGTCCCCCAAATCAAAAAGGTATTACTGTACCTTGGGTCAGGGGATGCGCTGGGGTAGGGAGAGCTGACAGTCTAATCTGAGATAGGCTGGTGATTGGCTTGCTATGAACATCAATCACCAGAGACTGGCCAATTACAGACCAGGCCTCACCCTCAGATCAGAGGCTAGAAGTTAGGGAATTTGACAAAAAACTTTAACTGTTAGTGTAATACTTGTGTTCGTTGAGGTGTTAGAACCTGGTATGCATTGGTACTGAGGCCAGGGGGCCAGGGCAGTGAGGTGGAAGAGGAGAGTGCTCGAAGTTAGCTGTGCCAAGGTTACATTCCTTCAGGGCAGAGCGGTGCACTTTAGAAACTGTCTGATTCCCCATTTGGACTTTTTGCTGTTAGGAGCTGACTGGAAAAAAAAAAAAAAAAAAAAAAAACCACAGTTTCTTCTCTTCTCCCACTCAACAACAATCAACACAGAAGACTTCTGTGACCAATGTGTGGGGATTTCTCCCCAGCAACAAGCAATCAATCAGTTCTGCAGCAGACATCAGCTGGGTGCCCTCCAATTCAATTCTGACACTATCTATCTGGAGATAGCGTCAGATCCCACAGGTGGAGGGCTTAGGGCCCTAGACTGCTCCCCTTCCTGCCTTCAGATGCCAGTCACAAGCTCCAGGCTGTTTGCCTGTGTGTGTGTGTGGTTTTTTTTTTTTTTTTCCTCTTGAGACGGAGTCTTGCTCTGTCACCCAGACTGGAGTGCAGTGGCATGACCTCGGCTCACTGCAATCTCTGCCTCCCAGGTTTAAGCGATTCCCCTGCCTCAGCCTCCCAAGTAGCTGGGACTACAGGCGGGCACCACCATGCCCAGCTAATTTTTTTGTATTTTAGTAAAGACGGGATTTCACCATGTTGGCCACGATGATCTCAATCTCCTGACCTTGTGATCCGCCTGCCTCAACCTCCCAAAGTGCTGGGATTACAGGTGTGAGCCATCACGCCTGGCCTTGCCTGTGCTTCTAACTGACAGGCTATAAATCAGGTTTCCTGCAACTCCCCCCTTGGGTTCGATTAATTTGCTAGAGAGGTTCACAGAATTCAGGGAAACACATTTACCAGTTTATTATCAAGGATATTACAAAGGATATGGATGAAAAGATACAGAGGGCAAAACATGTGGGAAGGGTTGTGGAACTTCCATGCCCTCTCCAGGTGTACAACCTTCCCAGAACCTCCGTATGTTCAGCTATCCAGAAGCTCTCCAAACCCTGTCCTTTAGAGTTTTTATGGAGACTTCGTTACATGGGAATCATTGGTTACCTTGCTGGCCTTGGGTGATCAACTCAACCTTCAGCCCCTCTTCCTTATACCTTCCCCCTTCAGTGGGTGGGGCTGTACGTCCCAACTTTCTAATCCTGCCTTGGCCTTTCTGGTGACCAGTCCCCATCCTGAAGCAGCCATCAGTCATTAGCATACAAAACGACCTCACTTTTGGCCAGGTGCAGTGGCTCACACCTGTAACCCCAGCACTTTGGGAGGCCAAGGTGGGTGGATCACCTGAGGTCGGGAGTTCGAGACCAGCCTGACCAACATGGAGAAACCCCGTCTCTACTAAAAACACAAAAATTAACTGGGCGTGGTGGTGCATGCCTGTAATCTCAGCTACCAGGAGGCTGAGGCAGGAGAATCGCTTGAACCGGGAGGTGGAGGTTGCGGTGAGCCGAGATCACACCACTGCACTCCAGCCTGGGCAACAAGAGCGAAACTCCGTCTCGGGGGTAAAAACAAAAAACAAAAACAAAAACAAAAAAAAACAAAAAAACCTCACTTTGGAGATTCTAAGGATTCCAGGAGTTGCTTGGCGGGAAACTGGATGAAGACCTAATACATATTTCACAATGTCAGAGGATCTGACAAATGCAAAGTGTTTGGAACAGTGGCCCTCAGGGAATGGTCATTCCGTCCTCCAAGACCATACCTGTAGTGTGTGGTGATAAAAGTTCCAGCCTGTGTCAGCTGTGAGGGGGAACAGGGAGCCAGCCCAGAGAAGGTGATAAAAAGGTAAACAAGGGGCATGGAGTCAGGACTCTCCCCAACCCCCCTGCCGCGGGTACCCACCCTGCCTCCTCTCCTTCAGGGCTGGCATTTTTTAATTGAGAAGTGGATCTCTCCTCCAGAACTTCCTTCTTAAATTTAAACCTAGGAGGATTTTGTGTATTCTTTCCCTAAGAGATGGTATATCTTAGCACTAATAGCTTGTATAGTGCTTTCTACCCATCAGGCACTATTCTAACTACTACACAAATGATAATTAATTTAATCCTCTTAATCCTGTGAAAAGGAGACATTTCAATTCCATTTAACAGATGTGGGAACTGAGGCTCAGGGGGTTTAGTAAATTGCCTATGGTCACACGGTGAATAAGCTGTGAAAGCAGGATGGTACCAGAGTCCACCCTCTGTTCCCTCACCCCTATTGCCTCTCAGGATGGAAGATCTGGTTCTTTCTCCTTCACCTTCACTGGCACTAACACACCGGGGGTTCTGGATAAGCCACTGCCCCTCTCTGACTCTCCCTTTTCTTCTCTGGGAAGCAGAAAGTCACCTCAGCCTGGTGGCCTCCCAGGACTGCTGCAAAGACCAGGCGTAGGCTTCTCTGGGAGAAAACTGACACAGCATTGTTGGGAGCAGATGTGTCAAGCTGGGCTCCCGGCATCCTGTCCCATGGATCAGGGCCAGGGCAGGAGGCCTCTCTGAGCCCCATCAGTAGACCCGCAACAGGGCTCACAGGCAACTTGAGGCCTTGCAGGGGGATCAGGATTGGGGACACTAATGAGGACTCTGGGAGAGAAACCCCTTCTCTCTGACAGCAGATTCAGGCAGACAGGCATACGCTGTGCCCACGGTCTGCACCCAGGCCAAGACCCTCGGAGGTTAAACAGATTCTTATGTGCTATTTATTATCTTGGAGAAATTGGAGTTTTCTGGGTAATAGGAAAGCTGACAGACTCCAGCTGGTCAGGCCTGCTGGGGACTAGCGGGGGAAAGAGCAGGAACCGTGGGGCCTTTGGGATAGAACTTCACACTCCCTGACTCCGAGGGTGGGACAGAAGCAGAAAAGGGCTGGAGAGGAACTTCTCTGTGGCAAAGACCCACACCCGCGGGTCTCTCTGTGGCCCACATGGGAGTGAAGCCAGATGCCTGGACCCTTAGAGTTGAGAAGGGAGCTCCTCTATGCCACGCCTGTCATTTTAGAGATGCGGGAACTGAGACTCAGAGAGGGGCAGTACATATCCAGTGTCACACAGCTAGTGGGGCCCAAATTTATTACCAGGATTCCCACGGGAAGCTTTAGCGTAAGGCCTAAGACGCTGGCTGGAGACACTCCCTAGGGGCCGGAGGTGGGAAGTCAACATCCAGCAACCACTTGCTCCAGCGTAGACAGCACCACAGTAGGTTCCTAAGTGGGGAAGCATGTCCTGGGGGACCCAGGGAAGAAAGTCCGAACTCCCTCCCCTGGCATTCTAGGCTCCCAGCCCCCCTTCTGCCTATCTCCTTCACTCCACCCTTCAGCCGCCCCTGGAGCATTCCCAGCTCATACTCCTCTGCACTCTCGTCCACACCCCTCTTCCCATCTGCATCCCCTTTACCCTACTCTTCTGATTAACTGAATGCTCCCACCACTCAACACCTCTGAAACCTCCATTCCTGGTCTCCCTACCCTGTAACTTGCCCCTCCTCCAAATTCCTTACTGGAGCTAACAGCGTACCCACTTACCGGTAGAGTGGATGCCCAGATTCACCCCTCAGGACAGAAGCACTTTCTTCTCCAGCTGCCGGAAAGTTAGTGGCTCCCAGGTGAGGCCCTCTATAGACACTGCCTTTGAAGTCAGCTGACTCACCTGAGGAGTCATGGCCCCTTCCCCCATCCCAGTGGATGGCCAGTGATTGATGGGGGCATAAAGGATTTCCCTCCTTTTCCCCCATGTGGGACAACTCCAGGGGTCATCTCAGCTTCAGAGCTTCCTGCCAGATCAGCAGAAGTTACTGTAACTGTGCCTCGGTTCAACTTTTCCTCAGCCTTGACCACCTCCCTCATCGGGATTGTTCTCAAGAGCTCACTAATCTCTATCTCAGAATGTTTTCCAGGGCAGCCAGTTTAGGATCCCCGGTAATGTAATGGTTAAGCAGCCAGCCTGGGTTCCAACAAGGAGCAACTGGGTTTAGTTCTGTGACCTTGGCAGAGTTAAGTAACTTCTCCATGCAGTTATCTGTTAGGTGAGAATAATGCTGAGGCAGTAGCTTCTATCTCGTGTGAGTGCTGTGACAATTAAATGAGATGGTGTGTGTGTTACACGATATTGAGAAAGGTCTCAATATGCATGAGCTATCATTTACATTTAACTTCTCTGAGGCTCAGGCAAATACGGATAGGATATTACTACTCGTGTCATGGGGTTGTGGGTGAGAAATCAGATTGGGAGACAACGGGTTAGACTTGGTGCTGCTTCAACCTAATACAGACTTTGGGGTCAAGGTCCTCTAGATTTGTGGTCTGGAGGCCTGACCCCTCCAATAACTGAAAACGGTTATATTAGTTTTCCATTACTGCTGTAAAAAATCACAACATAGTGGCTTCAAACAGCACTAATTTATTATCTGACAGTCCTGAAGGTCAGAAGTCTGGTATGGGTTTCATGAGGCTGAAGCCCAGGTGCCGGCAGGCCGTGTTCCTTCCTGGAAGCTTTAGGAGAGGGTCTATTTCCTGCTCACTCATGTTGTTGGCAGATTCAGCTCCTCTGGTTGCAGGACTGAGGCCCTCATTTTCTTGCTAACTGTAAAAGAGCTGCTGATCCCAGATGCTAGAGGCCACTGCATTCCTCAGCTCCTGGCCCCTTCCTCCATCTTCAAAGTCAGCACAGGCGGGTGGAGGGCTTCTCATGGTGTATCTCTCTGACCTACCTTCTTTGGTCATCTTTTACTCTGAAGTACTCGTGATTATATTGGGCCCACCTGGATAACCCCCGACATTCTCCCCATCTCCAGGTCCTTAATCACACCTGCAAAGTCCCTTTATGCCATGTAAGGTAACATATTCACAGATCCCAGGGATTAGGACATGAACATGTTGGGGGCAGCAGGGGTCATTATCCTGCCTACCACAGCCATCCAACGTGGAGCAATCTTTGATCCAAAATTCAACCCCTCCCTTTCCAGGGAGAGGTCTGTGCCGTTTCCTGTGCAGCAGGGACCTACGGCCCCAACTGCTCGTCCATCTGTAGCTGTAACAATGGTGGCACCTGCTCCCCAGTAGATGGCTCCTGTACCTGCAAGGAAGGTAATGTGCCCTCTCCCCCAAGCTCATCCCCCACATATGAGCACACTGCCCAGGTGGTGCTGCCGGCTGAGGTGGGGCTGTCCCAGCCCCACCCACATGCAAGGTCAGGAAGCCTATATTGGTTGGGTTCCAGGCAAGGAAACCCATACCAGGAACTTCAATAGCAGGAATGTAATGAGGGGATTCATTGCAATGTTCAAAGAGCTGAAGAGCACACAGGGAAGGTATGCAACCCAGACATTAATACCTGTGGGAGAAGCTGCTATCGCTCCTAGGGTTGGAGGAACAAAAGAAAGAGTTCCCAGAGCCTGGGAGTGAAGGGTACCTGGTAGGCACTGAGACATAGAAAGAGGGGGCTGCGCCACCGCCCGAGGCCCCAGACAGAGAAAGAGGAAAAGGACACACCTATCTCTCCTGCTTCCACTCTCCAGTCTGTGGGCAGGTCTCCCACATGCAGCCCAGCTGGGAGCCAGCTGACGAGAATCCTGGGATATGCATCCCACAGGGGCCAGCCCCCATCACAAACAGGGAAGCGGGGAAGGGGAGAAGGGGAGAAATGATGCAGTAGGCAAAGAGGCCAGTGACCAGCCTAAAAATGGAGAATCAGCTGTCCCTCAAACAGAGGGCCCTGAGTTAAGCTGCCAGACTCCAGCCTGGGCAGAGACAGCACTCCCCACCTGAGGTGGTACCTGTTCCAGGTAGGATCATCTGCCTGGAGCACAAACAGTGAGCACCCAGAGGCAGGAGACCTGGGTTCTAGCCCCAGCTCTCCTAACAGCTCTGTTGAATTTCTGAACTGTGTGTGGAATGTGTGTTCTAACCCAGCCCTCAGGAAAGCAGTGGTTTGGGTGGGATGCTGTGTGTAGAGCTAGGGGGAGTGGGCAAAAAGACACACCGGACCCGGAGAAGTGACAGTCCCTTTCCCTCCCCTCAGGGTGGCAGGGCCTGGACTGCACCCTGCCGTGTCCCAGTGGGACTTGGGGCCTGAACTGCAACGAGAGCTGCACCTGTGCCAATGGGGCAGCCTGCAGCCCCATAGATGGCTCCTGTTCCTGCACCCCTGGCTGGCTGGGAGACACCTGTGAGCTGCCTTGCCCGGTGAGTGCCAGGGTGGGGAGGGACAGGTTGGGCTTAGCATTCTCTCACGCCCTTTCCCTGGTGTTAGTTTGTCCACAAGAGTGCACAGAGAAAAGCACTAAGCTAGGTGATGGGACACTTAGATTTAGGTTACAGTCCTAGTCCTAACTTCTCTGTGGCTATTTTACTACTTTGGCCCTCATCCCTCTCATCTATAAAATGGCAAATACTTGGCAGATGTGGTGACATGGCATCACTTTTCCCGTGTTGCTCTTGGTAAACACTATTGACTGGCACTCGAGCTCAAATGCAGCTTCAGATTCCTTCACAACCCAGTGCTATAAGACAACCCTTACTAATCCACGAGACTTGCCATTCCTTGGTAGATAATGTCTGAGCTTCCTTCTGGTTCCAACAGTCTGTACTTTTATGATCAGAGTGTGTGGCGACTAAAGCAAGCACTGTTCAACAATAACCACCCAGACTTAATCACTGGATCTTATAGGTCTGAGATACAAATAAGTTAAACCCATTGATATATTGTTGGATAAGTGAGCAATGCACTCCTTAATGAGTAATTTGGAGTCCTGCAATCCTGAGTTCAAATCTTGGCTTTGTCACATCCTTTGTAACCTTGAGCATGTTACTTCACCTCTCTAACCTTGTTTCTCATCTTTAAAGTGGGAATATAATGGAATCATATCATGGAATTGCTGTGAGGATTAAGAAAAATGAGGTATATGAGGCTTTTGATACCTAATGAGCATATAAGAATTGGTGACTACCTTCTTCCCCAGCAACGAAGAATAAATCATAGTAATTCCTCACATGTGATCAATGTGTTACAATTTGCAAAGTGCACTTTCATTTACAATTTTAGTTAATGATCATTACAGGCCTTTGAGCTTGACCACCGAAAAGTACAGCAGGAGTATCACCCTCCCTCCCAACCTCATACTCCTGTTAATGCAGCCAAATAATTCTTCAGAGTGTCTTCATGGCTGTGTTGATTCCCACTTACAAAACGTGTCCCCATTGTGCCCCAGCCCCAGTCTCCCTACATCCCTGTGGGGTTCTGGCTCAGTTTTGTCATCCAGATCCAGTAGATCTCACTGGACCCTCCGAAAGTAAAAATTAAAGAAAAGATCCATAGAAGTAACACAAACCTCTGGAAGTTTGGGTCTGATCATTTTTCTCTCCCTGTCTTCTCCACAGGATGGCACATTTGGGCTGAACTGCAGTGAACACTGTGACTGCAGCCATGCTGATGGATGTGACCCTGTCACAGGCCACTGCTGCTGCCTGGCCGGATGGACAGGTAACCTTCCCTTGCTGTGCCACCACCCAGGTACTGTGAAACTGGGTTCTTGGTATTCTACTTCTCTTGACCGTTCTTTCTTCTTCAATACCTTTCTTCTTGATCCCTGAATATGCATCTTTCCCTTTATCTGCTGTGGGTTCCAGTTCTCCATTCCATTTAATTCAAGTATTTATTGAATATCTATTAGGTATAAGCTCTGTCCAAGGCACTGGAGTCACTCCAGTAGGTCAAAAGCTGACATATGGTGGGTCTAAGTGCTCAATCTAGAGAATATGATGGAGAAGGGGACAAGGGTCTTTCTCCTTAGTCCAGTCTCAGAATTCTGCTCCTTATATCTATCCTGTCAGCCTGCCTCCTAATACAAGGTGAATCCATCTACTTCTCTCCATCCCACTGCCACCACACGGTCTGCTGGGCACCATCCCGCATCTGGCACTGCCTTGGACTCCGATCTTGCCCGGCTGCATTCATTCTGCACCTGGTGGCCAGAGTCAACTTTTCAAACCCAGACCTGCCATTTCAGTCTCTGTTCAGAATGCCTCAATGGCTTCCCACGACTCTTATATAAAACTTTAAATCCTTACCATGGCCCAGGGCCCATGGGATCTGGCTCTGCCTGACTCCTCCACCTCGCTCTGCTCACTCTGTGGCTCACTACATTCCAGCCACCAGGGCCACAGTCTGCTTCTTCAGGGAGCCAACCACATTCCTGACTCCAGGCCGTTGTACATGCCATTCCCTCTGCCTGGATCATTTCCTTCCCTTTTTCACCTGATAACTCCTTGTCTACCAGATTGCAATGTAAAGCTTTCTTCCTCTAGGAAGGCACTGCCCCGCTATGATACCTACCCCCCACCTGACCAAGACAAAAGCATCCCCTTTATTAATTCTTCTACCCTACATTTTTCCTATTGTGGTACTTAAATCAGAGTTCAATGATAATTGTGGTAACTGTTTATCATCTGCCTCCCTAATGTGGCCATCAGCTCTATGGAGGCATATGCCTTATTCACCATTGTATCCACTGCCTGCCACAGAGATATGGATAACATGGTTGTTAAGAACCCAGCTCTAGAGCCAGACTGCTGGGGTTTATGACCTTGGGCAAGTCGTCTAACCTCTCAGGGCCTGAACTCTCCATCCCTAAAATACAGATAATTATCCTTGCAACTACAGGGTTGTTTTGAAGCTTAAATGAGTTACTACCTATAAAGTGCTAATAGTGCCTGGCACATAGTAAGTGCTCAGTAAAAGTAGGCCATGAACACAGGAAGTGCTTAATAAGCATTTCAGGAGTGAACTTACTAGCCAGTCCCAAGGTGATGAGCAGCAAAGAGAAAAAAATAATAGTCATTTCTGGCAGTGTAGGTTATCAGATTAATAATTAACACCAGGTTGCTGCACAGCCTGTGTTCATAACCAGAAAGTTTCTAAGCAGCCAAGAGCCAGGGACATTGCTTCCTCTGCAGTATCTCTGGCCTGGCTTCCCCTGCCCTGCTGGCTCCTGCCCCTCAGTAAAGAATAAGGCTCCACCCTGGTCACTGGCACCCTAGAATCTCAGCAGAAGCCAAGTGGAAATCAACTTTAATTTTTCATTGCCTTAATTTTGAGTGAGCCGATTAAGATTTTAATGACATCTAGTGCTTAAAAATTCTGTCTTTGGTGAACAATCTTTCAGCAAGGCCTCTGCTGTTCTAAACCTAATTTCCCCAAATGTGGTCCTGAAGTCTTTTCAAAGAAGCAATTGATGTCCTGAGGTTTGTCATGTAGAAGGGGGCCAATGAGAGACAGAGATGGGCCTCCCACTGAGCCCTCCCCACTCACCTCTGCCTCAAGAAAAATCTGTGCCTAATCTCCCAGTCCCTGGCACATTGCTCATTCCTTGGCTCGGCACAGGTTTGGGGCTGCCCGGAGATGTGCTCATGTCTTCCCTTTACCCTCATAAGCCATAGGCTTACTGATAACTGGCATTTTGTCTTATTCATCTTGCCCTGAACATAATATGTGCTTATTAAATGTTTATTGAAATAAACTGGAAGAAGTTGGCCTATAACCATTCATGATTTTTCCCCTTAAAGTGGGGGAGACTTTATCTCCTCCAACCTTCTCATGCCACAGATAAAGAAAAGGAGTTGTCTGGGGTCTCAGGACATTGGGGCCAATAGGATGAGAGACTCAGGATTGTATCTTAAGGGGGAACCATTTATTCAATCAACTAGCATTTATTGACTCAAGCAATTACCAAACTCAGCAGTAAATGGTAAAAAGCAAAAGTTTCTGAGTACCTACTGTGTGCCAAACACTGTGCTGGGCACCAAAGATGCAAAAATGACCAAGATGGCATCCTGTCCATGAGGAGCACCTAGGTAAGCAAAGTCAGAAGTGTCAGTAAGCCATGGTCCCTGTCTTCACATTGCTGGCAGGGGAAACAGGACTCATGTGTATGAAGCTTTCAAGTAACAGGTACAGACAAAGCTGTATGCTGCTGGTTATCAAAGAGATGCTTGTCTCCCTGGGCAGACATCCAAGAAAGCTTCCTGGGGAAGGAATGGACCCTGAAGGACCTGAAACGGACCCTGAAGGATATGGGATGCTGAGTGGCTACTGGCTTCATTGCATGAACCAGAGATCATCATGTATGGATCCCTAGCCTAGGTTTACCCACCAATATAGATGTGGGGGTGGGGAAGATTCCTGAAAAATAAAGTAAGGGGATTCCCTAGAGTAAGAAAGGAAAGGACCTCTGAGGGAGACTATCCCTATCCAACTGTGGGGAAAACTGGGGCCCAGGAAGGTAACTGAAGCTGCTTCTTCAGAAACTATAGCTGGGAGCCTCCCACAAGGCCAAGGCCAGCCCCTTTGATCGTATCAGTAAGTCGCTTCTGGAACTGGGCACTCCGTATGGGGAAATCCTTGACCCTTCTTTCCACTTAGATCCCATGTCTTAAGCTCCAAGAAGGTCTTGGGACATATAGAACCACCACAAACAGGAGCCCCACTCCCACGGAAACAGGCCCAGAATATAATAACTGCCAAGTCCTAGAACCCAGTGGGACTTTGCAGACACTTTCAGTCTGAGAATAAACATGGTACACTCATGGTTCTCAATCTCCATAAACGAGGACCGCTTGTGACATGAAAACACTAAGGATTCCACAATGAGAGTAGCTATACTTTTAATGGCCATTGGCTAGGATAAATACAATAGCAACCAGCTGCCATGAATTCAGTGGTGCTTTCACATCTGTGTTTTATGAACACAGTAATACCTATAGTTTCAGGAAAGAGCAGTGTCTATGTGTAACACATGTGCCTTGGTCAGCTGGCAGAGTGCTTGGTGTGCAGTGGAATTGGAGGCCCTGTAGGCAGCAAAGCTCCACCTCAGTGCAAGGAACAGCTGTCCCTAGGCCTGTGGTCTGAATCCTGGGTTTCCAACAACCACAGGCAAAAGAAGTCCTAGGCTGGTGCAGTGGCTCATGACTGTAATCCCAGCACTTTGGGAGGCTGGGGTGGGCAGATCACTTGAGATCAGGAGTTTAAGACCAGCCTGGCCAACATGGAGGAACCCCGTCTCTAGTATAAATACAAAAGCTAGCCAGCTGTGGTGGCTCACACCTATAATCCCAGCTACTCGGGAGGCTGAGGCAGGAGAGTTGCTTGAACTTGGGATGCAGAGATTGCTGTGAGCTGAGATCATGCCACTGCACTCCCACCTGGGTGACTGTACTCCCACCTGGGTGATAGAGTGAGACCCCGTCTCAAAAAAAAAAAAAAAAAAAGCCTTATGGCAGATCACAGCTTTGTTATGCCCAGGAAAGGGAGAAACTTGAAGATGGATCCAAAACTCTGAACAGTTTTATGGTTTCCACTTTCCCAAACTCCCTTTAGTCAATCTATGATGCCTGTCCAGGGTTCACCTCTTGGGCACCTGAAACACCACTGGGAGAGACCCCTGTCAATGGGTAAAATATGGCTGCCAGATCCCATTCCCTGGGGAGGAAACCACTTGCCCCCCCGCCCACCCCCCACCTACCCACCTGCAACCATCTCCCAGAGAGTGGCATCTGAAGCCTCTACCCTACTGCAAAACTGAGACACTACAGGGAGGGAGCGCAGATGCTGGGCTAGACTGAGGAACAGGAGGATGAGTAAAGCCTGTTGCATGCCCCTCCCTCTCCCCTCTCCAGTGGTTCCACCCTCCCTCCCCTCTCCTCGACAGCCCAGGTGGGCTTGTACAATTCCAGTCTGCCTCCAAATTGGTCCCACTGCTCTCATGCTGCTGCTAGGGCTGGCTCTGTTCACTGGGCACAAGTGTCTTTCTCCTCTTTCTTTCTCTTTCCCACAATCGCTGTCCTTATAACAAGTTAGACATGATTTTTCAACTAATTCTGCCCCTCTCTGAGCCTCTGATACTCACCTTCTGAAGCCAAGCCAATCTCCTGGGCTCATATGTTCCATTTCTCTAATGCATGTCAGAATGGAAGCCTTTCTGCCTGGGAAGAAAACCTACCCCAGAGTTGGGGCATCCAGCCTTTTAAAATTCCTTCTTCGCCTTCAGGCTGTAGGGAACCTAACACACATTTCCTCTACCTGAGCCCAAAAAAACTATTATAGACTTTGTTCCTTTTTCTTATTGAGAAATTCCATCCATTCCCCCATAGGCCACTGTCAAACTGAGGTTCACTAAATCAAATTGTTGGGTTACAACTGGCATTTTAAAAACTGAAATAGAATACATCATAGTACAGAGAAAACATCAGAGTCCATCATACATAGTGACAGTAAATGTAATTTTTGCAAAGCACTGGTTTCTATTGTACGTGTGCATGAATGATACACATACTGCGCTGAGGAGTCTGGTCAGAAGAATCTGCAGAGACCCCACCTACTCTCTGAGCCCCTCCCTGGGTGGGCTGGCAGGGACCCAGCAGCACCAGTAGCTCCTGGGCTAATGTGCGTGGGCATATGGCTCACTCCCAGCTGGCACTTACTTGCCCATAGTTGGTTTCTCCTGGTCCTGTTCTTGAATGCCATACAGAAGAGGCCCTTGTGATCTGGTCCCTTCTTACTCCCACAATCTCATCTCTTGCCGTACCCCATTTTGCACTTTGTGGTTCAACCACACTCACTATTTGCAATTTCTTTCAAGACATGATTCTTTCTCCTGCCTCCTGCTCTTTGTACATACAATTTCATTTGCTTGGTCAATTCCTCCTTGACTTTTAAACTCTGGACATCACTTCTTCCTGAAAATCCTCCATGACCAGCCAAGCCTCAGCTGAGTTTCTCCTCTACATTCCTGGATGCACTATGCTGCCTCCACCTCTTCATACTGCACTGTCCCCCTTCCCTCCATTTTTCCCTCTGCCCTCACCTCTCTTACCACTAACCTGAGTCTGCCTCTGGCCCACAGGCATCCGCTGTGACAGCACGTGTCCATCTGGCCGCTGGGGCCCCAACTGCTCTGTCTCCTGCAGCTGTGAGAATGGAGGCTCCTGCTCCCCAGAGGATGGGAGCTGCGAGTGTGCCCCTGGCTTCCGAGGACCCTTATGCCAGAGAAGTAAGGCTGATCCCCTGACCCCGAAAAATTCAGAGGGCTCATCCTCCCTAGCCCTCCCAACTAGAACTAGCCCTGGCCTGACAGAGGCTGGGCTCTTAAATCAGCCCCCATCTCTTCCTTCCCTCTAGTCTCCTCTCTCTCTGCACTGGCTGCTCTGTCCCCAGGTTTGGGGCCCAGCCCAGCTACTCAGTGGAAACAGGGCCACACCACAGCTCTTCTCTGCAGAAAGGGATGCACCCTCCAAGATGCGGGAAGGATGCAGGTCTCCCTATGTTTTTGAGAAGTGTGGAACAGGAAGGGTAGCTAGGCTGGCTGGGGTCTATTGGGCTGCTGACCACCATCTTCCCTTTACCCTCAGTCTGTGCCCCTGGGTTCTACGGCCACAGCTGCGCCCAGCCATGCCCCCTCTGTGTGCACAGCAGCGGGCCCTGCCACCATGTCAGCGGCATCTGTGAGTGCCTTCCAGGATTCTCTGGAGCTCTCTGCAACCAAGGTACTGTCTCCAGTAGGATGGTACAGGGCAGGGAGGTGAGAGGTTCTGGAAGGAAAGTGGCAGGGAAGGAAGGGCTTAGGGATTTTCATCATACTCTGTAAAGGTAGCTCCTTCCCTCTTCAGGACTTGGGCTGCCTTTATGAGAACTGCCCCACATGGCATGAGACAAAGGCCCTAACGCAGTTAACAGGCTCAGAGGTGAAATGCTTTATCTGTGATTTCGTAGCTAGCAAGTGGCAGAAACAAATTCTGATTCCAATATGCATGCTAAAGGGATGAAAAGTGACATAAGCATAGAGGAGATCTACATCAGAAGTGGCACCATGTGGTCTGTGCCGAGTGCCAAAGGTAAAGGGCAGAGAATGCTGTGGGGGTGCAGAGGAGTTGGCTCTGGCTTGGGCTGGAGATGGCAACTTCCAAGCCCTTCTCCCTGTCATATTCAGGCCACCATCCCTAATCCCTCCCCACATGCTTTCCTGATTTGACCTCAGAATTCTTCACAATACCAACTCCAAGAACTGCTACCACTCAGCAGGAGTTGAAAAGCAATATAAAGCTTATTTGCATTGGTGTTCTGCCCTGCCAGTTCTGTGTGGGGGAAAAACCCTGATCTGTAACATCTGCAGATTTTAAAAATATAAATATTCCTACCATGGCTGATTTCAAGGTACCAATGATTTAACATCATTCACAAAATTCCCAAATATTGAACAACCAGTGAGAAGGTGGGAGCTGCCTCCACACATCATTGCCTATTGCCATCCCTGGCTTTCTTAGGACGAGACAGTATAGATTTGGGGGAAGGCTCCATGGACCATGCAGGACTTCAGCTGGGCCTTAGCTTGAAAGGTGGAAAAGGAAGAAAAGCATTCTGTGTAGAGGAAGCAGCTTAGGCAAAGCATAGAGACATGGGCATGCTACAGGGAACAGCTGATGGATATGGTAGCTGGGGGTGGGCAATGGGGGTTAGAAGGTAGGCTGAGGCCTTCAGAACAGGTTTGAACACAAGGTTACAGAACTTGCACTCTGTTAAACTTAGGACTAAAAGCAACTTCAAGGTCATCTATGCAAGAAATCTCATCTGGACTCTGCTTAAATACTTCTGTTGACTGAGCACTCACTACCTCCCAGGGGAACCCATTCTTTTGATGAATAATCACTACTGAGCTGGGCTATTTTTGCAAGTGTGTGGGCTGTTAATATGTTTGAGTAGAAAGTTTACTACATGATGCTTTGAGGTCCTGAGAAGTTTGAGCCCCAGGGAAACATATGTGACAGCTTCATTTACTTGCAGCCCTCCTAGGATGGTTTAATCATAACCTGACATGTCGAAGTTTACTTATTAAACATAGGAGACTCGGCCATCAATACAGATAGTCTAGGTCTAAATTAGGACCCATGCAGCCCGAGGAGTAACTCTCAGATGCTGCGTTGTCTGATTTATCGCCCACTGGCCTAATGAGTATTTCCCACATATAGATCTAATAGAGTTTGCTATTAATGGCAACTGCCCTGGTTAAGTCTCAAACCTTGTAAAAAATTGAACTGACACTTTCTAATGACTGGCTTTCCAGCGAGTTACAAATTATAGACACTGCTTATGCAGAATCATTAAACATAGATTAAATCTAACCAGATGTTTTCTTTTCACCAGCCCCCCTTCTGTCCACTGCCCCTCTCTTTGCCTTACTCTTGATTCAGCTAAGAAGTCAACCAATTAATGGATCAGATTGATCTTATTAGCAGTTCTGTGGGTAAATTTCTTGGCCTCATATATGTGAGAAAGACTTCAAAGATAAGACTGTCTTCTTAGAGAAGCTCAGAGTTCGTTTTGCAGGTAGGGTAGGGGGAGCAGCACTGACACCCTACTCCCCACAGAGGGCCAGGACTTGGGGTTGGGTTCCCCAAATCAAGTACCTCCCAGAGGTAGGAAAGAGGCTGGGCAGCCTGCTTTTCAAAAAGCTGGAGCTTGAGCTGCAAACAGGTGAGATGCATGTCACCCTCTTGGCAACAGAACTTCCTGGAAGGGAACTAAGGTTTCTGCCAGGGGAAGCACAGGGCCCCAAATCAGCCAGCCTGCCACAGCTACTAACCATGGCCCTAGGACAGTCGGTGAGGGCTCCCATTCCCACCTCAAAGATGAGGAAACACAGACTAGGACAGGTGTTGTGGTTTGCTCAAAAGTACTTAGCCAGCAAGCGGTACAACTTCCTAGTTGTGTGACCTTGGGCAAGTTACTTAACCTGCCTCAGTTTCTCATCTATAAAGCAGAGTTAATGATAGGGCATAATAATGAGACTACATAATAAGAGTATTCCAAGATTAAGTGAACTAAATACAGGCATACCTTGTTTTATTGTGCTTCACAGAAACTGCATCTTCTTGTTTTTTACAAATTAAAGGTTTGGCTGGGTGCAGTGGTTCACATCTGTAATCCCAGCACTTTGGGAGGCCAAGGTGGGTGGACTCCTTGAGGTCAGGAGTTCAAGACCAGCCTGGCCAACATGGTGAAACCGTGTCTCTACTAAAAATACAAAAATTAGCCGGACGTGGTGGCGCGTGCCCATAATCCCAGCTCCTGGGGAGGCTGAGGCAGGAGAATCGCTTGAACCTGGGAGGAAGAGGTTGCAGTGAGCCAAGATTGCACCACTGCACTCCAGCCTGGGCAACGTAGTGAGACTCTGTCTTGAAACAAAAAACCAAAGGTTTGTGGCAACCCTGCCTTAAGCAAGCCTGTCAGTGCCATGTTTCCAACACTATGTGTACACTTTGTGTCTGTGTCAGCATTTTTTTTTGCAATAAAGTGTTTTTTAATCAAGGCATGTACATTGTTTAGACATAAAGCTATTGCACACTTAATAGAGTACAGTACAATGTAAACATAACTTTTGTATGCTCTGGGAAACCAAAACATTTGTGACTTGCTTTATTGCAATATTCACTTGCAGTGATCTAGAACCAAACCCACATCTCTGAGGTATGCCTGTATTTGTGAAGCACATTGAACAGTGTCTGGTGCATTTAAGTGTCATGTATATGTTTGTTGAATACATAAAGAAAACTTGGACCTAAATTCAAGGCTTTGGACTGGAGAGTCTGGTCCACCGTACTGCCTTTATTATTTGTCTCAACTACCACATCATGTCCAGGAGAGGCACTGAGTAGATGCAGATCCTAGCCACTAGTGGCCCACAGTCTGGCTGGGGAAGAACTACCAATATGAGGCAGTGTGGTGTAAAGCAGAGGGTTTCAGCCCAAGATGTGAGAGACCTGGGCCCTGGGGAAGTCATGTATCTTCAAGAATCAACACATTCCCATCATCCTCTGTGCTGCTCTCCAGGATCGACTTTATTTTGTGGCAATGGGAACCCACTGAGGCTCTCTGAGCAGGACATAGGAGTGCCATGAAGAAAGCTGTGCTTTAGAGAGCTCCAGCTGTAGGAAGCAGGTGGGGCATGAATTGCAAGGGGAAATAAAAGGTTAAGTGCTCAACGAATACTCAAGCCTAGTCCTAAAAGAGCTTTGCAGCCTGACTGAGGAAACCAGCTCTTCCTCCAGGGACAAAGGAGTGACTCCTCCAGGAAAGTCTGCGACCAAAATCCTCCAAGTGACTCAAATTGGAAATACCAGTGGTGGAGAGGGCCTTCTGAACTCAGGAGGGCTTTTCTGAGGAGGATGCTGAGCTGAGAGGCTTGAGCAACAGGTCAGAGGAAAGAGGCGGGCAGGGACAGACACTCAGGGCTGGTCCTTTAACAGTCAAACCGCAGGCAGGCCTGCCACACAGCATTTATCCCTCTCTGTCCAGCTGTACACATTCTCTACCCTTGTGGTTGTGGAATCTGTGATGTTGGTGAAAGTAGTAATGGAAGCAGAAGGCTGTGGAACAGCACAGGGAGCACTGGACTGTGAGTCTAGAAGTATAGTGCTCAGCCTCCCACTTCTTATCTGTGAGGCCTAAGTCAGGTGATTCTACCTCCATGGGCCTCAGGCTGTTCTTAAAGGCAATCATAATAGAGCCTTCTGAAGAATGCAGCTGTAGGCATGAGAGGGGCAACTCATTTATGTGCAAATGGAGAAGGGTGACGAGGGTACCAAGGTGGGCACGGTTTCCATCCAGATCCATGACCCCTGGGTGATCGTGGCTGTGGCTTGGGAACTTCTAGGGATGAGGCTGTGGGTGGAGGTCAGAGGAACACAGGTGGGAGGATGGGTGCCAGGCTGCCCTGTGCCCACAGTGTGTGCTGGAGGACACTTTGGGCAGGACTGTGCCCAGCTTTGCTCCTGTGCCAACAATGGGACCTGCAGCCCTATCGATGGCTCCTGTCAGTGCTTTCCTGGATGGATTGGCAAGGACTGCTCACAGGGTAAGTTGCTACTACCTGGGAATGCCCTTACCTGGAGTCAGGCCCAAAAATTCTCCCTTTCTTGCCCAAAACCTCTCTGTCCTGGTGCCTCCACTTCGAGGGATGAAATCTTCTGCATGTAGGAACGAGCTCTATAGCTCTATAGCTAACATGATGGATTATTAGAATTGATCATTGGTATTAACTGGTATCAAAGGTATTGATATTGTTGATAGTACCATTAATGCTATGAATTCTGAGGCTCAATACTCCATTAGCACCTGGGCAAGGAGTAGCCCCTGAGTTTGGATGGGGAAGAGGAGGGGCAACGGCATGCTTGAGTTTGGGAGTAGGGAAGTGAGATGAGGCCAGGGCAGCCACTTCAGGAGAGTACGGTGCCCTCTGGGTGGCCCATGTGAATGATGTCCTAGAGGCTGTTCATGTAAAGCGCACCAATCTGATGTGAAGGGAACAGCCTCTCTCCAGAAGCCCCCAAACTAAGGACAGAGACCCTGTGGAGCTCCTTGTCTGATGGGTGAGACCTAGCCAGTACCCTCCGGGAGGTCCTAGTTAGATGGCTGAGGGAATTTCCATTCTGATGAGGAGACATAGGCTCCGCTGTCAGGAGCTCACCAACTGAGAGGAGAGAGCTCCTGCCCTAGGAAAGTCCCCATTCTCGTGGGGAAGCACACACAGTACATACGTGGCAAACCACAGTGTTTACCCGCATGCTCCAAATCAGTCCCCTGAGAGGGGAGGCTCAGGGGCCCTCAGAGCCCTGCTGAGTCAGCATCAAACACTTGGAGAGTGGGTAGAGAATCTGGGCTTAATGGGAATCTTGGGTAACTAAGCCAAGAGGTAAGTGCAGGAATTCTGGGAACAATGTGTGAAGCCACTGAAAGCCAGGAAATGTCAGCCAGGTCCATCCTGGCATCTTGGCTCTGACGTGTACTCCCCCTTCTTCTCCCTCTCCATCTGCCCCTCTCTGCCTTCCCCTCACCCTCTGCATTTCACCCACATCCCAGCTTGCCCACCCGGGTTCTGGGGCCCTGCCTGCTTCCACACATGCAGCTGCCACAACGGGGCGAGCTGCAGCGCCGAGGACGGGGCCTGCCACTGCACCCCTGGCTGGACTGGACTCTTCTGCACACAGCGTAAGCCCCACCTCCTGGCCTCCCAGCCACTTAGAATCCCATGCTGCGGCCTACTGGCCAGTGTCGGCATTGTCCAGACCAGTAGGGAGGGAAGAAGGAAGGCGGCCCCAGGATTAGTACCTGACTCCTGCCCCCATGAGAACTGAGGAGCTCTGCAGGGGCAGCTCCAGACCTGACTGGATTCAGGGGACTGACAAGCCCAAAGTCCTGGAAGGTCGGGGCTGCAAGGTACCCCAGCAATCACCAAGACCAGACCCTCCTTGGACAGTGTGGCCCAGAGTGGGGAGGAGCAGCCTGTGGCCACACAGGAAGGAGACCCTAGCCTGGCCTGTGGTTCCACATCCCCTCTGTCTTGAAAAGGCAAAGATCATCTAGCCCCTGCCCCTTCAGCATGAAGATCCTGAGCAGGAAGACAGCTCTGGTGCAGGGCCTCACTAGTCTTCATCCCATGCTCAGCAAAAAAAGAGACAGAAGACAGGTCTGGTTCCCGCTGCACCCCTTATCCTCACCCAGCAGCAACTCTCATCACTGGAAATCCTGTTTCTCTAGGCTGCCCAGCAGCATTTTTTGGGAAGGACTGTGGGCGTGTATGCCAGTGTCAGAATGGCGCCAGCTGTGACCACATCAGTGGCAAGTGCACCTGCCGCACAGGCTTCACCGGGCAACACTGTGAGCAGAGTAAGCTGTCCTGACCCCTGATCCTGGGTGATGCTGCTGGGCTCCAGCCTCCTGCAGAGGATGCCTCCCGCTTCAAGGTCCACTCACTCAGGGCTCTGTACCCCTTGGTCCCTTGACTTTGGGGGCAACTTCCAAGGAAAACTGCTGAGGAATGTCATGCCTACATTATTGTTTGAAGAATTTCTCCCGTCAGTTGGGAGGAGATGGGGGGCATTTAGGGCAGGGCAGAGGTCATAGCAGGTAATGAGAGAATAGTGGGAGGCAGATCTTTTTTTATTATTCTTTAAAGTCCCTATGGCACTCAGATTAGGGCCTGGCAGGTGGAAGATACTGCTGAAATGTGTTGCATGAGGAGGAAGTAGGGGTGAGTGGGCCCTGCTCTCTCCTCCTCTGTCCCTGTGTCCCCCACTCAGTGCTATAAATGCTCTGTCCACCCCCAAGTATCTAGCCAAAGCACAACAGGAGCTAAGGGAATAGGCTTCACTCGGTGGGAGGCAGAACAGGCTTATTGCCATAGCTGTCTACACATGGAATGGGAGGGGTGGAGAGTGAGTGGGTCCTCTACCCTAACTCTTTGTGCCACACAGGATGTGCTCCAGGAACCTTTGGCTATGGGTGTCAGCAGCTATGTGAGTGCATGAACAACTCCACCTGTGACCATGTCACCGGCACCTGTTACTGCAGCCCTGGCTTCAAAGGAATCAGGTGTGACCAAGGTAATACACAGGTGGCAGAGCCCCTGGGCTCTGTGGAAAGGGCCCTATGGAGGCTCTAGGGAGATTCCAACTGGAACAGCTGGATTTGATGACACCTCCCTTTATTCACATTTGTGAGGACAGCAGGAATAGGGTGGGCTGCAGAGGCTCCAAGAGCTGGAGAGGCATAAGGAGCAGGCAGTCTCTCAGTCACAGCCTCCCCAGGCTTGCCCTTGGCAAGTTTCCCATGAGCCAAGCAAGGGTAGCCACAAGCTAGTACTATGGAAAGGTCACCAGACCAAGTTAGAATATCTGCCAAGTTCTAGTTCTGCCTTACCTGCTAGGTGTCCTTGGGTAGGTTATTTGATTTTGCTAGGCCTGTTACTCCACGTGCAAAGTGGGAAGAGTAGATTAATCGTCTTCCCCCATAACACAAGGTTACTCTGAAGGCTGAGGAGCCCAAAGGGGCTCAACCTGGGCTCTAGCCCTACAGTCAGACAACACCTCATAGGGCCTAAAGGGGATGGAGTCCCAAGGTCAGGCTGTGAGAATCAAGTTGAGACAGTATGAGTAAAGGACTCAGCATGGTGCCTGGCCCATAAGTGAACACTCCAATAAATGCTGGCTTTGTTATATAATGTGCTACAAACATGTTGGTTCTACATGGGGGATGAAAATGGACTCTCAATTATCCACATTACAGAAAAGGAGCCAAAAGACAGATTTCCGTTGCATTCTGAGGATAAATCACTGAGAACGATAATGCAGCACATTTACCTCCCTAGTGATGTTGGCCAGCTCAGTTCAGCCAGTAGCCAACAGTCAAGAAGTCCAGACACTGCGGGCCTGGCAGGACAGCCCCCTAGACTAAGCATCAGCATGGAAGGCAGGGGCAGCCCTCACATACATCACCAAGAGGGGTCCTGCGGGCAGTAAACCTGGAAATAATAGCACAGTACTTAGAACTTTCCTTGCCAGTCTATCATTTGGTGCTCACAATGACTGGGGAGGGTGGGGCTATTGTCCCCGTGTTACAAACGAGCAAACCAGGGACTCTGAGCCACACAATTAGGAAGCAGGGAGAGGAGCTGTGTTCAATTTCTCCTGACTCCACCAATTACAGGTTATGTAATCTTGGGCACATTACCTAACCTTTGGTAAAATTGGTTTTTTCATCTGTGAAAGGAAAATACTAATCCCTTCATAGGGCTGCTGAAGAGTAAATAAATTAATATCTGTTAACTCATTTTTGGAACACAGTAAAATAATATTTATTATTGTTTCACATCCACAGTCACAACTGCTCCTTGTCATGACCCTGGGACTCCCACCCCTTTAGGGACGAAGGCACAGTGAGGGCTGGGGGTAGTCACGTAGAGACTGAGGAAATCAGGCCAAGGCCAGAACCAGGTCTCCTAACATTAGAGGGGTTACGGGCATCTGAGCCCGGGCCCAGGAGACCTGAAGTGCAAGCAGGCCAGCCCCAGGCTCAGGCCCTCCCTCTGCCCGCAGCTGCCCTCATGATGGAGGAGCTGAATCCCTACACCAAGATCAGCCCAGCACTGGGTGCAGAGCGGCACTCGGTGGGTGCTGTCACAGGCATCATGCTCCTGTTATTCCTCATTGTGGTGCTGCTGGGCCTATTTGCCTGGCATCGGCGGCGGCAGAAAGAGAAGGGCCGAGACCTGGCTCCCCGCGTCTCCTACACACCTGCCATGAGGATGACCAGCACCGACTACTCCCTCTCAGGTAAGGGCCATGCTCCTGTCCTTCCTCCTCTTCCCCTCCACACACACACCCCAGGAATGGCTGTACCTGTAGGGTTGACTGCTATGGCTGGATGTAGCTCAGTCTCCCCTAGAGTGACAGTGGGGATGGGGAGCAGGAGCCTACCTAGAAAAGGTATCTGGGGTTCCAAGAGGAAATTGTTTCCTGAGTCCCTAGCTCTGAGCAGCTATGGTTGGGAGCCTCCTCCCATTTTCCCAGAGCTTCCCTATCCTTCCCACCAGCTTTCGGCCTCAGGGTCACCCACACTAACCAGTCACTTTCCTAAGCTCTCCAGGGGACCGTCTCCCCAACCTGATGCCTGTACCACCTCAGGAGACTAGACCTTGGAGCCCAGTGCCCAGAGCTTGTCCATTTGTTTCCCTGGTGAAGGCCTCAGGACAACCCTCCTTCCCAGTTCCCAGTTAGAGAGGGCCCTATTAGTACAGTGGAAGGGGACACTACCTGACTTGGGGGAGGTCTGAAAGTTTGAACAATGTCCCTCTGGCAAGTGTGCCAGAGCCCAGTGCATCCACGAATGTGGTTAACAGCTCCAATAGGCATTTTAATTGGGAGTCTGAGTGGGGTCAAGGTGGGGCTGCTGGGCGATATCCTTCCTTTCCCCTGAACCCTGGACTGCTGCCTTGGAAATAAGAAAGGTTTTTTTGCTTCATATTTGGCTAAAAAGTAGAGGCCAAAATGCTCTGAAATTGCCCTATAGTCATGGACCATGCGAGGCTGGGCCCGTCTGGGTGGGCACAAGGTGACAGCTCTCTCCAGGTGGCTCCATGGCGCATGGCTCATGGCTCATCTGCAGCCTCCTGGACCTTGTGCTTAGAAAACCCAAATCACTTCAGCCCATTCCTGCTAAGTATTGCCTTCTGTATGTCCAGCTTCATGCTAGGCACTGCAGGGTAGACAGAGGCAGGCCAGTGCACACCATGCCTTCAAGGAGCTCCTCGTCTACATGCCACACTACAGCAAGCAGACATCCCCCACACGGGAGATTTGGGGATTTTCTTCTATGACTATACTGAGAAGGTTGGCTAGGGTTTCCTATGCCATTCCTCTGGTATTCCCTGGCCCTATGGAGAGGTTCTGGAATCCTTAGGAGGGAAGAACGGAGTCAAGAGGAGTGAGGTTCTCTTTATGATCTCATTACCAGGATGTGACCCTAGAAGGAAGCAGGAGTCCAGCCCTAAATAGGGACTCAGAAACATGTAAGGCTATCAAAGCCAACATGCCCCATCCAGGCTCCAGTTGATGGTGCCCCGCCCTGGCACTGGCGAGCCTATCCTGCATTCTGCCATGCTGCAGGGAGGACCAGCATAAGGGAAGCAGCAAATCAGGCTCTCCAGATTTCGGTAGGGGTAGTGGATGCCAGGAAGCTTGGGGGATGGGGTACTTGGCTGTTTGTCTTTGCCGGGCTCTCTCAAGGCTCCCAGCCCAAGCATTAGTACTGGGGGTATCTCATACCAGGGGCAGGGGTATGATGGTATGTGGCACCTTGTTCTCTTCCCAGATTTGTCTCAAAGTAGCAGCCATGCCCACTGCTTTTCCAATTCCAGCTACCACGCACTGGCATGTGGGGGGCCTGCCACCAGCCAGGCCAGCACTCTGGACAGGAACAGCCCCACCAAGGTACCGGGCCCCTGATTCCCCAGCCCCCACTCACTGCCCTCTCATTTAACCCTCACCTCTGCCCAGGAAGGAACTGCATCCCTCACATGGAGGGTCCATGTAGAACTGACTGCCAATACATTAAAAGCAACCCTGTGATCCATGGTACATGTAAACACTCTGTGAAGCATGTAATGGAGCCAGCATGTTATGTGGAGCCAAGTGCTGTGTAACCAACCCACAGCATCACTCACTATAACATATACCCCTGCATCCTGTAACCAACTGGTACCAAGTCATGTAATCACGTATTAGCTTTATCACCTATAATCATGTAGACACTTTTGCCACGTCAGCATGTAATCAAAACACCAGACCACCTTGTAGGCCAGGCGTGGTGGCTCACGCCCGTATTCCCAGCTACTTGGGAGGCTGAGGCAGGAGGATTGCTTGAATCCAGGAAGTGGAGGCTGCTGTGAGCTGAAATCATGCCATTGCACTCCAGCCTGACGACAGAGCAAGACTCCATCTCAAAAAAAAAAAAAAAAAAAAAAGAAAAAAACTAGACCACCTATCACAAATCACTGCAGTATGCTACCAACACAAGGTGTGCAACTGGCATATTATAGAGTAACTACTGTTATTCAGATAACTACCTAACAATGTGAACATAACCATGTCATCAGTACCCACTCATAACCATTTGTTGCAATCTCAATCAACACAAGGGATGTGGAACCCAAACTTCAGCCACAGCCAGTGTTCTGTGGACAGTGAGTTCTGTAGGTCTTCATGGTAGGTGTGCACCCTTCTGGACAGGACCTTCCCTGACAGCTTCCAGCATAACCCTGGCTGTTGGCAAGATGTCCTCTTATACTCACAGGCCCTTGGGCAAGGATGTCTCCGCACCTATGTGTAGATAATACATATGGGAGCTCCCTTAATGTGCCCAGACTCACACCAGGCAGAGCGGGAAACAAGAAGTGAGGATGAACAGTCCCTGAGGACAGGTCTGAGAGGCTCATGCTGCATACCTCTGGATACCCACCTGTGCCCATGCCCACAGACACAGAACAGTGGGGAGCAGGGCCATGGTGGGAGTGGGAATTTCAGGATTCCTAGCTTCCCATAATACCCATTCTGGGACAAAAGCATGGCTTTCACTGTCCAGGGCTATGCCCTAGAGATCTACGAGTCCTTTCTTCCCTGTCCCGTGGAGAATGACCATCGGCCTACAGACCTGGTCCAGCAACAGTAACAGATATACAGCCTCAAGGGCAACCACTATCAAGCCAACACCCCAAGACCACTCTCAGCCTCCACCCTCTTTTGGTAAGGGGCTGGAATTACTGCAGAGTAGCCAACTTGGTGACCCTCTGGGTCACCTCAACCCAGGGGCCCAGAGTGGCTCTATGTGGTTAAGGACCCCTCAGTCTAACAGATAGGGCATCTGCAGCAGAGGCAGGCAGCTGTGATGACATGGAAAGGACATGGCACTGGGAGCTGAGACCTGAGTTCCAGACACAGCTTTGTCACTGACTCCTTGTGTGTTCACAAGCAAAGCACACAAGTCAGGACTCAGGTCGCCATCTGTAAAATGAGGATAACCATCCTTGCCTCATATGAAGGGCAGCTGTGAAAATGTAGAGAAAGGAAAGATGACAACATAAACCTCAAGATACTCTATTCTGAAGCTTTCCTTTGGTCACAGGAAAAGGAAAATCTCACATTCAGCCCTAATCAAGATCAGGTGGCAGAGGTAACAGTGACATTGCAGGCAGCCTCAAGACTTCCCTCTGTGCTGGAGATGGCCTCATGTTGCAGCTGGGACGTCACCAGAGGCCCCTCTCCTAAAGCTAAGCCCCACCCCCCAGCTAATCTGCTTCCTCTATCAGGGCCAGCTTGGCTCAAGCTACCCCAGGAGGCCTGGGAACCCTACAACTTCAGCCCAACACCTGGGGTGGGGTATGTTCTGTTCCCACTGGCATCAACCACACCATGGTGGCCTGTCATGGAACACCTAGCTCGCCCTTTCTTTCAATGGCCTAGGACCCAGGTGGGTCAGGATTATCACAGGGTGCGTGCACTGAAGCTACGCAAAGTGAAGATTGGGGAAGGGCACCTGGGGCACTATATATTAACTGGCTCTCCTACTCTCCAAACAGCTCAGTAACAAGTCCCTTGACAGAGACACAGCAGGCTGGACCCCCTACAGCTATGTGAACGTGTTAGGTCAGTAGTGGTTTGAGTCTGGTCCCCACCATCATGTCCCACCCTATTCTTCTTCCATATTGAGAGGGACCCAGCTTGAAGGGAAAGGGTTATGAGTCCTGAACATGGTTTCCCCCAGGGAGAAATTTCGGCTCTCACAAGCAGATGAAGCCCTAGAATCCCTTTCCATTACTATATTAGGGCTAAGTCCCTGCTATGACCCAGGGACCACAAGGGAGAAAACCAGGGCCAGGATGTAGGGAATCTAGATGGAAGCAAAAGACACTCACCATCTGGATAGGAACCCCTGCCTGACGACCCAGGCCCTACCAAGGCACTCCTTTCAAGGGCTTCTTTCCCCTGCCTCCTCCCTGGTGGAGGAGCACTAATTCCTGCAGAGGGAGGGAGGAAGGAACGGAGGGAGGGAGGGAGAGGGGAAACAAGGCAGATGACCTTGGCTCTAACAGAGCCCCTGGCCCCAGCCCCTCTGGATGCTATACACAGAGGCCCCCAAGTCCTCCCAGCCTGCCTCACCCTGACCCTGGCCCACTTGTGTACTTCCTACCCTCTTCCCTGCCATACCAGGGCCCTGGGAATAATGGCTCCTCCCTGTCATTCCTCTCACTAGACTCCCATTTCCAGATCAGTGCCCTGGAGGCCAGGTACCCGCCCGAGGACTTCTACATTGAACTTAGACACCTCAGCCACCCCGCTGAGCCACACTCACCAGGTCAGACCCCAGCCCTACCCTCCACCCCCTCATGCCAGACCAGACCCAGCACCTGCCCTAATCCCCATCCCTGCACCTTGACCTCCACCCCATGGTCCCAGAACTCTCCCTTTTAAGCCCTCTTCCCTCCTAACATGTCTACCAGCTCAATCCCCTATCTAAAGATGGAAACCTGTCTGGATCTTCCCCATCACCCATTCTGTTCCCACAGTGAATGGTGGATGTGGACAAACGGGCTACTTAGGGTGGAGAAGATACAACAAAACTGCCCTCCCTACAGGCCACAAAATACAACCCAACATCATTCAAAAATGACTTGGGGATGGTGACATCTTTGGGGTTCTTTGGGCCCTGCTAGAGTGGATAACAGGGAGTTAGCTCTCTGGCTAATAAAGTCCAATGTTTCCCAGAGACTCCAGAAACCCCAGTGGCCCAAGCCAAGCTTTCTCAGATCACAGGGCAGGGTTGTCAAACAGGGATCTGCAGAGGCTGGGGTAGGATGTATCAACCAACATCATCTGTACTCATGTACTGAGTACAGCCTGGGCTGAAACCTGGTGGCTTGGGAGACACACACACAAGAGACTTGGAAAGTTAGCTCTGAGATGGGAACATGTGGGTAGGAATTACATAAGGTATCATAGGAATAAGCACAATGAATGAACAGAGAATGTGGCCTCCCTACAAAGTGGCTCCTCTGGGGCACACTGGGGCAGGGCCTTGGCACACTGGACAACTCTAGGCCTGACCTCAGGCTCCTAGAACTCTAAGGAAACTGAGCTGCTCTACCAACCCCTGCAGGTCCCTGGGTCCAGTAACACGAGGAAGGGTGAAAGTTCTGAATTCATCTGCCCACTGAGCAGGCATGGGCTGCATGGACCCTGGGCCTATACTCAGGAGGCTGTATTCTTAGCTGTGGGTCCCCTGGATAGTATCCAGGGCATTTAATAACCCCACTAACTATAATCTCTCCCACTCCCCCAACATATACACACACACAGCCCCACCACCACCACCCTGTATCTCTTTCCACAAGGGAGCATCCTCTGAGCCAGGCCAGATTTCTCCTGCTTTACAGATCTCTCTCTTCAACTAGTGTAACCAGAGCACCATGCGCTGGCATTTGTCTTACACCCAGGCAGGCTGGTGTCCAATGCGAGAGAATACTTCGAGAGATGTGGGCTGTAACTGTAACTCAGTTTCTCACTTGCCGGTGTGGTTTTGGACAAGTCACTGCTGCTCTTTGGGCCTGTTCCCTGTTCTGTAAAAAGGAAAAGTTAATGCCCTAGCCACCTTCCCTCAGGGAGGGCAAAGGAAGTCCTTTGTATAAAGTGCTGAACTAATGCCAGCATATAGGCAGTTGCAGTCATGATTCTGAAGGACACAGGTACCTATACACCTTTCAGAAAAAATTTGAGGCCGGGTGAGGTGGCTCACACCTGTAATCCCAGCACTTTGGGAGGCTGAGGTAAGCAGATCACGTGAGGTCAGAAGTTCAAGACCAGCCTGGCCAACATGGTGAAACCCCATCTGTTAAAAATACAAAAAAATTAGCTGGGAGTGGTGGCACATGCCTGTAGTCCCAGCTACTCGGGAGGCTGAGACAGGAGAATCGACTGAACCTGGAAGGTGGAGGTTGCAGTGAGCGGAGATTGCGCCACTGTACTCCAGCCTGGGTGACACAGCGAGACCCCGTCTCAAAAAAAAAAAAAAAAAGAAAAGAAAAATAGCAAACTTGAAAGAAAAACTTAGGCCTGGTTCTGCTGTATACCTCAGTAATGTGTGGAAGGTAGGCAGATGGGAGTAGACTCTTTCAAATTCAACATGGGAACTCTATGTAGAGGAGCTATAGGGAGGCATCTAAATAGCAACAGGATGGTCTTCAGTGTGAGAAACTGGGAAGAGTCATGGAATGTCAAACTGTGTTTTAGTAAGTACTTGCTGCAGGCCTCGCTTGGTACTGTGTCCTCGGTTCAAAGCTGGAAGAAAAAATTGCTCTTTGAGCCAGTCATTACTGTCCTAACCTAGAAATGCCAAACAATTTCTTTTCTGGGATCACCAGTAGCAAAGAACCCAAGCTTAGTCCCTGAAGCCTCTGGCTGAGGCTCAGGGCCATCATGCGTTGTTGGAGCTTAGGAAAAAACTGACAGCCAAAAGGTAGAAAGGAATCCTTGGGGCTGAAAACACTGGTAATACTTTCCAAAAACAACTCTACATTATGTGCAAATGGTCCACCCCAAAAAATGAGTAACTAAGAGAACTGGCTATGGGAGGGAATGTCTGCACATCCTACAAAGACGACTAATCAAGAACCTCAGCCACCTGTCTCCCTCTTTCTCTCTGGCTCCCCTCAGATAAGCCTTGGATCCAGGAGAGGACAGACAGGACCAGAGCTGAGAGGTGATAAATATTATCTTCAAACCCATGCCAAATTCCAACAGAACTGATTTGTAATGTCTTACAACTTTCCCTCAAGCTAAGAACTGGTTCTGCTTCATTCCTTATCCTATACCCTTGGAGCCTGGAGTTTCACCTGCAGGGAATGCAGGTGGCATCAGAACGGCCTTTTATTACTTTCTGAAAGACATTCCCCTAGGGTGAAGGTTAAAGGGAAGGAGTGCTGAATATGCCAGGGGTCGCTGTAGTTCACCTTAATGCTTATGAGCCTTTTAAGAATTCCTATAATCAAAACAATTTCAGGTGGATTAAACCCAGAATCATTTATCAAAATAATTTCAGGTAGATTAAACCCAGAATCATTTTCTAGCAATAAACAACTATTTATTTTCTGGGTAGGGGAGAAAGTGGGGAAAAGCAAGAAAAAAGAACAAACACAAGCAGTCTAAGTAAACCTCACCCCCATATTTTCTTGCCTTACGTTATTTTTTTCACAGGTGCTTGTGGAATGGATAGACGTCAGAACACATACATTATGGACAAAGGCTTCAAAGGTAGAGTATCCAATCCCGATGTCTTATTACAGAGGGCTTAGCAAGATAAAGAGTGCAGATCTGAAATGGCCAGGAATTCCAATTGAGAGAAACTGCGTGTGTCTGCCCCCACAAAAGGTCAAAAGACCACAGGGCCTGGGGCTGCTGGGTAGCTGTGCCCAGGAGGAGCAATCATAATAATAATGGAATTCATCTTTCGATTTCAGTTGCACCTGCTTAGCAAATGCTTGTGGGTTTTTTATAGATGCCAACTAAATGTCTTCGGAAATGTAAAGCATCATTATCCAACCAATTAGTACGAGTTAAATTGATTATAAAATCTGAAATAAAGTTGATCTACCTGCCCCAGAGGCCTCCTGTCGTTGCACTAGCAAGGAATGCCACCCTGCACCTGCTGGCTTTCTGGGGGCACAAGGAATGAAAATGATATGCAGTGTTAATATTGTATGGCACTCCAACCTCAAGAGATCTCTGCCTCCAAGAGCAGAGAAGCCAAGACAAATCCCTAACACATGGGAACTGCAAGTTGGATCATCCCTCTAGGAAGTCTACAGGTGAAGCCAAAGATGAAAGGTCAGGTCCTGCCCTAGGTTTAAATGCCAGAATGTGTGAAATAGGGGGCTTTGGAACTCTGTTACTTGCCACTCTGTTGCTTATTAACTGTGACCTTAGACTGTGAGCTCTCTAAGGCTGTTTCCTCATCTGCAAAGTTGGGATAATTTTGCCTGTCCTATTGTCTAATGCCTGTCCCATTGTCTAACAAGGTTATCATGAGTAACCAATAAAATCACAGATGGGAAGTGTTTTTGCATACTGTAAAGGTGGTACTAATGTAATGGGGCTATTCTTTTGTCTCCGAGGTCTATTTAAAACAGCTTAAGGCCAGGCACAGTGGCTCACACCTGTGATCTCAGCACTTTGAGAGGTTGAGGTGGGCAGATCACTTGAGGTCAGAAGTTCAAGACCAGCCTGGCTAACATGGCAAAACCCTGTCTCTACTAAACATACAAAAATTAGTTGGGCATGGTAGCATACACCTGTAATCCCAGCTACTTGGGAGGCTGAGGCACAAGAATTGCTTGAACCCGGGAGGCAAAGGTTGCAGTGAACCAAGATCACGCCACTGCACTCCAGCCTAGGCGACAGAGCAAGACTCTGTCTCAAAAAAAAAAAAAAGAGCTTAAGCCAAACTGAGATACGACAGCAAAGGTCCCAATGCATATCCTAAATCTAACAGTGTACCAGAATCACCTGGAAAGCTTGTTAAAAATACAGATGTTCACGCCCCATCTCCTCAAAACTCTGATGCAGATCTAGAGTGGGGCCCTGGAATCTGCATGTATGAAGAGCACCCTCAGGGTATCCTTATGCAGCTTATTCCCCAAACACTGGTCTAGACTGACCCAGATGTCCCTGATTATTGTTCTAGTCTTTCGGACCTAGCTTTACATACACCAAGACACAACCATTCCCTAACCAAGAACAGCTAGTCGTCTACAGTCCTTTTGGGGAAATGGTTATTAGATGTGGGGTGAGCTCAGGGTAGGGGGTGGTGGTGAGTACTGCGTTCTGAACAAGAGGCTGAGTCACTATCAGCCTTTGTTAGGATATGCACAGCCCAAGAGAACTGTCTGAGGACAAAAGGTCATCCCCAGTCTCCCAGCCAGCCAACAGACATTCCCTTGGAAGCATTATTTTGGCAATTTTCTGTGTGTTTTGACTTAAACCATCCAAATGAAGAACAGTAGGTAAGGCCGAAAACAAAGAACAGTTCTATTTCATGACTATGACCTGGCACCTCAGTTTCTTTCTCTAAAAGGTATGGGGATTGGGCAGAAAGATCTCTAAGGGCCTTTCTAGCTCAAGACCACGCATGAATCAAGCGTGAATAAACTCAGGCCCAGAAACTCCAATAACTGAACACACAACTTTCCTATGCACTGTGTTGTCCTGTACATTGTGATTAAGGTGGTTACTTTCAAATTCGCATATACAACAAAGCTCAAAGCTTAACATGTAAAAAAAGACACATGTAAAACAAAGCTCAGGAAAGCAGTGTCTCTGCCTCAGCATACATTTCATTCCTATTTCGTAGAATCACATATCTGACCTCTGAGTGCAGGGGAGGGCTCAGCAGGCAGCCAGATTTTATTTTACCACTCTGGCTACAATCATCCTTTAAAGAGAAAAGAGAGCTATGTAAGCAAATGTACCAGCAAGTGTTGGGGACCAACACATCAGAATAAGAACTGAAAAAAAGGAAAATACAATGTCACAGTTCAGAACTTTACAGCAATACTTACCAAAACATGGAATAAATTCCACTAATTGGCTAACGCCCCCCAAATAAACATTTAATAAGCTAGTCTGTAGCACAAATGAAACTAGTTCCTGAAACTACTGGGGCAAACCAAATCAGAACTACTAAGAATTAAGAGTCTCAGTGTTCTCTGAACTCAGTGGGGGAAAAAGCCCTAGCCTAGGAGTTAAGGAATGTGGGTTGTAGTCCTAGTTCTTGCTGTGTGGTGCTGACTAGGTCACAGCACTGTTTTCTGGGTCTTGGTTTCTTCCACTATAAAACAATGGGGTTGTACTAGCAGCATCTCTAAGGCCCTTTCAATCTCTGACATTCTAGAAGTCTTAGGTAGCCGGACACAGTGGCTCACGCCTGTAATCCCAGCACTTTGGGAGGCCGAGGTGGAAGGATCACGAGGTCAGGAGATCGAGACCATCCTGGTTAACATAGTGAAACCCCGTCTCTACTAAAAATACAAAAAATTAGCTGGGCGTGGTGGCGGGCGCCTGTAGTCTCAGCTACTCAGGAGGCTGAGGCAGGAGAGTGGCGTGAACCCAGGAGGCAGAGCTTGCAGTGAGCAGATTGAGCCACTGCACTCCAGCCTGGGCAACAGAGCGAGACTGAGACTCCGTCTCAAAAAATAAATAAATAAAATAAATAAAATAAAATAAAAGCCTTAGTCAATGCCTGCCCTTTCCCTTGTTACTTACTGAAGAACTCCACTCACTGTCATCCTGGAGGTTCAGTGAGACCACTTACACTGCTCAACACCCTTCTATTTCCCCTTCTCCCCCCAGCACAATGATTCTGCAACAAACTGCCTGGTGTTCAATTGTCAGCCATTTCAAACTGCTAAAGAAGAAATCCTCCCAGCTATTCTCCATCGCCTTTATGATGCTGCAATCCTTGAGCCCACTGTTGCTGCCACTTCCCCCCACCCCCGCCCGTTGTGCTCCTTGCCATCTAACTTCCAAGTTTCTCTTTGCATAAACTTGGGGCTTAGGTAATTAGGAGCCCAATGACATCCAGAAGATTATTTTTAAAGCCAGTGTTCTGACCCCAAGACCTCCTCCCTCCTATCTCTCCATCAAGAGAAAGATGCTAATTTATGGCCCAGGAAGAGAAGAAGCAGTGTGGCCTTCTATTAATAGTAGCAAGCCAAGAAGCAAGAGATGGATATTCAATGCCTGGGTTTTTCCCTAACAGTTAAGCTGAGCCTTGGTGGAGGTTAGCATGCCCCTTAAGCCAAGGTGGGCTCAGATCCCACACACAAGGTGGCCCTGGAAAGTTACTGCCTCTCTCTGGATTTGATGCTCCCTTTATAAAATGAAAACATAGTTCATCTCATAAGCCCCCTCTGTCTCTGATAGTGTATGACTATGTGGGGAGGTAGGAACCAGATGAGAGCAAATGCCAGGGCATTACAGGACCAAGCCACCAATCCTGATGCGAACGACAAGCCTTGGAGGAGTGACTCCCAGAGCTTGGGTAGCCTGGGTTGATGCTTCCTCTTTCTTTGCAAAATGCTCTGAAGGGTTGGGACTGGGGACAGGGGTGGGGCTATAAAAGGATGAGGAAGTATCTAAGAGCAGCTGGTTATTCTTCCACTCACCCTGCCCTCCCCTCTCACAGGCAGGTGGATGACTCAGCTGGAGAACAAACTGGCTTCCTGAGGTGGAGTTTCCAGCTTGCCCAGCCCTTCCCCATTCTCCAGTCCCAGTAGAGATGGGGTACGGATGAGTCCATAATTCAACACCCTTTTCTCACCACCCAGCCAACACACACTTGCATTGCTCCATCCTCTGCCCCATATGGAAGATACTTCTCCCTGAGCTTAGCCCCTCCCCCACGCAAACATCAACTTCTCTTTTATCCATATAGGCTCATCCCCTGCTCCAAAGCCAACAATTTATTCCCCAAAACTTTAAAGTAGCCCTCACTTTTCTGGTGAAAATGAGAAGAGGCACTATCAACTGGCTGAGGTTCTTTTAGGCATTGAGCTTCAAAGGCTCTCCTACTGCCCTAGCTCAGTCAGTCATGGGATATCCCCAAAAAGCTTAAGAGCTTAGCCTTTTTCTCTCAGCTGGGCTTGGCCCCATAGATCAAAGACATTCCTTGTTAAGGGTAAGGTGGAGCTACTGCAGATACAGTTTGCCTTTAGAGATATGGACAGGAGCACTGGATAACAAGACATGTAGTGAAGGAAAACATCTTGATTGGTATCAAGAGAAGATGGTGTTGAGTCCTGACTAAACTACTTACTAACATTAGGAATTACATTAGCAAATTTTCTGAGCTTCACGTTCCTCATTCTAAATTAGTAATAGTCCTTTCTGCCCAGCCGTATTCACGATGTAACAAGTTTCAAATGACTTAACTGGAATGAAGACTATAAGTGCTACGTAAAGTGGTTATTCCTTGTGTGTTAAAAAATATGCTGTTGAGGCAGCTGCAATAGCCCTTCTTTAAATACTACTAGTCATCAGCTTCCAAACCAGAAGCTCTGTACCCTATTGCCTTACTCCTTAGCTGGTGAGTTCAGAGAACCCAAAGTGGGACAGATGGGCCACGCTGGGGTTCTTGGACTTACCACCACTTCCTTGTACTAAAAAACTAAACAAATTTATGTGGCAAATTTATGTGGCTTGGGCAGGTCACAGTCAAGGGCCCACAGCCCCTTTTCCCCATGTGAGCCTCAACCAGCATCTAGGCCTATCTAGCCTCCCTTTAGGCCATGCTGGTGCTGGCTGAGATCGTTCAGTGTCTTGCAAGGATATTTTCTCCTTCTCTCTAGAGTCATATGCTAAAGAGGCCACAATCTTAAGACATGACTAAAGCCAACATCCCTCTCAACTTCTGGGCTAAATTGTGATGGAAAGTGCTCTGCGCCTAGTTCTACAGAGTTTGCTCTGCTACTGATAAGTAGTGTGATCCTGAGGAAGTCAATTCCCACTCTAAATCTCATAAGCAATGACTTCCTCATAAGCAATAAGAGGAGGAGGAGAGAGATAATTATTGCTCTACCTATACCACAGAGTGTTGTAAACACTTAAAGGAACTAATGGGTGAACATATTTTTGTACAAGATTGAGGAAATACTACCTGCTGAAACAAACATCAACAGAATGGACATCTACTTTAACAGAAAAGTAAATCCTTTTCCAACCAGTTGCCTTTTATGGGAAATAAGACTACTTGTGGTGGCATGCATCTAGCTACTTTGTACATATGGAGTGTTCTGGCTTTCAGGGTCCCAAGGTACATCTAAGTCATCCACTGAGTTGCATTATCACTTTCACTTTTTACCATTTTCATTACTCTCACAAGTTGGAGACAGACAGCATAAATAAATAGCAACCCAAAATGTAAACTGTGGTAGTTCTAGTGACAGATCATCCAAGAATTTCACCATCTGCTACCTTTCACAGAAATTTAGTGCTGAGATGCCTTTTAGATCACTTCTATCAACTCAAGCAACCCAGTGCTTGTGTCTAGTTCCCTTGTCTAGCACAGCCTCACAGATGAAGGTCAGAGCTGCTACATTAGAGTTTACTGCTCTTTCCAGGCAAATCCTGCCTTGCTTGGGACTATGTGCAGGAGAATGGTATAGAGGCTGAAAGAGGGAATCCCCTTTCCTTCCGTGGCTCCTAGTCACTAAAGAACCTTTCTTCCTCCAGTGAAGCTACATTTCATATTTGGAAACCAGCCTGCATCCTTTTGTACTCTGAAGTCTTGGGGATGGTACAACTATACAACTGAGAGGTGGCAGGAGAGGAAGCATGAGCTCTAGTATCAGAAAGATGCTGCTGAAATGGGTTTCAGTTAGCATTGACAAGAACAGGATAAACAACCCAAGAACACGTTATAGGCTTGCTAGAAAACAGGAACTTTCCAAAGGCTAGCTTAAGACTGACGTGCTTTTTACACCTCAATTACACTTCAGTCTACCCTATTCTGATCATGAGCTCCTGGAGGGCAGGGATACTGCTAAGAGTCTGCCACTTATAGGCTGTCAAATTGCTGACATCTGTGCTAAAACATGCACGCCTACTTCTTCTGAACCTAAGCTTCTCAGTCATCGAAAACAATTCAAGCCAGGTGTGGTGGCACGTACTGATAATACCAGCTACTCAGGAGGCTGAGGCGGAAGAATCACTTAAGCGCAGGAGTTTGAGACCAGCCTAGGCAACATCTCAAAAAAGAAGAATTCACAAGAATATCATCACAGAATGCACAGGCCAAGGAGTCCAAAGGCATGGATTCAAGTCTTGGCACTGACATTTACTAGCTGTGTGACTTTAGCTAAGTCACTTCATATCTCTGAGCCTTCATCTCATAAAATGCAACTATCAGCAATCCTTGCAAGAATTTACAAAAATTAAATAATACATGTCAAAGCATATTATGCATATCTTGAATTAATACCTGACTACTAAAAACAAAAATGTTCCTGTCCTCCAAAAACGTAAGTTTCTTTGGAAAAAGAACTCTGCCTACCTGGGAGAGCACTTCTCAACACATTTAATAAGTAAATCAATCTTGGATTATCCTGGCTTTTCCAGCCCTAGGATCCTGAAGGCACATAAACTCAACTACAGTCTGCTTCTGATATTAACATGAAGACTTGTATTCTTGTTTGTCCTAAGAACTCTCTCTTGCCTTGCAGATTACATGAAAGAATCCGTGTGCAGTTCTAGTACTTGTTCCTTGAATAGCAGTGAAAACCCTTACGCCACAATTAAGGACCCACCCATCCTCACCTGCAAGCTTCCAGAAAGCAGCTATGTAGAAATGAAGTCGCCTGTGCACATGGGGTCTCCGTACACAGATGTGCCATCCTTGTCGACATCTAATAAAAATATATATGAAGTTGGTAGGTGTCTCAAATAAGTAACTTAGTGAAGTCAGGGCAATAATGCAGCATTTGAAGTAAAAGCAAGCCCTCTCCACTCACCCCATCTTGACCACACATCCTTCTTTTGTTGTTTTTTAAGGCATCTCTAAGGTGAACTGTCTTTCCTAGGACTGCCCTCCCTCGCTAATGCAGGAATTATTAAGTTGGTACAAATTATTATATACCAACAAAATTATTAGTTGGTACAAATTATTGTACCAACTCTGCTTTAAAAAACACTAGGACTAATACGAAACAAATACCGGGGGTGGAAAGTGGGTGCGCGCGCGCACACACACACACACACACACACTTCAACTGATTGTTGATACAAATCTCATTTTAAAAAAGAAAGCAATCAGAGACATTGACAAGTTTCTAAATCACCTTCTGCCTTCTCCCAGTTTATGTCCCTGGGCTCACTGATAAGACTCCTACCTCTAGGATATTTTAAATCCTTTTGTGTTGACGAGAGGCTTGGATTTTGACAGCACATTCACTTAGTTTTCCATCTCCTGAGCAAGCCTGAATCCTAAGCCTCATGTATTTGTCATAGATTTATAAATCCCTAGCTCCTTTCCCCAAGTTAAGCAGAACTCTCTTCCTCTCCAACAAGGCAACCAAAGCTAATCTGTTCTCTGAACTCATTTTTCACTATATTTCTTAGAGCCCACAGTCAGTGTGGTCCAAGAAGGTCGCGGTCATAACTCCAGCTATATCCAGAATCCATACGACCTACCTAGGAACAGCCATATTCCTGGTCATTATGACCTCCTCCCAGTAAGACAGAGCCCTGCCAATGGGCCGTCCCAGGACAAGCAATCTTAAGAGGGATAAGCTTCTCTCTTGCAGTGTGCTCTACTGAATATTCTGACTCTCTGAAAGAAGACAATCCCTTGACTTGAAGTAATGGTACAGACTGGCTCCAGCTGCATGTTAGTTATTACGTTCACCTGGAACTAAAGAAGAGCGTCCAGGTGGGACTGGGATAATTGTTCAAGGAATTGTGTTCTCAAAGGCAAATCCTATCACCCACTCAGCCCCAAATGCCCTGGATATGATTTTTAAAACATTTTAAGATATAACAACTCATCAACATCAGCTAAATATAGCTGATACATATATATTTATCTGAAACGTGATATTTTAAAAACATGTAGGTTTAACAAACCTTCCTAGGACAAAAAGGAGACTGGGGAAGGAAGAGGATTACTTTAAAGCACCTAAAACGTATATGTACTTTTGGTTGCTGTTATCATCAACATCTGTTTTATTACTGAAGACAATTAGTACATAGACATGAACTGTTCTTAAATAGAACAGTCTTAAAATATCTGTACATATGTGTCTGGTCCATCAAATTACAACAGCCAAGATTACAGAATCTAGTATATAGTCTTATGCTGACAACTTCCATTTTAAAAAAACAAGACTTTACTTTCTTCTGCCCCGATAGGTTTAAATACACACACAGACACACAGACACATAGACACACATACACACACACACACGTATCCAAAGTGCAGCAACAAGTCTGCAACAAGATTCCTAGGGCAGCTTTATCAAATTTTGCCAATTCAAAGTTTAAGGACATTACAAGTCAGTGCTGGCTATGTCATACCTACTTAGTCCATTCAACACCTGAATCATTCCATGTAAAACAGAGCTCTAAGATGATCCTTTAAGTAAGCAGTCACAGACTGGTTGGGATTAAGTATCCCTAAAGACGGCTAGTTGGCCTCCTCATTTTATTTGGTCAGCATCCCTTGACTCAAAGGAATACTTGCTTCCAAGTAGTTCCTCATAAATCTTGGGATTGATGTAGTATGAAACCTAAAAGTATACAGGAAATTGGACAAATGTGGATATAGGAAATTTACATTGCTTAAAGTACATTACGCTTTTTGATGGAACTAAATGAAATGATCAAAAAAAGAATGAACTGTAACCAGTTGCTGTAACGTGATGTAAAAAGTTACTGTAAACAGCAGGGGATATGAAGTCCTTCCACCTTCTATCTTAAAACTACTACTTACTGAGCTAGCCCAATATGCATTACAATGAGCTAATGCTCCAGATCCCAGTATTCAGATGTGTCTGTACCTTCCACTATGAACATAGATAAACTGAGGCTCAGATGAGTCCAAATGAAGTCAAATCCCAAGCCCTAAAGAGAACCTTCTCACAAGAATTAAAAACAAAAAGGGCAAACCTAGGAAGCTAATGGCTACTCCTGTACCACTCTATTCACTGGTACAGTCCAGCCAGTAAAAAACACTTCCAAAAAGATATACAGAAGAGGAACTAAATGATTACAAAGCTGGAATACTGCTACAGCAAGTATGAGAGTTCTGAAACCCTTGATAGAAATTGGAAGCCTGCCATGGAACACAATACTTTGGGCAATAATCAGAAAAAGCAAAAAAATAAATAAATGAGTACATCTCCCCTTCCCACGTCACTCAAGGCATAAGCAAATTTTACTGTTAGAGGAAAATATATAATACTTACATGAATGCTGCATGTGTGCATGGGAACAACTGATTAGCAATAGTAAATTTACTTTCCAAAAAAGCCTTATTAAAATATAAATATTAGAAAATTACTTTGTAGACCCAAGTAAATACTTCTCATACATATGTAGAAAGAAATATAAGTAAGCGGCTTACCTCAGTATTTCAGGGCAGCAAGTGTTTGTGAAGCAAAGATGAAGAAGCATGAAGATGTCAGATCAGCAAGGAGAAACTTCAACTCAATCCCAGGTTTTCTCTTCTTCCCTTATCCTGCATGTATAATAACTGCTGCCTGGCAAACTACAAACAAGCAGCATCACTCAAGTTTCAAGTTTCGCCTCTTTTGTCAACTATCCTCTGGGCAAAGGTATTCAGCAACAGGTGGAAAGGCTAGGCACTGAATCAAGAGACTTCAGTGTTACTCTGGTCAAGTTAGTTGCCCTCTCTGGGCTCCTTTTTTTTCTATGCATAAAAAAGGGGAGAAACAGAGAGTGGGAAGACAGCTCTAATAACCCTTCAGGTCTAGCATTCCATGACTTTTTAAGGAAATATAATACAAGTCAAACCAGGCAATACAGAGAAGGGAAAGGCAGAAGGTGTGATTATGGTGACAATAACTGCCTTCACCTATCGAAGAGTTATCAGTAAAAGACATTTCAATCTTACAAAGCAACTGTTAGAAACTTCTAACACCATCACAAATAGGTTCATGGTCAGCCTAAACATGTGCACTGTGCATTTTATGGGCGACTTTGAAAGATCTCAATTATTTTTCAGAAACTAAACTTTCAGACAAATATGTGTACAATTAAAATGAATGAAAGAAAAACCATTATTGTACAGTAGTATTAATGAGACTGTGAAATGGCAATACTTTTTTAAATCACAGATTTGTAATATATATATTCACTGTGCAGAGGGATTGTACCTTGTACAAAATAAAACAAATTTCTCAAACTAATTTAACAAGAATGCATACTGTTGTGCTGCAAATGGAAAACACGTTTATAATCTACACCTTAAGTTTAAGGGTAGAACTAACCTACATCCTGCTTGGGCACTTTAAACAGCTGGAAGAACGAAAATTATTCTAGTAGATGCTTGAAAATAAGTGAAAAACTTGTATGGAATTTTTGACAGAGAAGTCTCTTTCTTTAAAATAATAAATGTGAGCACCATATTTTTATTCATGTTCAAAAGTTATTTAAAAATCTCATATACATTCAGTATACTAAAATTAGAGGGTTTCTCAGCTTTCACAAATATTTGGACTCAAAGACAACTATTACAGTTTGTGCTCAGCCCCAGAGGCACAAAGGTACTTATATGGAATGAATAAGGGCCAGTGTAAGGGCCACTTAATTTCTATAAATGCAATGAACAGCTTTCCACGAGTAGAAGTTATCATCCAGTAGAGTTACTATGGGTATATCTGTTTTACAAACTTTAAAGACATAAACTTGTGATCAAACTGGTAAAGCAGCAACAGGGTTACTTTTTAATAAAATACAGATGCTAAAATATAGCTTACTGAGTTCATTCAAATAAGTTTAAAATTCCTCCTTCATAGTTCCAAAGGTTTGTATATAATCCTCATATGTATATAACCCTCATATTCTGAAGACCCATTCATAAGAGATTACTAATAGGTAATTCTCAAGAGCTATGAGTTGACATCTCAGTTAAAGACAAAATATAATCAAGAGTTTTAAGACTAAAAAAGATACTTACTGACAGTAGTATAAGATTATGCACCACAAGTCTCAGAATATTACTCAGTACTACGAATGATAACTAATGGCCAATTGCTGCAAGTTGTGCACTCAGGAATGACACATTAGCCATTCATTTAACCAGAGGGAAGAAGGAAGAGGCCCATTTAATCAAATGCAGCAACAGGAAATGGAAAATCTTTCTATGAAGGGATGAATACATGGGGGGTTCATTGTACTTTTATACTTTCGTATAATTATATATAAGTATATATTTATATAATTGTAATATATAATTCTGTATAATTTTAATAAAAACTTTAAAATTTGAATAGTAATTCTCAGCTCCCCAAGCTACACCAGAATGAACCCTAAGATTAGCCCTCTCACTCTTTTAGATGGCCCTCCCTAATTGTCCTGACATGGAATTGTCAAGGGGAGGGGGAGATAGATACTATGAATGTAAATACAGGTTGAGTATCCCCTATCCAAAATGCTTGGGACCAGAAGTGTTTCAAATTTGGGATTTTTTCAAATTTTGGAATATCTGCATATACATAATGAGCTATCTTTGGGATGGGACCCAAGTTTAAACATGCAATTCATTTTACACTTCATATTCACCTTGTACACATAGCCTAAAGGTAATTTTATACAATATTTTTAATAATTTTGTGCATGAAATAAAGTTTGTGTGTATTGAACCATCAGAAAGCAAAGGTGTCACTGTCTCAGCCACCCATGTGGACAATCTGTGGTGGTTTGCAACACCATCATTCCTGACTGTGAATTTCTATACTACCAATAAGTAATTCATTTTCTTACACTTATTCACACATTCACACTAGTATTTACAAAATATGATCATCAATCATTAATACCGGGAAAAAGAATGTGTTCAGGGTAACTAAGCAGCACAGTAGCATCACCAGAGTATCTGTACCAGCAGTTAAACCACCACCACCACCAGCTGGCTTTCAGTCTCCACCTACGATGCTGTTTTGATTGAAAGGTTACTGTACACCTATGCGGGAACACTGAATAAACTGTGTGTGGCGTGCCTGCGTTTTGACTGTGACCTGTCACAAGGTCAGGTGTGAAATTTTCCAACTGTGACATCATGTGAGTGCTCACGTTTTCAATTTTAAAGCATTTTGAATTTTTGGATTAGGGATGCTCAACCTGTATGAAAAAAGCATGTTCCCTGCCCTTGTGGCTCTTACAATGTAGTGACTACCAAAGAAGAGAGAGAAATGGAGAGCCCTGGTGATCAGTGGGGTGCTGATTATGTATTTTCTTCCCTGGGCTTACAGAGCTAGAAAGAATAAACAATGCTCTAATCCAAACCCACAGAAAGTGGAAGCTCTGCTCTTTAGCTTCAGTTGTCAGATTCCCTCCTCATTCCACCTTCTGCTTCCCAAGCCACTGTCCAGTCTAGCAGATGGCCTTCCAGATCCTTGGGTCTGAAAGCATGGGGACTGTACAAAGTACGGTACTGTTATTTAGGCATCCACTCTAATGTAAATCAAAACTAGTAAATGAGGACCCCAACTGCCTCCTCCAGAATTGGTTTCACATCAAAGACAGCCTATGGAAAGTGTTGCTTCTTGGGGCTTCCCAGACTGTCCCATCTCAGGCATGATCTTCTACGGTATTCTTCGGCCCATATGATGAAACACTTTGGCACAGAGGCTAGTACAATGGTCAGCAACTTCTTAAAAGATATGACAAGGAACGGTACCCTCTTCCCTAGAGATACCTTAGAAAACGGTATGCTGAGAGATTAGAGGTTGTCAACAGGGGGATAGGCGCTAAAAACACATTATTATTGTGTACATTATTCATTGGGATGAGAGTTAAAAAGATCTGAGATTTTGTGGTTTGGAGCAAGGTTAAGTTCCACTGACTCAAACACAGTAAAGGAATCCTGTTGGCTGCTAATTCTCACGACCATCACTGGTACTGGTAACATAGCAGTTAGCCAATATACATAACATTTTGTGCTCACACCTGTGTCAGAAACTATCCTATAATTAATAAATGTCAAAGACTTGAATTCAAATAATGTTTTGACTATTAATTAGATCACCATATCAACAACCCCAAAATACCATGTATGTCATGTACATGCACACATAAACCTGTACACCTGGATTTAATCACTGGTTCTACTGGATAGCTAGCCTGTGGATTGATCTACCTTCTTGTAGATTCCCATTAAAGAAATAATTTTTTAAAAATTAAACACAAAATGTTTTTAAAAGTTCTCTCCCAGACATGAGTATATTTTAAAGTATATATTAAAAGCCAGCAGTTTTTTTTTTTTTAACAGCAAAAGCCATAAAACAAGCAGTTCTCAATTTACAATTAATATAGCAGCCCATCAAGTGCTCCTCCCCCTTAGCATATATGGTACTTTGATGCATATTATTGATATTGACAGTCATTTTGCAAATAAATGTTCTGAAAGCTTTCATCCTATTTAAAGGAGTAAACATGGAAATAAAGGTACCATTTTAATCAGGTTATTGTGATAAGACCAAAAACATTCCACAAAGTGTATACCTCATTTTGACTTCTCTATTAAATTTAAATTTGAGTTAGAATGTTAATAATTTGGCTTTAATAGAAGAGAGAGTTCATTCAGAGAATTACAGAGTTAGAGTTGGGATGAATCCCCAGAATTTATCTAATCTGGTACTCTCATTAATTGGAAGAATGTGAGGCTCAAAAATGAAATGACCACAAGAGCCATGACTACAAACTCTTCGTTACTCAGTACAGTGCTCTATCATACCAGCTACTTTCACTCTTTTAACCCACAGTTTACCATATTTTCTAATATATGCTAGTATATTGCCTAGTACACAACATCCTTTCAAATATTCTTTCTTTATTCTCCAATTCACTTTTCAGGAGAATAGATAACCTCAATCATATTGATTCTCAGCCTAATGGTCTCCCTTACATAAGTTATAATGACATTAACATTTTATATCACTTTATTGTTACCATCAACCTCCTACAGTTTGGGGGGAACCAATCATTCTTTAAAACATTAGAATGACAACTCCAGTTTACTTGGCACATTGTATAGGTGAGTGGGAAAGACCTGTCAAATCCCAGAAAGGGGCGTGGCACCAGCACCACTCAACCAGAAGAAAAATCTCTTTGGCGCTAGTGTCATGGCTCCCTATCTGTTCTGCTAACCTATTAAATGATGTGGTGGAAGAGGATCCTTTCACAATCTTTGTTCATTTTTTTATAGAGCAAATGGAAGTCATACATACCTTTTACAAAATTCATTTTTTGTTGTTTTCCAGGTTTGTGATATTTGTGAGACATCAGAAAATCAATTTATATTTTTTTCCTCTGTTAAAACAAACAAAGCAAGCCCCCTAAACTGAAACCTAACAGGTTAGAATAAGTTCTTAATTATCCACCCAGCCTTTGAATTATTTTGCTTTCGGTGTGGGCCAAAACTAAGTAGTACAGCTTCTTCTCTAAGGTAGATGGAAGAGATTATAACAATAGCTCAAGCCCACTAAAAGCATTTGTATTTTATAAATACAAGTCAGCAAAGACAAAAATTAAGATATTCATTTTCTCAATGATCAAAGAAATGTGACCAGCTCTGATGGGCAACCCAAACTCAAGAAGTCTAACTTTTCTGCAGAACCCTTCAGAACTTAAAAGATCACTGATGTAAGGTCACTAGCTGGCACCTCTTCTTATAATTACAATTTAACATAGTCAATGCAATGGGCAATAACTTACCCTTACATAATGACAACTACTATTAAAAAGAAATCATGGCATTTGAGAACAATGACGTAAGATTAAATCAAGGCACCACGGCTAACTAACTATTCAGGAGACTATATAACAGGTTAAAAAAAATAATTCAAGGCTGGGCACGGTGGCTCACGCCTTTAATCCCAGCAATTTGGGAGGCCGAGGCGGGCAGATCACGAGGTCAGGAGATTGAGACCATCCTGGCTAACATGGTGAAACCCCGTCTCTACTAAAAATACAAAAAATTAGCCGGGCGTGATGGCGGGCGCCTGTAGTCCCAGCTACTCAGGAGGCTGACGCAGAATGGGATGAACCCGGGAGGGGAGGTGAAGCTTGCAGTGAGCGGAGATCGCACCACTGCACTCCAGCCTGGGCGACAGAGCAAGACTCCATCTCAAAAAAAATAAATAAATAAAAATTTTTTTAAAATTCAAAGTTAAAATAACTGAAAATCAAGGTCAAGTAGCAAAATACTTCTAAACTGCCGTAAGCCCTGAATTGTCAAAATATTTAAAAATGTATTGTTTCTTGCTTGAGACAGTTTGTCTCCTTAGATATTACTCAGAACAAAGACACCTGTTGAAATGCAATTGAAGTCATTTTCTAATATCTAATATTTCCTGGAATTCTCCCAAGATCCAACCATACCCAAAGCAACATTTAGGTCTACACTTGGGTAAAAATTCTAAGTTACTTTATTCATTTTCAATTCACTATTTAGTTTTTCTTTCTCCTTACTTTGTAAAAAATTTACCACCAACTTTCAATAAAATAGAGATGGATTCTTTTCCTGGGTCTGGTGACTCTGTTATATATGAAAGTACACACTACTTTCCTAATGTTTTTGGACATACTTTTTCCAAGAAAAACATAATTGAACTGCAGGTCTAAAATCAAAGCTGAATTCACATACTGATGCTCCCAATTCAATGTTTACTCAGTAATGCAAGAACCTATGCTTTTACATCAGGATTCCATGGCTGCATCCAAAGCACTCAAAGGAAAAATGTAATCTGACAACATAAGAAATAATCCCCCTATAACTGTTTATTAGAATGTGAATATATTCCAAATCAATAACTAAAAAAAAAAAAAAAAATCAAATTACAGAGCATGCATAAAATACAAAGTAGCAATTTACAAACAGATAATATTATCTTCATAACCAATACACTAAAATAATAAAATGGCTATAGAAGAAAACCAAAATGACTGACTACAGCAATGCCTTCCGTGTGCCCCACACATCATGAGCACTGCAAGAGACAAAAGATTAACTATGAAATATAGTAATCTAAGCAAGCCCACACATACATATTTCGGGGGATTTCCCACCATCCTGAATAGTATCACTGCAGTTGACACACCACTTCCAGGAAACTGCAGAGTAAGTGCTTAATATTATCCACGAGAAAGCAAAACTAAATATTAGTGTGCACATTTCTGAATGAGAAACTAATTGCTTCATGGATTTCAACAATGTACTATTTCAGGTCTCTACAATGCCTAAAATGCATTCTATTTAAACTCAAGGTACTATTTCATTTTACATACTAAAAGAATACATGCCTTTAAGTGGTACCACTTGAGCAAAAATTAACCTCTCACTGTATTCTTCAGACATACTGAAACCAAAGATTTAACTGGACTATATTCCATAATATACTGCAAAACTCAAATATTAGCATTGTTAAAATAATTATCCATGCCTGCTGGTGGATATGGTGATAAAACTAGGTTGCATTTCACTTACTGGAAGGTTTTAAGACAAAATTAACACTTCAAAATTTGACACTACCAGCATTAAACCAGTTATTGCCTGAGCAATAAAAGGCCACATCATCTACTGCTTGGAAATTATTATAGATCATTTAAATCTTTTGGGCTGCCTGATCATTGCAACAGAGGCACCTGAGATGGAATTCCACAAGTCCCTCCAGTTCCCAGCCTGCCAGGCAGCACTGTTTAACTTACGGCCCCATAACCATACTACTAATGAAACCGTAACAATCTCTTGTGTTTACTAAAAGAATTCTCCAGAAAAAGTGCCCCCCCTCTCTAATCAACTTTGATGCTTACAAAAATTAAAAAACAAAATTTACTCAACTACATAAACCTATTAAGGCATTTTAGAAATTCATGTCCAGATAATGGAAAATTTTCAAGCTCTCAAAATCCTGCTATGTTTATAGGGCAATTCTTATATTTGTGGAAATATACACTGCATTGAGAGAAGAGTGTATTACCGATAAGCTGCTCTGTGGCAAAATGGTAGCTTATTTCTAAGGTCGTCTTAGTTTGATTTGATCAAGACCAATAGGCCTGAGCTTCAAGTGATCAAGTTCTATTATGTCCTACGTACAGTGACAGGCTTCCATGATAAAAAGTAAACAATAATTGAGGAATCCAAACATTCAGTTTATTAAACTAAGGCTACTGAAGCCATAGCATGAAAAAAAGCTGCAGTCATTCGGGACAAGTAGATGATTTTATAAAGCTAAAATCAAAAGACTTAGGACATGGAAAAATTCATAAGTATGAAGTAATAAAACACAAAAGTGACACAAGAATTACAAATATATTTAAATCTCAGACCTGGGAAATGGACTATACACAGCCTTCTAGGGGAGAAGAGAAATGCCTTAGATGTTCTGACAGCACTGCACCTTTGGCTTGTTTTCAGTGGTTGGTGGAACATGAATAGGAACCACATTGTTGCTTGGAGACATGTCATTTTCGCGTCTGTCTGACATTTGCTTCTGAGAAACAATGCGGTAAATCTCTGAAGGAAAAAAGAAATCACAATACTTAGCGTGAATAACCTATCATAGTTAGGATAAAAGATCCATAGAGGTAGGAGATATATTTGCATCAAAGACCATAAGGAAACTGAACAGAGAATACATAAATTTAAAGTTTTATTTTCAAACAGTCACTGATTAGATTCAACCCTTTAACAATTGCCCTTGGGGTAAGAAAAGAAACAAAGGTTTTTCCATTTCAGAGGGAAAGGTTCACCAGTCAAATAAATCTCTGTTTAAAGAGACCTTAAAAAGGTCAACCAGGCCAGGCACATCACCTGAGGTCAGTACTTCAAGACCAGCCTGACCAACATGGTGAAACCCTGTCTCTTTAAAAATACAAAAATTAGTCAGGCATGATGGCGGGTGCCTGTAATCCCAGCTACTCAGGAGGCTGAGGCAGGAGAATCACTTGAACCCGGGAGGCAGAGGTTGTGGTGAGCTGAGATCGCACTACTGCACTCCAGCCTGGGAAACAGAGCAAGACTCCGTCTCAAAAAATAAATAAATAAATAAAAGAGGTAAACCAATAGCATTACATAGTTTATGGACTTATGGATTCGAAGTAAACCATAAGAGTATTTTCAGTCTACCTTTACCCCAAAAAACAAAACAAAAAAAAAATTGCCTACACACAATGACACTGTACCACACAAAAAAATAAATACCCAGCACTTTGGGAGGCCAAGACGGGCGGATCACGAGGTCAGGAGATCGAGACCATCCTGGCTAACACAGTGAAACTCCGTCTCTACTAAAAAATACAAAAAACTAGCCGGGCGAGGTGGCGGGCGCCTGTAGTCCCAGCTACTCGGGAGGCTGAGGCAGGAGAATGGCGTAAACCCGGGAGGCAGAGCTTGCAGTGAGCTGAGATCCGGCCACTGCACCCCAGCCTGGGCGACAGAGCAAGACTCCATCTCAAAAAACAAAAATAAATAAATAAATAAATAAATAAATAAATAAATTTGCACTATCAGATGCATTCGGTAGAGTACAACTTAATAAACATGCTAAAATCCCAATGGATTCTTGGAAGGGAAAAGAAAATAATGTGTTTATCAGTGACCTCCTGAACAAAACTTAAATTGTAATTAAAGAATGATACAAAACAGGCAACTTAAGATGTTATATGTAAACTCTATTTTTCTTTCATGACACTTAACAAAAATAATTTAGTGTCTGCCTTTTTCACTAAATGTTAAACTCTGTAAGGAGCAAAACTGTGTCTGCCTTAACTGCTGTACTGCAACATATAATATGTGTTGTGATAAATAACTACATGAATGTCACTAAATTCCTCCACAATAAGTATCTGTATGTAACACATTTGGTCTTATACCACACTGCCTAAAAGTTGTTCCCTCTGACTAGATTATAAAGTCCTTAAGAACAGAAAATGTACCTTATTTTTGTTTACTCTCCCAGTTGTCCCTTCAAAAAAACTACTCTCAAAAAGCAAGATAATTCTAAAAATGTGTCAAATTAACACAATTAGCCTCCTAATATGATGTACTACGAAAGACACAATGTATTCCTATGAAGGACACCATGTATTCCTGCCAAAAATATTTAAAACTAATTTAATCATGAGGAAATAATGAGATAAATCCAGACTGAGATGGGGATAAATGTTCTAAATTTGTGCTATCCAACGGAGTAGCCACCTATTTTAATTAAATAAAATTTAAAATCCAATTCTTCATCTAACTAGCCATATTTCAAGCACTCAATAGTAACCTGTGGCTACTCTATTCAACATCCCAGATACAAAACAAATCCATCTGTTGAGGCTCAGAAACCCATACTCCAAAATGGCACTTTGATATGCTGAACTAAAGAAGTCTCAAGGTCTCTCTGACCTTCTGCCCCTCCTCATCCTCTCTCCCCAGCACAGGATGAAGCTGAAGTTCCTTCACCTGCCTGAGATCCAGACCCACCAAAAGGAACAATTATTTTTTCTTCCCCTCCCTGTAAGACCAAGAATGTAACCACACTTAAACAGACTCTTTCACGAGACAATGTACCAATTAATTTCTGTCCACTGATCCATTCATCCTCCCCAGTAATCCCCTCAACAGAATTCCTTTTCTCCTCCTTCCCATAACCTGTTTTGCCAGAATGGCATAAGCTTCTGAATGCCATCAGGAGGTGGGTCATCTCTCTGGTTCTCCCCGTGTACATGTTAATAAATTTTGTATGCCTTTTTTCCAATTAATCTGCCTTTTGTGAGTTGATTTTCCAGCAAACTTTCAGAGGTTTCTATTTAGTTCTCCCACAAAAGAAATGTAAATGATATAAAAATGATACAGCAGAATTCTTTTTCTTCCTAACCTCTACCTATCGTTTGGACCTTGTGAAAGGTCCAAAGCACAGCCAGGTGTGGTGGCTCACGCCTGTAATCCCAGCACTTTGGGAGGCCAAGGCAGGCAGATCACGAGGTCACGAAATCGAGACCATCCTGGTGAACACGGTGAAACCCCGTCTCTACCAAAAATACAAAAAAATTAGCCAGGCATGGTGGCGGGCACCTGTAGTCCCAGCTTCTCAGGAGGCTGAGGCAGGAGAATGGCGTGAACCCGGGAGGCGGTGGAGCTTGCAGTGAGCCACTGCACTCCAGCCTGGGCGACAGAGCCAGACTCCGTCTCAAAAAAAAAAAAAAAAAAAAAAAGAAAGGTGCAAAGCTGTATCAGAGAGCTTTCAGCAAACCTTCAGAGGGCAATAGGGACATTTCCCTTGGCTCCTATACATGTGATCTTTAAATGGATATTGAATTTTTAATTAAAAAACAAATCTATAAAGGACATTCATTATTAGTATATTGAATAAATATGAATATGGATTGCACATTAAAAACTGTATAAATGGGCCAGGCAAGGTGGCTCATGCCTGTAATTCCAGCACTTTAGGAGGCCGAGGTGGGCGGATCACGAGGTCAGGAGATCAAGACCACCCTGGCAAACATGGTGAAACCCCGTCTCTACTAAAAATACAAAAAAAAAAAAAGTTAGCCAGGTGTGGTAGCACCCACCTATAGTCTCAGCTACTTGGGAGGCTGAGACAGGAGAATTGCTTGTCCCAGGAGGGGAGGTTGCAGTGAGATAGCACCACTGCCCTCCAGCCTGGGCAACAGAGCAGACTCTGTCTCAAAAAAACAAAACAGGCCAGGCGTGGTGGCTCAAGCCTGTAATCCCAGCACTTTGGGAGGCCGAGATGGGCGGATCATGAGGTCAGCAGATCGAGACCATCCTGGCTAACACGGTGAAACCCCGTCTCTACTAAAAAATACAAAAAACTAGCCGGACGAGGTGGCGGGTGCCTGTAGTCCCAGCTACTCAGGAGGCTGAGGCAGGAGAATGGCGTGAACCTGGGAGGCGGAGCTTGCAGTGAGCCGAGATCCAGCCACTGCACTCCAGCCCAGGCGACAGAGTGAGACTCCGTCTCAAAAAAAACACAAACAAACAAAAAAAAAGCAAAGTATAAATGTTAAATTTCTTGGATACAACATATTGTATTGTGATTATGTAGGAGAATGCTTTTTTTTTTTTTTTTTTTTTTTGAGACAGAGTCTCACTCAGTAAGCAGTGAGGTTGAGACTGCACCACAGCACTCCAGCCTGGGGACAGAGTGAGACCCCGTCTCCAAAAAGGAAACAAAAACAAAAAAACGGTGGGGGGGGGGTTACTGCATAGGAATTGGTGTATTCATTTGGTTTTAAAGGAGAACATGCCTTTGAAAGAGGGAAATAGATCTAGTGTAGCAAGTTCCTACCCCCCACCCCCACAAAACTCACAATGAAATAACCTCCTCTAATCAGAAAGCTAGAAGTTACCTGCTTCCTACTTTCTTATCAGGTTTTTGTTGTTGTTTTTTTTTTTTAATGACACACCCAGCCACAAGAGACTTAAGTATGTGAATTACTTGTGGAACCTCTTAAAGCCAATCACTCTTTATTGCTTTGGTGGCATTTTTATTAGCAGACATCCTTTTTGGTAACTGGAGTAAATGCAGCAGTAATCCATTTCTAAAAAACAGTATGCTTGCAGACACCAACACTGCTCAAATTTCTTGCTTTGTAATGAGATCTCTTTAATTATTTACTTCTCTATGTTCTTTGAGAAGTCTGCCTTTCCCTCTCTTCCAGTTTTACATATATTTGTTTTTTTATGTAAGAACTTTTTTTTGTTTTGGTTCCCCTAATTTAATCTTTTTTTTTTTTTTTTCTTTTTGAGACGGAGTCTCGCTCTGTCGCCCAGGCTGGAGTGCAGTGGCCGGATCTCAGCTCACTGCAAGCTCCGCCTCCCGGGTTCACGCCATTCTCCTGCCTCAGCCTCCCGAGTGAATCGGACTACAGGCGCCCGCCACCTCGCCCGGCTAGTTTTTTGTATTTTTTTTTAGTAGAGACGGGGTTTCACCATGTTAGCCAGGATGGTCTCCATCTCCTGACCTCGTGATCCGCCCGTCTCGGCCTCCCAAAGTGCTGGGATTACAGGTTTGAGCCACCGCGCCCGGCCTAATTTAATCTTTAAAACAATTTATAAAGAAGTTAAAACTTACAGTGGGTCACATATTTCATCTTAATTTACACACACAATTTACACTTGAAAAAAGAAGAGCCTCCCAGTTTGAGATCAGAGGGAAAGCTTAAAGATGAAGTTAATTCTTTATTCCTTAGCCACTCATCTGACTGAATGACCGAAGGGTAAATCCTTCTCTTTAGCCTTGGCACACTCCCATCCCATCCTTTTTCATTGAAACAAAATCTATAAAGATTACATATCCTTCTTTTAAATTTTAATTTTAGTAGCCTGTCTTTATTGTATCCTAGTTGTCTTTCCTTAATGCCTGTTCACATTTGAACCGTCAACCTTCTCAGACATAAGTTTTAGCCACTCCCCTTTCCTCACAAAAGAATCTAAGAAAAGATACTCTTGCTGTCTGTTTTTGTTACTTTACATATTCAGTTGACTACATCTTACTGTTTTTCAACTTCTGAGAAATTAGTTCTTAATTTTGAAAAATGTAGTAATTCAGTTAATGCATCTCTCTTTCTTTAACATTTTTTAATGGAAATTTTCTGATATACCAAAAGTAGAGTAAGGCAGGGCAGTGGCTCACACCTGTAATCTCAGCACTTTAGGAGGCCAAGGCAGGCGGATCACATGAGGCCAGGAGTTAGAGACCAGCCTGCAACATGGTAAAAACTCATCTGTACTTAAAATACAAAACTAGAAGGACATGGTGGCTCAGGCCTATGATCCCAGCTACCCGGGAGGCTGACACACGAGAATTGCTTGAACCTAGGAGGTAGTCTTCTTGCCTGACACAGCAAGACTCAGGGGAAAAAAAAAAAGAATATAGCCTTTATACTAAAAAGACATCCTGAACATATTAATTACATGGAGAAATCTAGCAGACATCACTTTAACCAAGTGGTAAAAGTTAACATCACTAGTAATTAATAAGACATCCAATTATCACAAACCTGCTGATATGGTGCACTGAGAACACTTCTGTGGTGTTCCTGCCAAAAGTGTAAAACCTGAGTTTAATCGTGAGGAAAAAAATCAGAAAAACCCAAAATGAGGTACGCAACAAAGTAACTGGATTGTACCCTTCAAAAATGTCAAGGTCAATAAACAAAAGATTGAGGAACTGTTCGAGATTAGAGGAGACTAAAGAGATATGACTGCTAAATGAAATGCATGACCTTATCTTGGACTTTGACTAATAAGGGTATTATTGGAACAAGTGGGAAAATCTGAATAAGGTCTGTAATTAAACATTGATGTGGCACTATTATCTCTCTGATTTTGATAATTATACTGTAGCTATAAAAGAGAATATCCTTGTTTTTACAAAATATACACTGAAAAACACTCAAGGATGAGGGTCATCATGTCTGCCACTTAATCTCACATGGTGCCGAAAAAAATATGTATATATTTAGAGAGAAGAGAAAGGATAAAGCAGATGTGGTAAAATATTAACATCTGTAGAATATGGGTGAAGGATATTTGCAAATTCTTTTTACTATTATTTTAATCTCTTTAAATTTGAAATTGTGAAAATGCAAAGTTAAAAGCAAAAAGTAAAAGGTATGCATTAAAAACATCCTTTAGTGAACCTGAGAAAAGACAAAGCTGCACTGAAATTCAAAGGCAGAGCAATCTACCAGTCTCACTCTCATACTAGTAAACTACCTCTAAAAAATACCATCAAGCAAAATCATCTCATGGAGTCACTTTCAAATTCATGGGTGTCAAGAATGCCATGGGTCTATTCTGAAACCAACAACACAATTAACTCTGAAGTAACATGTAAATTTTCTGATATATAATTTCACAACTTAAATTTTTGGCTGGGCATGGTGGCTCATGCCTATAATCCCAGCACTTTGGGAGGCCAAGGCAAGCAGATGGCTTGAGCTCAGGAATTCAAGATCAGACTGGGCCCCATCTCAATTTTTAAAAATTTTAAAGCTTTTTTTTCTTTCAGCAATATCAAAATACAACATAAATACTCCCTTAAGACTGTTAACATTTAAGGCAGAATCAAGTGCAATAGTTACTATTCTCTTTACTGTTTTCTCTATGCATTCACACTTCCACTGGCATACAGGAGGAAGAATGTTTAGAACAAACATCCTAACACCTGCAGAACAACACAGATGTCTGCTGCACATCTCTGATCCTACAAACCAACAGTGAGATTTATGCAGGAAGCTGAGGAAATAGTGAATATAGAAAGGAAAAGTGGTAGCAAGTGAAACTAAAGTCTTCTTTGCTTTCAAGCAACAATTAAGTTGTAACAAAAGTTCAATCTAGAGTGAATTTTAAGAAAAGTAACCATACATTCATCTTTTTTTCTTTTTGAGACAGGATCTCACTCTGCCCCGAAGGCTGGAGTGCAGTGGCATGATCTCAGCTCACTGCAGCCTAAACCTCCCAGGCGGAAGCAATCCTCCCACCTCAGCTGGGAATACAGGTGCGCACACCACCATGCCCAGATAATATTTCTTTTTTTTTTTTAGAGACAGGGTTTCACTATGTTGCCCAGGCTGGTTTTGAACTTTTGAGATCACTGCATGTGGCAACAGACATCTGTGTTGTTCTACAGGTGTTAGGATGTTTGAGCTCAAGCGATCCGCCTGCCTCAGCCTCCCAAAATGCTGGGATTACAGGGGTGCATCAACATGCCTGGCTCTCATCTTTAAAGACAAAAGGGCTCAATTTTAAGTACTGACTAGTTCACGTTTGAGCGGATCAGAAGTTCAATGTTACAAAATGATGCATAAAATACTTAACTGCAGATGGAAGACTTAAGCTCATCTTCACTTAATATCAGAATAAATGGGCCAGAATTATAGCAGAGGAGATTTGATATAACATAAAAAATATTCCAACAATGAGGACTGTCTAAAAAGTTTTTTCAGATGAGATTTTCTGAGGCCTTAAAATGCTCACACATCTTTAAGGTAATTTAATTCACATGTTTTAAGACTATGACTCTGAGGAGCAGGGAGGTTCAATGACTTTAAACAGGGAGTAGAAGCAAAGTGATAAAGATGTAATGCCCTAGAACTCCTGGGTCTCAATCTAGCATTCTACATGTTGACTTAATAAAATCCACACAAATGGATATAAAGAAAACAAAGACTTGCTATTTAATCAACTCTTACTTGCTTAAAACAATCAGTGAAACTTTGACAGAGAACGTTCTAAAGGAAAGCTACTGTGTTCCAAAGACTGTTTATCCAACCCCAGCACTATTCTGATAGAAAACAATTATAATAAAATAGGTACATAAATCACCAATTTTCTCATGCCTTAATTGCTATTTAGCTACTAATTTACCAACTGTTCTCTACATACCAGGGATAGATAAGTACTTTACAGGTACTCATTTTTTAAGTCTAGGGCAGTGACAAACCATTCTTTGCTAAGGGTTACCGAGAAAAAAACCTTTAGGTCACAAAAGTCAAGTCAAATCCTATCAGAAGATTTTATAAATATAAGACTTCTCTCAAAAAGGAAATAACAAAACTCCTCAAAATATGTATGAATTTTATAGATGGAGAAATTAAGGCCTAGAAGGGTGAGGTAACTTGCCTAAGATTGTAGAACTAATAGTAAGTGGAGGAGCCAGGACTAGAACCCAAGTCAGGCTTCCAAATCTTACCTCTTTGACTTTACACTTACATTTTTACAGTAAAAGAATATGTTAAAGTTAAAATCTGTTAATCTCTAATACAGGGGCTGCATACGAACAATAAATCAAAACTTGTTATATTGTAATTGGAAACCCATTTAATCATACCCCTGTATAGAGTTTTTAGAACAATGCCACGTAAAACTGTACTATATATTAAGACATTTTAAATCATGAGTTCTTAAAAGTAATATACAATTTAAAAGTATTTAAAAACAACCCATCAAAGTACTCATTAGAAGATTAAGACTATCTCACTAATAATCTGGTTATTTTAATAGCTTCATGATAAATATGAGTGAACACTTCTTACCTCAGAGGCTGACCTGGTCATTCACATTCCAAATCAGCATGAACTCCATCTCTTTCCCACTACTTTTTAAAACTTTTCTATATGCAATCATTGGCTGATTTTATCTACCAATTATCTCCCATGGCACAATATAGAATACGCAAGTGATACCTTTCTTCTGTATCATAGAAGAATTTTATTTTGTCACTATAATTTTTAAAAATATGTTTTTTCCCTAGCTTTTTCTTTACTAAATTTCAAAAGGGCATTTATATCTTTCTATAGCTGGGATCTCAATATTTACCTTATAAAAGTACATTTAAACATTACTTTGTGTTTGTGACCATGAAGAATGTAATACCTGAACTGAAGTAATCATGGAAGTGAATGAATTATTTTCCAAGTATTTTTCCCACTATAAATCAGATGAATTCGGACAACTGAAGCTCAGTGAGCAAGGGTTGTAGTTAATTTTGCACTCTAAACAGCTTTTGCTAGAGTAGCTCTCAAATGATAGTCATTCTTGGCTGATACATAGTTTAGTTGCTGATTAGTTTGTTTAAATTACCTTCCTAAAACTTCTAGTTCCTACTGGTGTAATCTGAAAATGCAAGTCTTACCTGTTAAAATGGTCTGAAAAGCAGCTTCTACATTTGTGGAGTCTAGAGCAGAAGTCTCAATGAACGACAAACCATTCTTTTCTGTGGGGAGACACAAAAATGTCAGTATTGTCAAGTTTTAAAACAAGGAATAGGGTATATTCAAGCCCTCGAAAGGAAAAATAACAGAACTTTTTAAAACTTAAGACCTCCTCAACTTATGAGACATTAAGGGAACCACTCTATTTACACTTTATTTACTTACTTACTTTATTATTTCTTTAAGTAAAGATGCAGATCTCACTACGTTGCCCAGCCTGGTCTTGAACTTCTGGCCTCAAGCACTTCTCCTGCCTCAGTCTCCCAAAATGCTGAGATTACAGGCATGAGCCACCATGCCCAACCCTACTTACACATTAATATTTACACAATAATAGATTAAAAATAATAGTGAGACGGCTGGGCATGGTGGCTCACTCCTGTAATCCCAGGACTTTGGCAGGCCAAGGCAGGCGGATTGCTTGAGCGTAGGAGTTCAAGACCAGCCTAGGCAAAATGGCAAAACCCTGTCTCTACAAAAAATACAAAAAATTAGCTGAGCGTGGTGGCACACACCCGTAGTCCCAGCTACTCAGGAGGCTGAGGTGGAAGATCGCTTGAGCCCAGGAGGTCAAGGCTGCAGTGAGCCTTGATTGTGCCACTCCACTCCAGAATGGGTGACAGAGTGAGATCCTGGCTCTCAAAAAAAAAACAAAAACAAAAACAAAAAAAAGTGAGAAAATGTCAATTGGCTCCTTAATTAAAATAAATACTTATTACATCTAAATACTACTCACTAGTAATGAATGACACCACTTAAAATGTGGTAAAAATGTATCCAGTGGCCAGCTATTTCCATCTCTTGCTATCCTCTCCATCAACCACATCGGCTATAATATCCAGTCAGAATGTTGTAGCTATATTATTTACAATAAAGCTATTCTTGCATGGGAAATCAAAAAAAACTGTTACAGAAAGTTATCCACAGCATCAGCATTAGAGCAAAGGCAAGACTTTCACTAGCCACAAATGCACAATGTTGTCTTCTGGCATGCTGTCCCTACCAGAACAGGGGCGAGACATGTGAATTCTTTATGAAGCCAAAAAGTTACAGCTTCTAAGCAGCTGCATCCCTATTGGTCCCTGACACTCTGAGCCTCTACCTTTCACTCACATAGAGCTCATGTACAGCAGCCTTTGTAAACACAGAAACATAACAGAAAAAGAGACAGGATACACAATGTTTATATTCATTTTTTGGTGGAAAAATATTCCTGTTTTAATGACTCAAAGCAAAAAAGCTATACAGTCATCACAAACTTTCAAAACAATTCTTGCTAAGCATTCATGTTTACCTTTCGGAAACTATTATAACCTATTACTCTCACGGGAAAGGTATCAAAACCACAAGACACAATGGTAAGAAATATCATGGAATTCCTATCACTAACCTGCAAAAGCTCTTGCTTCATCTGTAGGAACTGCCCTGAGATGACGCAGATCACTCTTATTGCCCACGAGCATGATAACAATGTTACTATCAGCATGATCTCTCAGTTCTTTCAGCCATCGCTCTACATTTTCATATGTGAGATGTTTAGCAATGTCATAAACCAATAAGGCACCTACAGCTCCACGATAATATCTGAAAACAGAAACATATTTAATATCAGAAAACAACCACAAGATGGAAGCAAACACCAGGAAGAACTCAAAATATGGATTATGAGTTTTAAAAACATACTTATAAATAAATTTCTAAGGATTCCTAATACTAGAATTCTTAAAAGGAAAAAAGAGTTCTTTTTCCAATACAAAAAGTCAGCTAATTCACTCATTGGCAACCCATTTCACAGAACGTAAAAACTGTGAGACTTACGCTGATGTTATAGCTCGGTATCGCTCTTGCCCTGCTGTGTCCCATATCTGTGCCTTTATTGTTTTTCCATCAACCTGGATGCTTCTGGTTGCAAACTCTACTCCAATGGTGCTCTTGCTTTCCAGATTAAACTCATTTCGAGTAAATCGAGACAGGAGATTACTCTTTCCAACGCCAGAATCTCCAATAAGGACAACTGGAAAGACAAAGAACTTAATGTCAGATGAACAAGGCAAACACATTCAGAATACCACTATGCTTTCAACACAAAGAAGTTTGGCTTCAGAGTAAATAAAGCAAGAAAAATAAGGTATATGATTTTTTAAAAGGAATGGGGGCAGGGGGTTGAACCCCATGTTCTTGACCAGTTACCAATCAATAAAATCGATTTATTCTTTTCAGCGTGTTTCTACCTGTATGACTTCCACACATCATCTGCTTAGCACAGATACAGTATCCTGTCTTAAACATGCAGTTTTAATCACAGATGCACTTGGCACTGATGACAGGCATTAATTACCATCAATGGTATGCCAATCTTACTACTTTAGAAAATAACTTCAAAGATAAATCCTAAACTAAATGAACAATTTATGATATTAAAATGTAATATATCAGACATGAAAACAACAAAGGCTGTTAGTGGGTAGGGAAGGACAAAATGAATATACTTCGTTTCGTCAAAGACTGGGTGTGACCTCAGGACTCAGACCTAGACAATATGAAAAACATTTAACATACGAGGCACAGGGTTTATAAACTTCACCATACAGAACACAGAAACTAAAATGACCTTTAATAGTCGTATTCATCAGGGCTGGGCGCGGTGGCTCAAGCCTGTAATCCCAGCACTTTGGGAGGCCGAGACGGGCGGATCACGAGGTCAGGAGATCGAGATCATCCTGGCTAACACGGTGAAACCCCGTCTCTATTAAAAAATACAAAAAAACTAGCCGGGCGAGGTGGCGGCGCCTGTAGTCCCAGCTACTCGGGAGGCTGAGGCAGGAGAATGGCGGGAACCCGGGAGGCGGAGCTTGCAGTGAGCTGAGATCCGGCCACTGCACTCCAGCACGGGCGGCAGAGCGAGACTCCGTCTCAAAAAAAAAAAAAAAAAAAAAAAAAAAGTTGTATTCATCAGATTGGTTCAAAGTTAAAGACCCCTCTACCAAAAAACCCACCCCACTAAAGATAAACAGGGGTAGTAGGAAACTAATAATTCTGACATACTGTGAGTCAAAACCAAACCAAGTGCCAGGCGTGGTAGCTCACGCCTGTAATCTCAGCATTTTGGGAGGCCAAGAGTTCGAGATCAGTCTGGCTAACATGGTGAAAACCCCATCTCTATAAAAATACAAAAATTAGCCAGGCATGGTGGTGGGTGCCTGTAATCCCAACTACTTTTGGGCCTGAGGCATGAGAATAGCTTGAACCCAGGAAACAGAGGTTGCAGAGGGCTGAGAGTGTGCCACTGCACTCCAGCCTGGGCGACACATCGAGACTCTGTCTCAAAAATAAAATAAAATAAAATAAAAATAAAACAAAGCAAGGAGGGCATACACTTTCACTTATGACTCCATGATTTTTTGGAAAATAGGTCTTGATTAGATGAATTTGCTTCCTGTGATTTCTATAGGCAGCAGTTTACTTACTAAGTAGATACATGGAGATTCTTTTTCACCCAAAGTGGTATTACACTTAAGAATTTCAAAAACAATGGAGAAACAGGCAGTTAAGTTGTTTTAAGGTATTTTCTATCTGAATTTAAAGTTCAAAATGAGTTCACAGGTTTATAGAATCTGACCTAGACATTTTTTCCTTTGTAAAATTGGTATCAGCATTTCAGGAAACATTATATTCGTTCCTACTTTTGACTACTAAGACTTCTTATCTATCTAAACTAGTTAATTGATTTAGACATCAGGACTAGAAAATCAAACATACAAAAATAAGGCCAAGGAATAAGACCATTCCTTACTAAAGAGATTGGGATTTGGTGGTACGAGTGGAAAGAACGGTAAAAACTAAAAGCTCACTGCACTCTGGTAGGAGGGCAAAGACAGTCCATTACACACTCCCTCCTTGCCACAGGAGTGGATATAAGCTGGCCTCTGGACAGTCTTGGACAGAGTACATTATCAAATGCGTATCTTTCTGGCTTCCTCAGTCAGCTGATTCAGCAAGAAATCATTCAGAAGACAGTGAATCCAACGCAGCACAAAGAGTGGTTATTTCTAACTAAAAAGTCAACTACAGGGTGTCAAAGGTGCTATGGCAAATATATACATGCTTTTATTTGCTATCAGAAGAAAATGTCAAAGTTATTAAAGTGATGTACAAAAGCAATGCACTTTCAATTTCATAGGATGGTTATTTGATGTATTAAGTTTCCAAGGTCCACCATTCTGGATATGAAGTCAAATTTCAGTTTCGGTTAATAGTCTACTATCAATAGGATACATTCACTGTTGCTTCTTAGTACAAAAGGCTGGATGTTTGCTAAGGAAATGGCCTTTGAATCACTCATACGAAAAAAAAGTAAATACAAAAAAAATACATGACTAAATACAAACAAAAAAAATTAGGCATGGTGATGTATGCCTGTAGTCCCAACTACTCAGGAGGCTGAGGTGGGAGAATGGCTTGAGCCTGGGAGGCAGACACTGCGGTGAGCCTGGATTGTGAGCCACTATACTCTAGCTAGGGCAATAGAGCCAGAACTTGTCTCAAAAAAAAAAAATCTTCCAGTACTTTCTTTCTTTTTTTGAGACAGGGTCTCACTGTCGCCCAGACTGGAGTGCAGCGGCACAAACAGGGCCCACTGCAGCCTAGACTTTCCAGGCTCAGAGGATCCTCCCACCTCAGCCTCCCTAGTAGCTGGAACTACAGGCACATGCCAACACACTCAGCTAATTTTTTGTATTTTCTGTAGAGACGGGGTTTTGCCATGTTGCCCAGGCTGGGTCTCAAACTCCTGGACTCAAAAGATCCACTTGCCTTGGCCTCCCAAAGTACTGGGATTACAGGCATAAGCCACCATGCTTGGCCAACTCCAGCACTTTCAAGTTTAGGTTTCCTCCCTTTTGACCTCCACTTTTAATGATTATTATGTTCATTATCTCACCAATCTCAACTCCTTATGCCATCATAAAGATAGTAAGGGAACTTTTTTCTTAATGTAACCAATTAACGTTAACACTATTAAAAAAGCACTCTAATCTGAAAATAACTCAAAATTCATGAATGTTTTAAAAAGTTATCTCAACTAGGCCAGGCGCAGTGGCTCATGCCTGTAATCCCAGCACTTTGGGAGACCAAGGAGGGTGGATCACCTGAGGTTGGGAGTTCGAGACCAGCCTGACCAACATGGAGAAACCTCGTCTCTACTAAAAACACAAAATTAGCCAGGTGTGGTGGCGCATGCCTGTAGTCCCAGCTACTCAGGACGCTGAGGCAGAAGAATCACTTGAACCTGGAGGCGGAGGTTTTGCAGTGAGCCGAAATCACGCCATTGCACTCCAGCCTGGGCAACAAGAGTGAAACTCCGTCTCAAAAAAAAAAAAGTTGGCCGGGCGCGGTGGCTCAAGCCTGTAATCCCAGCACTTTGGGAGGCCGAGACGGGCGGATCACGAGGTCAGGAGATCGAGACCATCCTGGCTAACACGGTGAAACCCCGTCTCTACTAAAAAATACAAAAAACTAGCCGGGCGAGGTGGCGGGCGCCTATAGTCCCAGCTACTCGGGAGGCTGAGGCAGGAGAATGGTCTAAACCCGGGAGGCGGAGCTTGCAGTGAGCTGAGATCCGGCCACTGCACCCCAGCCTGGGCGACAGAGCAAGACTCTGTCTCAAAAAAAAGTTATCAGCTAGACACCTACCGTATTTGAGTATCATCGCAAATACCTAATACTAAATATCAAGCTGCTAAATGCATAAAAGCAGAATATACATATTAATTATCCATTGTTTAATTAAAAATTTCTGCTTCTTCATTTAGTTTTATACTTTCTCTTGCAAACTAATTTACTGGACCAAAATATAATTCATCAAAGACAGTACCTCAACCCTAAAAGTTACCACCTGAAAGAATAACTGGTAATTTTCATTCTGGTTTTCATAAATTTCGAGACATTTCTATTCTTTCAACTATATTCATATAGTCCAACCTCCTCAAAAGTTTTTAATATACAATGCATTCAAGGTGGGACACAGTGGCTCATGCTTGTAATCTCAGCACTCTGGGAGGCCAAGGTGGGAGGATCCCTTGAGCCCAGGAGTTTGAGACCAGCCTGGGCAATGTAGGGAGACCCTATCTCCACAAAAAAGAAATTTTTATTTCTGTAAGTAGGATAGTCTTAAAAAAAAAAAAAAGAAGCCAGGCATGGTGGAGTACATTTGTAGTTCCAGCTACTTGGGAGGCTGAGGCAGGAGGATTTCTTGAGCACAGGAATTTGAGGCTGCAGTGGGCTATGACTGTGCCATGGCACTCTAGCCTGGGCAACAGAGGGAGACCCTGCCTAAAAAAAGAAAAAAAAAAATATATATATATATATAGAGAGAGAGAGAGAGAGAAAGAATTATATATATAATGCAAACAATAAGGCTCAAGTCTAGACAAGTTTTTCCAGATTCAGCAGAATCTGAGTTGCTCAACCAAAACTTGTGAAAGAAAAACTACTAACAAGATGCAAGACAGCAAAGTTTCCATGATAATTTCTACTGACAATCAGCTGACGGTTAATTACTACTGACTTCCAATGTGATTGAAAAGAAAATGTCTTAAGCAATAGACTATGTATCCAGGTATTTTCAGAAAATGTAACTTTGGATTGGTGCCTACCACACAATATTTGTAAACAGAAATTATGACTGATGCTTACTTACGTCCCACAGGGCCTTAACCACATTGTTTGTAAATACAAAATTAAAGTTTTAAAAATAAAAAGTTTAAATAAAATAAAACTAATTCCCTCCCACCAAAAGTCTCACTATTGGGCTTAAATAAAGGTCATAATTTAGAATAATTGTACTGCTCATCCCACATTACATTCCTATTTAGACCACTCCATCCCCTATTAATTAAAATATCCCTTTATTTTCAACTTGTTAGTTACAAACTAACTCCAATTTCCTCAACTATTGCATTTGCTAGGTTAAGTCTAAGTACAAACAGCTGCAGTCCATCTCAGTGAATAAATCTCTGTACAATAAAGTTATTTTAAAATAAAATCATTCTTCACTTTAAAGCAGGATACTTGTATAAATAAGAAATTGGCTAAATAATCAGTATTGAAGTTAAAAAAAAAAAAGAAAAAAGTGACTCATATCCTGTAAGAGCTTTAAAAAATTAGAAATCTGGCCAGGCACGGTGGCTCATGCCGGTAATCCCAGCACTTTGGGAGGCCCAGGCAGGTGGATTACCTGAGATCAGGAGTTCGAAACCAGCCTGACCAACATGGAGAAACCCCGTCTCTACTAAAAATACAAAATTAGCCGGGCGTGGTGGTGCATGCCTGTAATCCCAGCTACTCGGGAGACTGAGGCAGGAGAATCGCTTGAACCCAGGAGGCAGAGGTTACAGTGAGCCAAGATCGCATCATTGAGCTCCAGCCTGGGCAACAAAAGCGAAATTTCATCTCAAAAACAAAAAAGTAGAAATCCTCCTCAGCAGAAGTTTTAACACCCTATCTTAAACAGCAAAATGCACAACAAAATGAAACCATAACCCATGGAAAAATAAAATGCATTAGAAGTTTCCAGTTTTATGTTTTTTTAATAATATTTAAACGCTGTTGTAGTTGAACCTACATTTAAGGTTCAAAAAACCGACAAAGGCCAGGCACACTGGCTCACGCCTATAATCCCAGCACTTGGCGGGGGCTGAGGCAGGTGGATTGCTTAAGTCCAGGAGTGCGAGACCAGCCTGGGCAACATGGCAAAACCCTGTCTTTACAAAAAAAAAAAAAAAATTATCTGGACGTGGTGCTGCACTCCTGTAGTCTCAGCTACTCTTAGGAGCTAGAGAGTAGCTAGGGAGGCTGAAGTGGGAGGGTCACCTGAGCCTGAGGAGGCCGAGACTGCAGTGAGCCTTGATTGTGCCACTGCACTCCAGCCTGGGGGACAGAGCGAGACCCTGTCTCAAAAAAAAAAAAAAAAAAAAAAAAAAACTGACAAAACCACAGTAACTTCTTTCACATTATTACCATTTATTGAGTCCTCATGGTTAAAATTTTACAAATAGTCTCATTTAACTCTCACAACAATCTTAAGAGACAGGTATTTTCCTTTACATAAATGAGAGAACTGAGACTCAGAAAAGTTAACTTTTCCAAGGTCATATAGTAAATATAAGACCTGAGTCAGGATCTAAACCGAAATCTACGTTAATTCCAAAGCTCGGTGCTCTCAATCGTTGCTAGAAGGATGGTCTAATCAAAAAGCTGAAATACTTTAGGCCAATTCAGAATATTTAATATTCTTTGTTAAAAAATAAAAGGACCTTGTATAACCAACATTCCAGTTCAAACCAAATAGGAGAAATACCCTGACGGTCTATCTTGTTCTGAATTAATTACTTCAAAGACAGCCTTTATAAAGGCACACTACCATTATACCATATTTTAAAACACAAACCTCCCTTTAACCCCAAAGTCTCAAGAGATTCAAATAATTTCACATCATCTCAGATACCTTCGGCAAAACGTATGCTATAGTATACTTTCTGTAATCCAGGTCTGAGTTTTGTATTTGTAAAATGAACTAAGTACCCTGAAAGTACTTTCCAGCTTGGGGTGGAGGGGGGATACCAAAAGTATTCACCCTATACAATAGAATATTCTGGGTCAGAGGCGTAAGAGACGACAAGAGTACAACAGCAGGCTAGTATAACAAGATTTGCAAAGTATTGGGAAAGCAAACAAATCTTTCCTGCTTGGTTTAGTCAATCATTCTTAGCACCCAATGGCAAAGACAGAAACAGTCACCATGCTTAACACTCTTTAAACTCCACCCTCCACAGTAAAGCTTTAATAGCAATGGCTTCTTCCTCAGTGGTAATGATCTTTGTTCAGCACACTACTGATGGCTACCTTCCCAATTCAGGAGCAGAGAAAGAGCATCAGAGTGAGAGTACATTCACTGAACAATAAAAGCATCTACTGTACTTTCTTCTTATTGAAAAATGTACCCTTTATCTTCGTTGACTAAAAAAAAAAATTGGATTCCTTCCGGACTCAACCAATAAGCAATTCTTTCTAACCAACCCTGACCCTCCGATATGTTCTATCCAAGGGCACTACGTGTTTCCGTACCTTATAATAAATATTTAATGTGACCAAAAGAGCACACAACTTCCTTCCTACCCCCAACCTTTTGGGAAAGGTATGTGGCCAACTAGGGCTCTTCCCTTCCTGTTGGATCCTCCCAGTGTTGCAGCAGGAAGCAACCAGTCCATAGAGATAAAGCAAGCTAGTATTTGTGCAGCGCACAACCTTTCCTGCTCAGGAACCGGGCCTTCAGGTCTGGCAAGGATAACAGCCACCACCCATCCGCAACCTCTTCTCGCGAACCGAGTAAAGAGTTATCCCGGGTTGTGTGCCACTGAGTAGGGAGAGCAAGATAATAAAAGGCTAGGTGGGAAGTAATGTCAGCCTGCCGGGTCACTGCGACAAGTGCGCGACTGGGTGATGGTCGATCCCTCTTACCCTCCCACCACCCGGGTCGCAACGGAGACAAGGGAGCTCTAAACACGATCTGGGGAGGGAAGGTAGAGAGAGTTGCCAAATGGGGAGTGGGGGAGGGAGCGGTCAGAGAAGGTTAAGGACCGCGAGAACCGCGGGGCGGAGGGTGGGGGTGGGGACCCCTGGCCCGCTCAGATTTTACCGGGTCCTGGACCCGGGATGCGAGAAGCTTGGGGGGGGCCGAACAAGGGGAGGAGATATGCAGAAGAGAGGCTCGCTCGAGGGGGAAAGGGGGCAGATAAGAAAAGACCTGTAGTGGGAGTCTGCACCGAAGGCAAGGCCAAGAGGGAAGCGAAGAACCCGTCACAGGGGCTTCGGGAGAGGACGCCAGCCGGGAAAGGTGTACGCTGAGGGGGAGGGGGCGCTACACCCGAAAAGAGAGATGGTGGGAGGGGCGGCGGGGCCGCAGAACCCAGGGAAAGGAATTCGACAATATGCGAGAAGGCAGTCCACCAGGGGAAGGACACGCAGGGAGGGGCTGTGAGGCCAGCCAAGGCCCACGGAGAGGTCGCTCAGAGAGCGGCATGTGATGGGGACCCCTGTCTGAGGAGGAGAGAAGCTGAGCTGGGTAGGAGACGGAACCGCACAAAAAGGAAGGGCTGAGGCAGGCCTCTATCAGTGCACGGGTGGCCGGCACGTCCGCCGAGTGTGTCCCGGGTCCCCGAACGGGGACTGTGTAGAGTGCGAGAGCCCATGGCCTCACCTTTAAAGAGGTAGTCGTACTCGTCGTCGCGGGTGCCCATTGCGCGGCCGAGGAGCGAAAGGGCGGGAGCAGCAGTGGTATCTGTGGGACCAGGGGGCGTCGCTGCAGGGGTAACCCGAACGCCGAGCTTCAACTGCCGGACTGGGTGAAGAGCCCCTCCTTGCCGCTGCGCCACTTCCGGCAGGCCCCAGCCTTTAAGGGGAAGTACTTCCGGGGGCGGCTCCCCGTCCCTGAACCCAAGAAGGGCGGTATGCACGAGAGTCGCGATGCGTGGGGCTTCAAACTTTCGTCGCTAAAGGAGGCTCAAAGGGGAAACTGAGTCCTGGAATTCCTAGCTACCATGGTCTTAGTGGCCTCTTGCTTATTTCTCGAGCTACCGTGCCCGGAAGCGACTCGCTGGAACCGGGCGGGACCGCCTGTGAGTGGTGGGTTTGTGGATGGGGGCGGGGTTGTCTAAGGATCAGAGAGCCGAAGGCAACTATACACGCGTGGCGGTTCCATGGTGTAATGGTTAGCACTCTGGACTCTGAATCCAGCGATCCGAGTTCAAATCTCGGTGGAACCTGCATTGGTGCTTTTTTTTTCCTTAACAACTTTTTTGTTCACTAAGTAATTGAACAACTATGACATATATTAACATGGAGATGTAAAATTTAATCCTTGCCTATGAAGACCTCACAAATTTCCCACTGCATTTGAGGTACTATCTGCTACCTGGCGGGGGTTGTCTTAATGAGCCTCTTCACTACCTTTTTTTTTTTTTAACCCTGGCCCCTCAAACTTTAATTCAGAAGCTTCAATGAAACTTGAAAATTCCTTTTGCTGGAATTTTCTACCTCCAGCTTCATGCACGGGTAGGCGCTTGTCACTCACTCCTCTCCGGAAATCTCTCAGTCTATCTCGTTTTCATTTAGAGTACTTCGCCCACCCTCCTCATCAAGATTCATCAAGAACTTGAGTCCTATTTGTAGGCCTCTAATCTAAGTCCGTTTACATAAGTATTTCATTTAATATGCCGAGCAAAGGATGGCAATTTCCATTTTAGCGGAAATTTGGATACTAAGACTCAAGTGATTTGCCAGATATCATGCCGCAGGGCCTCCCTGTATTTGAAGAGAATTTTGTAATTCCAGAAAAGCCTTTATCCAATTATTGTCACACCTCCTACCTCCTATATGCAAACTCTCGATTTAGACTTGTGGGCAAGTGTGCCTAGAACAAGCAGAAGAATACCACCTGCCAATGATGTCCACTTCCCAATTCCCAGAGACTGAATAGGTTAGGTTACATGGCAAAGGGGAATTGAGGTTACAGATGAAATTAAGGTTGCTAATCAGCTGACATTAAATTAGGGATATTATCCTGGATTATTTGGGTGACCCCAGTGTTGTCGTAAGAGTACTTAAAAGTGGAAAAAGGGCTGGGCACGGTGGCTCACGCCTTAATCCCAGCACTTTGGGAGGCCGAGGTGGGTGGATCACCTGAGGTCAACAGTTCAAGACCAGCCTGGCCAACAAGGTGAAACCTCGTCGCTACTAAAAATACAAAAAGTTAGCCGGGCGGGCCGGGCGCGGTGGCTCAAGCCTGTAATCCCAGCACTTTGGGAGGCCGAGACGGGCGGATCACAAGGTCAGGAGATCGAGACCATCCTGGCTAACACGGTGAAACCCCGTCTCTACTAAAAAATACAAAAACCCAGCCGGGCAAGGTGGCGGGCGTCTGTAGTCCCAGCTACTCGGGAGGCTGAGGCAGGAGAATGGCGTGAACCCGGGAGGCGGAGCTTGCAGTGAGCTGAGATCCGGCCACTGCACTCCAGTCTGGGCGACAAAGCGAGACTCTGTCTCAACAAAAAAAAACAAAAACAAAAAAAAAGTTAGCCGGGCGTGGTGGTGGGCGCCTGTAGTCCCAGCTACTCTGGAGGCTTAGGCACGAGAATCGTTTGAACCCGGGAAGCAGAGGTCGCAGTGAGCTGATTAACAGCTGAGTCAATGGGCTGGGAAAGGCAGGCCCACCCTTAACCTGGGTGGGCACCATCTAATCAGCTGCCAGCGAATATAAAGCAGACAGAAAAATATGAAAAGGCTAGACTGGCTTAGCCTCCCAGCCTACATCTTTCTCCTGTGCTGGATGTTTCCTGCCCTCGAATGTTGGACTATAAGTTCTTCATCTTTGAGACTCAAACTGGCTTCCTTGCCTCTCAGCTTGCAGAAGGCCTATTGTGGGACCTTGTGATTGTGCGAGTTAATACTACTTAATAAACTCCCATTTATATATATATATGTCTATCCTATTCATTCTGTTCCTCTAGAGAACCTGGACTAATACAGTTGGTAAGAAAAAGGAACTCTCTAGTAAAAAGCCTGGAATTATAAATTTAGAAATGTCTAGCCTTAGACTGTGGGAGAAGCAAGACCTGAAATATATCTCACCCTCCACATCTGGGGAGGTAACCTTACATGTTTGTTAAAAACAAAGTGAGGACTGATAAGGCTGTGTTTAAACTTCAGCTCAGTCATTCACTAAAGCTGTGTCAATTTCAATAATTTATCTAATCCTGCTGAATCCCAGTTTCTTATCTGCAAAATGGGGACAAACAGGAAGAAGGAATTAAGTAACATATGTATAGCTGTTAACAGTGTGCATGGAACATAATAAATATTTATGAATGCATTGACTTTTTTCTTTTTCCTTTTTTTTTTTTTTTTTTTTTTTTTTTTGAGTCAGGGTCTTGCCGCGTCACCCAGGTTGGAGTGCAGTAGTGCGATGTCGGCTCACGGCAACCTCCGTATCCTGGGCTCAAGCAATTCTCCCACCTCCACCTCCCAAGCAGCTGGGACTACAGGTGTGCACCATCGCACCTGGCTAATTTTTGTATTATTTGTAGAGAGGGGGTTTCGCCATCTTTGCCCAGGCTGGTCTTGAACTCTTGAGCCCAAGCGATGCTCCCATCTCAGCCTCCAAAAGTACTAAGATTACAGGAAAGAGCCACTGTGCCTGGCCAAATGCAGTGATTTTCAACAGGGGTCAATCTTGTGTCCAGAGACATTTGATAACATCTGGAGACATTTTTAGTGTCACTACTTGGGGGTGCTACTGGTATCTAGTAGGGACCAGGGATGCTGCTAAATGTTCTACAACACACAGGATAGCACTCCCAACAAAAAGAATTATCTGGCCCAAAATGTCAGTAGTTACCAAAGTTGAGAACCATGAGTTATTATTGTAAGAAATAGCCAGATGCCAGGCCAGAGCCTATGATGGGAAAGGGGCAGGATGCCATGATCCTCACCTCCCTGTCCTAGCTCATTTGAAGAAAGTGAACCTCATTCCCTAGGTCTCAGGAAGAATCCCCAGGGACAGACTTTCCTCCCTTCCATATCCCATAAAGCAGAGCCTGGGGGCCACTGGCCTGACCCAAAAAGCTTCCTTAGTGGTTTCCATTTGTTAAATAAACATGTCATTGTTATATTTCTTTCTTTCTTTTTTTTTTTTTTTTTCTTTATTTGGAGATGGAGTCTCTCTTTGTCACCAGGCTGGAGTGCAGTGGTGCGATCTCGGCTCACTGCAACCTCTGCCTCCCAAGTTCAACTGATTCTCCTGCCTCAGCCTCCTGAGTTGCTGGCATTACAGGCATGCACCACCACACCCGGATAATTTTTGTATTTTTGTAGAGACAGGGTTTCACCATGTTGGCCAGGCTGATCTCAAACTCCTAACCTCAAGTGATCCACCTGCCTCAGCCTCCCAAAGTGCTGGGATTACAGGCGTGAGCCACCACGCCCAGCCTCAGTGTTCTATTTCTTAAAGGATTTTTACAGGGTTGTTCCCTTTATAACTGTGTTAAACTCTATATACCAGTTTTATGCGCTTTTGTAATAATATTAGGTTTACCTCACAATACAATTTTCAGATGGGGCATCGTAGCTTGTGCCTGGGAGGCCAAGGTAGGAGTATCGCTTGAGGCCAGGAGTTCAAGACCAGCCTGGGCAACCTAGCGAGACCCCCCCCCCATCTCTCCAAAAAATGGAGAAATTAGCCAGAATGATGGCACCTATGTCCCTGTAGTCCCAGCTACTCAGGAGGCTGAGGTGGGAGAATCACTTGAGCCGAGGAGTTCAAGGTTACAGTGAGCCATGATTATACCACTACACTCCAACCTGGGCAACAGAGCAAGACCCTGTCTCTAAAAAAAACAAAAATGTTTTTGAGAGAGAAAAGTTGATGGACTTTATGAAGTGAAATTTGGCCCAGCATGGTGGCTCCTATCTGTAATCCTAACAGTTTGGGAGGCCAAGGCAGGCAGATTGCCTAAGCTCAGGAGTTTGAGACCAGCCTGGGCAACATGGCAAAATCCCACCTCTACTAAAAATAAGAAAAAATAGTCAGGTATGGTGGCATTCACCTGTAGTCTCAGCTACTTGGGAGGCTGAGATAGGAGAATAGCCTGAGCCCAGGGAATTTGAGGCTGCAGTAAGCCGTGATTGCATGACTGCACTCCAACCTGGGCAACAGAGCGAGACCCGGTCTCCAGTAAAATAAAAATAAGTAAAAAATTTAAAAAGAGGTGAAATTTGTCTTTTGTATTGTTTATCTTTTCTATTATATAGAATATATTCGAATATATATTATACTATATATATATATAAGATGTATACTATATACATGTACGCTATACATGTATATAGTAATCCCACTAACTGAGCCCAGTAACTGAGCCCACTAACTGAGCCCAGCTGACACTTTCAGGGATAATGGATATGTTCATTATCTTTATTGTGCTAATGGTTTCACAGGTGTATACATATCTCAAAACTCGTCAAATTTCACATTTTAAACAGGTATGCTGTATTGTTTTCTGGAAAGACAGCAAGATCAAGGAAGATATACATGTATACTATATACATATATTAGAATTTATGTAATACTCTATTATATATTAGAATATATATACTGTATTATACTGTATTATATATTAGAATATATACTATATTATATATTAGAACATATATTATACTGTGTTATATACAGTATATAGTATATTATGAGGTGACAAATTGTACATATGATCAGGGAAATTCTCATCTTTGATTAGCTGGGTTTTTGTTTGTTTAAGACAGTCCTGCTCTGTCGCCCAGGCTGGAGTGCAGTGGCACGATCTTGGCTCACTGCAACCTCTGCCTCCCATGTTCAAGCGATTCTCCTGCCTCAGCCTCCCGAGTAACTGGAATTACAGGCACATGTCACCACGCCCAGCAGTAGAGACGGGGTTTCGCCGTGTTGACCAGGCTGGTCTCGAACTCCTGACCTCAGGTGATCCACCCACCTCGGCCTCCTAAAGTACTGGGATTACAGGCATGAGCCACCGCTCCTGGCCTGATTATTTGTTTATAGTAACTAAAGTATCAGCTAGCCTTAAAGAAAAAAGTGATAAATATATATGTTTACAAATAAAGATATGTATTAGGCCAGTGTGGTGGCTTAAGCCTGCAATCCCAGCACATTAGGAGGCCAAAGCAAGAGGATCGCTTGAGGCCAGGGGTTCGAGACCCCTGGCCAACATGGCAAAACCCCATCCCTACTAAAAATACAAAAATTAGCTGGTGTGGTGGCGCATGCCTGTGATCCCAGCTACTCAGGTGGCTGAGGCAGGAGAAGTGCTTGAACACGGGAGGCAGAGGTTGTAGTACAATATCACGCCACTGCACTCCAGCATGGGTGACAGAGCGAGACCATCTCAAAAAAAGAAAAGAGGTAGTGGTGATGGTTGCACAGCATTGCAGATTACCTAATGTCACTGAGTTATACACTTAAATGGCTAAAATGGTAAATTTTATTATGTATATTTTACCACAAAGAAAATAAAACTAAAAGGAACATAAATCTCAGATTTTGTCATAATAAAGACAAAAAACAGAAGGTTAGGATGAAGGGGCTGATAGTGGTGCAAGACTGGGACGGGCTCCTGTGAGGCCTTAGTCTTCACAAGATCCCTGTCTCTCTGGGGCTATTTGCCTCTTTCCTAACAGTCTCCCAGAATTCCTGTGGACTGGCTGGCTTTCAAGACCAAAATCAGCTTGTTCACCCTTGGCCACACCCAGCCCAGAAAAGACACCTCCATTGGCCTCTGAAATCCCACCACTAGAGAGTCATTTCTTTAGCTGTGTACTGACTGCCAGCTCTTCCCCTTTCCCCACACCCCCACCATGTGCCTCTGTATATGGCTGTGTGTTTACTACTGCCTCCCAGAGGAGTGAACTGGCCTTGGCTCTGTGGGACTCCATCAGGTTCCTGCACTCTCCCATGTGGATAAGAACCATGCTCGCTCAAAGGAGGAGAAAAAAACTAGTAGAGTCTCATTTTTGTTTCTCAATCATTTATTTAGAAAATACTAGACCTTTTGGTAATGTAAAAACAAAAATACCACAATACTAAATTGTCAGGTGAGCAAAAAGAAGATAAAGATGATACTTCTTAGGCCCGGTGCGGTGGCTCACACCTGTAATCCCAGCACTTTGGGAGGCCAAGGCAGGAGGATCACCTGAGGTCAGGAGTTCAAGACCAGCCTGGTCAACATGGGTAAACCCCATCTCTACTAAAAATACAACAATTAGCAGGTATAGTGGTGGCCGCCTGTAATCCTAGCTACTCGGGAGGCTGAGGCAGAAGAATTGCTTGAACCCGAGCAGTGGAGGTTGCAGTGAGCCAAGATTGCGCCAGTGCTTACTCCAGCCTTGGCAACAGAGTGAGATTCCTCAAAAAAAAAAAAAAAAAAAAAAAAAAGATAAAGATGACACTTCTAGATGTGGAGCCAAGGCTTGAACAGAGGAATAATTACTGTGCAACCTCATCGATCCACCCCTAGGTATTTACCCAAAAGAAATGAAAGTACATATCCACGCAAAAAGTTGTACACAAATGTTCATAGCACCCTTTAAAAAAATTTTTTTTTTCTTTTTGAGACAGAGTATCATTCTGTCACCCAGGCTGGAGTGCAGTGGTACAATCTCAGCTCACTGAAGCCTCTGCCTCCTGTGTTCAAGCGATTCTCGGATAGCAGTCTTATTTGCAATAGAAAAAGCTGGAAGTAGCCCAAATGTCCATGGACAGGTGAATGGGGAAGCAAATTTTGGTAAATCCACACAATGGACTATTATTCATCAACAAAAACTAATCAACTACTCATAAACATAACAATGTGAATGAATCTGAAAATAATCATGCTGAGTGAAAGAAGCCAGAGGGGAAAAAAGAGTACATATTGGATTATTTCATTTATATAAAGTCTACAGAATGCAGACTGACTTACGGTGACAGAAAGCGGAAAGCAGATAGGTAGTTGTCTGGGGACAGAGTAGAAAAAGACAGGAAGGATTAAAAGGTATGAAGACTTTTTGGAGACAGGGTCTGGGTTTGTTGCCCAGGCTGGAGTCAGCGGCAAGATCACGGTTCATTGCAGCCTCGACCTCTCAGTCTCAAGTGATCCTCCCCCACTCCAGCCTCCTAAGTATCTGGGCCTACAGGCGCATGCCACCCCACGCAGATAATTATTTGTAATGTTTGTAGAGACGGGGGTCTCCTTATATTGCTGACGCTTGTCTCAAACTCCTGGGCTCAAGCGATCTGCCCGCCTCAGCCTCCCTGTGCTGGGATTACAGGTGTGAGCCACTGAGCCCAGCTGACACTTCTAGGGATAATGGATATGTTCATTATCTTTATTGTGCTAATGGTTTCACAGGTGTATACATATCGCAAAACTTGTCAAATTTCACATTTTAAGCAGGTGCGCTGTATTGTTTTCTGGAAAGAGAGCAAGATCAAGAAAGAAAAAGGAGAGCACAAAAACAGAAAGTCCTCCCTCATCTTTGATATTCTTGAATGCAAGGTTGGGATACTCAGATGCCAAAAATCATTATCACTACTCTCACACTAACCACTAAGTCACCTACATGATTCCTTTCCTTTTTTTTTTTTTTTTTTTTGAGACAGAGTCTTGTTCTGTCACCCAGGCTGGAGTGCAGTGGCACGATCTCGGTTCACAGCAACCTCCGCCTCCCAGGTTCAAGCAATTCTCCTGCCTCAGCCTCCCAAGTAGCTGGGATTACAGGCACGTGCCACACCGCCCGGCTAATTTTTTGTATTTTTAGTAGAGATGGGGTTTCACTGTGTTAGCCAGGATGGTCTCGATCTCCTGACCTCGTGATCCACCTGCCTTGGCTTCCCAAAGTGCTGGGATTACAGACATGAGCCACCGTGCCCGGCCCATGGTTCCTTTCTTTACAATATCTCTTGGTATGTTTTTTTCCATTCCCATAGCCACCACTCTGGTCTGATTTTCTTCTCCACTGTTTGTTTACAACCTAACCCTACCCTCAGTTTTCTCCCACTTCAATCCAACATGCTGGTGACTGCCAGAATAATCTTAACAAATGACACCTTCCAACTGCATGACTCCTGTTATTCAGAGCCATCATTGAAATATCTATGTTAGTCCACACATGCCTGAAAACAAAAGGTTATAAAAATCAAATGTTAGCAGTGGTTATTTCTGCAGAATAGGATTACGGATGATTTTTATTATTTTGTTTATCTGTTTTCTATATTTTATAGGAGATTTTAAAATTTTTAAAAAGCTGTACTGGTCTTGCTTGTTACAAAAGGAATGAACAGTCATTGTAAAATATTCAAATAACACAAACAATGTGGAAGTACAGTAAACTTGGAAAGTGAAGTTTGTTTCCTCCTGGCTGCCAACATTGTGGTTTCCTCCCCAGCACCACCCCACCCCTTCCATCCAGAAAACAGCCAGGCAGTTTGGGTGGGATTATCCCTACCCACAGCTCCAGGAGTGGCTTCTGGAATTTTCTAACCCTGAGGGTCTCAATCCTAACATCCAAACCCGGATATTGTAACAAACGTTTCATAACACTGTCTTTACCATCCTGACTTATCAATAGATCTTATACCTTCCAGCACACATAATTTTAAGTTGGGAGTCAAGCTTGCTGATATTTTAGTGTTTTCTTTATTTTATATATGTGTATGTGTATCTTTGTATGCCCATGCAGGCATGTGCATATCATACATCCTATTTTAGCTGTTGAGTACATATTACACTTAGAAAAAGTTACATAGGAAAACACCAGAGCTGAAGAAAGATGTCAACCATCATTTTAGAGAACCTTTTGAGTGCTGCATAGGTGAGTGCACACACTTTAAAAATCAATATAATGCTGTTAGTATAAAGGATAAATAAAATAATGCATTATAAAATGATATGTGTTTCAATAAGTAAGTGCTTGATGGCGGGCATGGTGGCTCACACCTGTAATCCCAGCACTTTGGGAGGCTGAGGCAGGAGGATCACTTGAGCCCAGCCTGGGCTATGGTAGTAAGACCTTGTCGCTACAAAAAAAAAAAAAAAGTAAATACTTGAGCACAAGTATAATAGAAGACATAATGAAGTAATTAGATACTTGCACCTAACAGAATCACCATTTCTGTAACAGTGTTTATTGAGTGCCTACTATGTGCTGGGCACTGTTTACTAGGGATACAGACAGAAATTCTTGCCTTAGGCTGGGCACAGTGGCTCATGCCTGTAATCTCAGCACTTTGGGAGGCCAAGGTGGGTAGATTGCTTGAGCTCAGGAGTTCGAGACCAGCCTGGGCAACATGGCGAGACTATGTCCCTACTAGAAATACAAAAAAAAAGCTGGGCATGGTGGTGCATCTCTGTGGCCCCAGCTACTCAGGTGGCTGAGGTGGGAGGATCGCTTGAGCCTGGGGGGCAAAGGTTGCAATGAGTAAGATCACACCACTGCACTCCAGCTGTGCCACAGAGTGAGACCATGTCAAAAAATAAAAAAATAAATAAAAAGAAAGCAGGGGGGCGGGTAGAGAGAGACAGACAGAAGGAAAGAAAGAGGAAAAAAAAGGAAGGAAAGAAGGAAAGAAATCAGGGAAGGAAAGAAGGAAGGAAGGAAGGAAAGAAATCAAAGAAGGAAGGAAGGAAAGAAAAAGAAATCCTTGCCTCATGGAGCAAACATTCTAGCAGGGCGGTGTGGGATAGACCACAAACAATCAACATAGTACATAAGTAAGTTATATATTACATTAGAAGATGACAACTGTTATGATCTTTTTTTTTCTTTTTTTTGAAATGGAGTCTTGCTCTGTCACCCAGGCTGGAGTACAATGTGCAGTGGTGTGATCTCGGCTCAATGGAATCTCTGCCTCCCCGGTTCAAGCGATTCTCCCACCTCAGCCTCCCGTGTAGCTGGGATTACAGGTGCATGCCATCATGCCCGGCTAATTTTTGTGTTTTTGTAGAGACAGGGTTTCACCATGTTGGCCAGGCTGGTCTTGAACTCCTGACCTCAGGTGATCCACCCACCTCAGCCTCCCAAAGTGCTGGGATTACAGACCTGAGCCACCGTGCCTGGCCCTGTTAAGACTTTTTAAAAGTAGAACAGGGTAAAAGGAAATAAGAGTTCAGAGCAGTAGGGAGGTGGGTAGTGACTTGCAGTTCAAAATAGAGAAGTCAAGGCAGGCCTCACTAGAAGGTACATTTGAGCAAAAATTTAAAGGAGGTGAGGGAATGAATCACACAGATTATCTAAGGGAAAAGTATGTAGGCAGGTGGAATAGCTAATGTAAAGACCCTAAGGCAGAAGCTTGTCTAGCAAGTGCATGGTCTGTAAGTGGACCAGGGAGGTGGATTAGAGCAGGTACTATAAATAAAAGCAGAAGTAGGAGATGGGTCAGAGAAGTAAAGAAGCCAGATCTTGAAGGCCTCACGGGCCATTGTAAGGCTTGTATTCTGAGTAAATTGGTGAAACATGAGAAGGTTTTGAGCCGAGGAGTGACATGATCTGACCTACATTTTAAAAGGAAAAATCTGTTGAAAACATTGGAGGAGGAGGAGAAGGGTGGAAGCAGGGAGACCAGTTGGGAGGTTGGTATAAGAATCCAAGCAAGAAATCAATGCAACAGCTTCAAATGCAGACTAATATTCACTAGTGTATTTCATAGACGTCATTGATTGTAGGATACATCCTGATTTCAGAGATGTTAAAATATGCAGTGTGAATTGCATTATGCAGTGTGAATTGCAATATGCAGGGCTAAATCAGTGACTCAAATACCACAAGTGTTGGTTGTTGAAAACATGATTTTCTGAAACAGTGAACAACTTTTGGTAAAGTTCCAAATGTAGCTAAGTACTATTTTCTGTCAATTTACCCATTAGCCTCATATCTGGATATTCCGTTTATATTAAAACCATGCAAAAATAGTTTATATATAAAATGGAATGAGAGACTAGGTTAAAATTATTACACACAAGTTTTTAAAAATCTACATTAATGTCAAGCAGGGCATTAAACGTTCTGCAGAATGTAGGAAAATTCTGTAATGTATTTACCCATACATTATTAGAAATTTAATACCCCTGGCCCACATCCTCTAAATGACCAATTATTGTGACAGCCGAAATTTCTCCCCAAAGCCAGGTGTGGTGCTCACGCCTATAATTCCAGCACTTTGGGAGGCTGAGGCGGGTGGATCGCTGGAGGTCAGGAGTTCGAGACTAGCCTGGCCAACATGGTGAAACCCCGTCTCTGCTAAAAATGCAAAAATTAGCCAGGTGTGGTAGGGCATGCCTGTCATCCCAGCTACTCGGGAGGCTGAGGCGGAGGTTGCATCGAGCCAAGATGACTCCATTGCACTCCAGCGTGGGTGACAAGAGTGAAACTGTCTCAAAAAAAAAAAAAAAAAAAAGGTTCTCCCCAAATTTCCAGAGAGAGCCCTAGAATGTGATGCCAGCAGGGTGCGTGATCCAGAAACATACTGTTATGGTCCAACCAGAGAGAAGCGTGTTTCAGCTGCATGATGGGTGAAGGGAGACACCCAGCACCTTAGTGACACCTGTAGCCTCGCCTCAATGTGCTGCAACTCTCCCACCACCAGGGGGAGCTAGCCTTAGGATGAGGCTTTTATTATACCTTTTTATGCAATGTTATTTTCTTTAAAATTATGATAAAATACACATAAAATGTATCATCTAAACCATTTTTACACTGTACAGTTTACGTTCACATTGTTGTGCAATAAATATACCCAGAACTCTTTTATTTCTTTTCTTTTTTTTTTTGTTTGAGACAGTCTTGCTCTGTTGCCCAGGCTGGAGTGCAGTGGCACAATCTCAGCTCACTGCAACCTCCACCTCCCTGGTTCCAGTGATTCTCCTGCCTCAGCACCCCGAGTAGCTGGGACTACGGGCACCTGCCCCCACCCCCAGTTAATTTTTGTATTTTTAGTAGAGTTGGGGTTTCACCATGTTGCCTAGACTGGTCTCGAACTACTGACCTCAAGTGATCCTCTTGCCTCAGCCTCCCAAAGTGCTGGGATTACAGGCATAAGCCACCTTGCTTGGCCCAAGAACTCTCTTCATTTTGCAAAACTGAAACTCTGTACCCATTATACAATGCCCTGGCAGCCACTATTCTACTTTCTGTCTCTATGAGTTTGATTACCCTATGGTAATAAAAAAAAAAAAATACCATAAGGGGAATCATACAGTACTTATACTTTGATGTCTGACTTATTTCACTCAATATAATGTCTTTAAGAGGCTTTTACCGCCAGGCATGGTGGCTCACTCCTATAATCCCAGCACTTTGGGAGGCCGAGGCAAATGGATCACCTGAGGCGGGAGTTCGAGACCAGCCTGACCAACATGGAGAAACCCCATCTTTTCTAAAAATACAAAATTAGCTGAGCGTGGTGGCGCATGCCTGTAATCCCAGCTACTCAGGAGGCTGAGGCAGAATTGTTTGAACCCAGGAGGCAGAGGTTGCGGTGAGCCGAGATGACAAAATTGCACACCAGCCTGGGCAACAAGAGCGAAACTACGTCTCAAAAAAAAAAAAAAAAAAAAAAAAAAAAAGCTTTTACCTTAAAGGCAAAGGGCAAGATGGAGAAAAGACTGAACCACACTGTTGAACACCTGTGTCAACCCCTCAGCAAAGCCCACTCTGACTTTTGGCGTTTGACTACTTGGCCAACATATTCCACTTATTGTTTTAGTCCATTTGACTCTAATTTTCTGTTGCTTGCAACTGAAAATACAAGTGATACCTTCCCCTTCTTTCCTCAAATAGCATTAACATTTTGGTATATAGTCTTTCAGACTCTTTAACATGCAGAATCTTTAATATACAATATATGAAGATGTATATTTGATTTTTACATAAGTGAAATATGCACTGTTGAGCAATCTCATTTTTTCTCTGAATCTTTCAATAGTAAGAAATATAGATTGAGTTTAAACTCTTATATACGTCTGTTATATGGATGAACCAAAGTTTATTTAACCAACCTATTACTGATAAACATTTAGGATCTTCTCAATGTTTTGATACTATAAACATGTCGTAGTGAGCATCCTTCTAAACATTTCCTTTGAATACATTTCTAGAAGAAATGCCTTCCTGATGGTGGTACCAATTTTTATTCCTAGTAATGCTTGAGAGTTCCTGATTATCATTTTTTTTGTGGGGGGGAGGAGTGCAGTGGCTCGATCTTGGCTCACTGCAACCTCCGCCTCCTGGGTTCAAACAATTCTCCTGTCTCAGCCTCCTGAGTAACTGGGATTACAGGTAGGTGTCATCACACCCAGCTAATTTTTGTATTGTTAGTAGAGACAAGGTTTCACCATGTTGGCCAGGCTGGTCTCTAACTCCTGACCTCCAGTGAGCCACCACACCCGGCCACTGATTCTCTATATTCTTTAAAATATGGAATATTATCCTGTCCATCAATTTCACCTTTGCTAATGTATAAAAATTACATCTTCTATTATAATTAGCAGTTTTCTTTTGCAAGTGAAGTTGAGAAGTTTTAAATGTTTAATGGCCATTTCCTTTGTGTGTGTGTGAATTGCCTGTTCAATCTTTTGTTTGTCTACCAGGATATTTATTGTTTGCCTATTGAGTCATAAAAGCTCTTTATAGAATTAAAGATATTAAATCCTAGTCAATCATACATGTTGCAAATATTGTCTTCAGTTCATTCTTTGTATTTTAACTTTTTTTTTTTTTTTTTTTCTGGAGACGGAGTTTCACTTTTGTTGCCCAGGCTGGAGTGCAATGGCGCGATCTCGGCTCACCACAACTTCAGCCTCCCAGGTTCAAGCGATTCTCCTGCCTCAGCTTCCCGAGGAGCTGGGATTACAGGCACGCGCCACCATGCCCAGATAATTTTGTATTTTTAGTAGAGACAGGGTTTCTGCATGTTGGTCAGGCTGGCCTCAAACTCCCACCCTGATGTGATTCACCTGCCTCAGCCTCCCAAAGTGCTGGGATTACAGGCGTGAGCCACCATGCCTGGCTGTATTTTAACTTTTTAAATGGAATCTTTTCCATATATAAGTTTTATTTATTTTAGCATTAGTTTTTCTTATATGAATATCCAATTGCCCCAACATCATTTATTGAATAATCCATCCCATTGTTTTTTGTTTTTTTTTGCTTTGTTTTGTTTTTGAGATGGAGTCTCCCTCCATCACCCAGGCTGGAGTGTGGCGGTGCGATCTCAGCTCACTGCAACCTCTGCTGCCCAGGTTCAAGCTATTCTCCTGCCTCAGCTTCCCAAGTAACTGGGATTACAGGTGTGCATCACCACATCCAGCTGATTTTTGTAATTTTAGTAGAGACGGAGTTTCACCATGTTGGCCAAGATAGTCTTGAATTCCTGACCTCAGGTGATCTGCCCGCCTTGGCCTCTCAAAGTGCTGGGATTACAGGCATAAGCCACCAGGCCTGGCCCATCCCATTGTTTTGAAATCCCATTTTTATATCTTCATTTCCCACTCTAAGACTCCATAGTACATGGATTAGCTTTTGGACTTTGTTTGTTCTATTAATTTTTTTTCTACCCCTGTGCCAGTGCTTCTCATAATTCTTTTCTTTCTTTCAAATTTTTCTAGGCTTATCTCACATCCGTGTTTTCAGATGCACTTTATAAACAATTTGACAAATTTTAAAATATCTGTTGGGATTTTGTTTGTAATTCCATTGCAATCTTAGATTAATATGTGAAGAAGTGATTTATTTTTTAGTTGATTTATATATTAAGTTTTCCCTTCCATAAATATATATGTCTATTATTCAAGTTTTATTTTATTTATTTTAGCAGAATTTTGTTTTTCTCTGTAAAGGTCTTACACATTTTAGATTAAGTTTTATCAGAGGCATTTCATAGCTGTTGCTATTACTATGAATCAAGTATTTTTCTAACTGGTATATGGTGGGGCGGTGTCTCTGTGTGTGTGTGTGTGTGTGTGTGTGTGTGTGTGTGTGTGTCTATTTCTAAACATGGTGCTGTGGTTTGAATGTGTGTTTCCAAAATTCATGTGGAAACTTAATCCCTATTGTGGTGGAATGGAAAGGTGAAGCTTTTGTGGAGGTGATTAAGTCATAAGGACTCCTCATGAATGGATTAATGCCCTTATTAAAGAGGCTTCAAGAGAGTTTGCTCCTTTTCTGCCCTCTCATCTTCCACCATGTGAGGATATAGCATTTGTCCCCTCTGGAGGACACAGCAACAAGGCGCCATCTTAAAAGGAGAGAGAGCAGCCCCCACCAGACATCAAACCTGCCCCCTTGATCTTGAACTTCCCAGCCTTCAGAACTGTGAGACAGAAATTTCTATTGTTTATAAACTACCAAGTTTGCAATATTTTGTTACAGCAGCACAAAGAGACAAAGACATACACACACGTATATATATAGTATATATCCACTTAACCACTCTACTGAACTAATATTATTTTCTTTCTTGACATTTTCTCAGTAGATCAAATAGCCTCCAAATAATGATGTTTTTAACTCTCTTTCAAAAGTATTTTTATTGTCCTATCCTTCCAGAAAAACATTTTTTAAAATTTAAAAATAGAACTAGTGGCTGACATCTTGACATCTTTGTCTTGTTTCCTTCCTTTTTTTTTTTTTTTTTGAGACAGTGTCTCCCTCTGTCACCCAGGCTGGAGTGCAGTGGCACGATTTTCGCTCACTGCAACCTCCACATCCTGGGCTCAACGATCCTCCTGCCTCAGCCTCCCAAGCAACTGGGACTACAGGTGTGTACCACCACACCTGGCTAATTTTTACATTTTTTGTAGAGATGGGGGTCTCCCTATGTTGCCCAAGCTGGTCTTGAACTCCTGACCTCAACTGATCTGCCCGCCTCAGCCTTCCAAAGTGCTGGAATTACAGGCGTGAGCCACCATGCACAACCTCCCTCCTTTTGTTAGTAACAGTTTTATTGAGATACAATTCATTTACCAAAAACATCCTCCCACCTCAGCCTCCTGCGTAGCTGGGATTGCAGGCATATGCCAACATACCTGGCATGACAATTCAGTGTATTTTAGAAAGTTGAGATGGATCCTAAAGTCACTAGCAGCTGGAGGCTGTCAACCAGCTACATTCCTTATAGCTGAATGGCAAGTTTTCTTTTTTCTTAATAGAGTCAGGGCAGGCTGGGTGAGGTAGCTCACACCTGTAATCCCAACATTTTGGGAGGCTGAGGTGGGCAGATGGCTCGAATCTAAGAGTTCGAGACTAGCCTGGGCGACATGGTGAAACCCCATCTCTACAAAGTATACAAAAATGAGCCAGGTGTGATAGCACACTTGTAGTCCCAGCTGCTTGGGAGGATGACGTGGGAGGATTGCTTGAGCCCAGGAGGTCAAGGCTGCAGTGACCCAAGATTGCACCACTCTACTCCAGCCTGAGTGACTCGGGAAGACCCTGTCTCAAAGAAGAAAAAAAAATAGAGTCAGGGAGTCTCACTGTGTTGCCCAGGCTGGTCTGGAACTCCTGGCCTCAAGAAGTCCTCCTGCCTCAGCACCCCCGTATTGCCATATTTGTATTGTATTTTTTTTTCTTTTTTTTTAGACAAGAGTCTTGCTCTGTTGCCCAGGCTAGAGTGTAGTGGCCTGATCTCGGCTCACTGCGACCTCCACCTCCCGGGTTCAAGCGAGTCTCCTGCGTCAGCCTCCCGAGTATCTGGGATTACAGGCGCCCACCACCACGCCTGGCTAATTTTTGTATTTTTGGTAGAGTTGGGGTTTTGCCATGTTGGCCAGGCTGGTCTCAAACTCCTGACCTCAGGTGATCCACCCGCTTCAGCCTCCCAAAGTGCTGGGATTATAGGCTTGAGCCACCATGCCCAGCCTGTATTGTAATTTTTTACATGCATGTTCTCACACAAAGTTTAGGATATCCTCCTCTCTTAGATAATTATTTGTATCCCCCAAAGTGCCTAGCGTGATTTCTTGCCCATGGTAGAACCTCATTAAATATGTGTAAAATAAATTAGTAAATACCTGCCCATTGATTTCGGGACCTTTAGATAATTTGGGGTAGAAAAGTATACAATGCAGTCTTTACAATACAGCCCACAAATGGTAAATGTTTAACAACTGGCTCTTGGGAGTACTGATTTGTAGTGTTTGCTGATTTCCAGGTATAAATACTCCCACCATGGTCAATTTCAAGCTGCCCATGTAACATTAGCCAGGATGCAAAATTCCTGAAAATTTAACCATCAGTTCTCTCAAACTGATAATAAGCCAGCTCCAGCATGCCACTGGTCCTTACATTCAAAGAGTTTTTGTGTTTTTCCTTCAGATATTTATTTATTGAAAGATAAAATTAGAGTAATATTAAAGTTTTAAAAAGTAATTCACCTATAATTCAACTACTCAAAACCCACCATAACTTTATTTTTCTTGTTCCCTTTCAGTCTTTGCTTCACACATGCATATTTTAAGTAGTGTAATTATCCAATTTTAAAAAGCATTGTGACAAATTTTAAACATATGCAAAATAGAAGAATAAAATAATGAACCCCATGTACTAGTACCTAGCACCTTAAAACATTAACCTGTGACCAGTCCTATTCCATCGACATCACCAGCTACTTGCCCCACCCATATACTCACTATTTGAAACAAATTCTAGACATCATATCCTTCCATCTGTAAATATTTCAGCAGTAACCTTTCCATTTTTCATTCAGCTTTTTGCATTTGTAGCCTAAGGAAGACAAAGACATAAATAATTCAACTAAAACATTTTTAAGTATTCCGATATTGGCAGTAAGGGTTGATTTGGGGGGCAAAGGAGGAGTGTATAAAAGCTACAACATCTGGAAAGCTTTATTACTGAGTCTTTTCATTTTTATCCCCATCTTGCTTTGTGTGGTAAAGTGCAGTAGAATCCCATTAAAATTCCAGGTGTTATCATATACACAACAGTGTAACATAGACTGAAGTAATCATCAAAACAAATATAAGGCCAGGCGCAGTGGCTCACGCCTGGAATCCTAGCACTTTGGGAGGCTGAGGCAGACGGATCACTTGAGGTCAGGGGTTCGAGACCAGCCTGGCCAACATGGTGAAACCCTGTCTCTACCAAAAATACAAAAATTAGCCAGTTGTGGTGGCACATGCCTATAATCCCAGCTACTTGGGAGGCTGAAGCACAAAGAATCGCTTGAACCCAGGAGATAGAGGTTCTGTGAGCTGAGATTGTGCCATTGCACTCCAGCCTGTGCCTAGGCAACAGACTGAGACTCTGTCTCAAAAGAAAACAAAAATTATTTCATAGAACTAAATCCTAAGGCCGGGCGCTGTGGCTCACGCCTGTAATCACAGCACTTTGGGAGGCCAAGGCAGGCAGATCACCTGAGAGTGGGAGTTCAAGACCAGCCTGACCAACATGTAGAAACCCCGTCTCTACTAAAAATACAAAATTAGCCGGGGTGGTGGCACATGCCTGTAATCCCAGCTACTCGGGAGGCTGAGGCAGGAGGATCGCTTGAACCCGGGAGGCGGAGATTGTGGTGAGCCGAGATCGTGCCTTTGCACTCCAGCCTGGGCAACAAGAGTGAAACTCCATCTCAAAAAAAAAAAAAAAAAACGACGAAATCCTAAAGCAGTTATTAGTCATTCTTTCCAATGTCAGCTATTTTATTTTATTTATTTAATTTTTTTTTTTTTTCCTGAAACGGAGTCTCGCTCTCTCCCCCAAGGCTGGAGTCACAGTGACGTGATCTCAGCTCACTGCAAGCAATTCTCGGCCTCAGCCTCCTGAGTAGCTAGGATCACAGGCGTGTGCCACTACGCCCAGCTAATTTTTGTAATTTTAGTAGAGACAAGGTTTTATCATGTTGGCCAGGCTGTTGTTGAACTCCTGACTTCATGACCTGCCCATCTCAGCCTCCCAAAGTGCTGGGATGACAGGCGTGAGCCACCACACCTGGCCAATGTCAGCTATTTTAAAAGACTTCACTATAAACCCGCTTGGACAAATTTTATTTTTAAAATTTTCCATCTGATTATTCATTGATGAGATATTTTCAGAGAGATAGATTCTTGTCTCCTTCCCTCATCCCACTATTTCATGCTGTAGTGTCATGAATGGTGTTACCCCTCAACCCCTGAGGGAAGATCGGTATAGAGGAGACAGTGTTGAAGCGCAGAAACAAATAGAAATTTGACAAACAGGAAATCCTCATTATTCCCACATTTCCCACATATGGCATTTGACATTCTGGTAGAATAACTCACCACTGTAAACTAGGGGACAAGAGACTGCCCTTGTTAGTTTTCTAATGCCATTGGACTATGAGTTAAAATTCTAGGCACATATACTATCTTTTACCCTGGCTCTACCCTGTAAGGAAGATATGATGGCAAATTTGCAGATGAGAAAACCAAGATTCAGAAAGATGTACACAAGAGCAAATGCTTAAATGTGGTAGAGCCAGGATCTGAACCCTAGTGCATCAGTTAGGGCTATTTTGGTTGCAAACAAAAGGAACTGGCTAAGTTCAGCCCAAAAAGGGGGCCTTAGTCAGAGGGATATTGAACAGCCCACAGAATGAATAGGAAGCTGAAGGAGACATGCTAGAAGGGCTGCAGGGATGACCCCATCCGCAGTCTGGAAAGAGTGAACTCAATCTGCAACATTTCCAGTCACCAATTCTGTCTGATGTCAAAGTCCCACATTCTTTCCCCACAAGATGTAATTATGCTTCATTATGGCTTTTAAAAATTGTGGTAAAAAATATACAACATAACTTTTGGGTTTGTTTGTTTGTTTGTTTGTTATGAGACAGGATCTCACTCTGTTGCGTGGGCTGGAGTGCAGGGGCACAATCACGGCTCACTGCAGCCTTGACCTCTCGGGCTCAAGCCATCCTCCCATCTCAGCTCCCTGAGTAGCTGGGACTACAGGTGCACACCACTACACCCAGCTAATTTTATATATATATACATATACATATATATACATATATATACACACACACACACATATATATACATATATATATATAATTTTTTTTTGTAAAGACAAGGTTTTGCCATGTTGCTCAAGTTGGTCTCAGACTCCTAGGCTCAAGCCATCCACCTGAGTTGGCCTCCCAAAGTGCTGGGATTACAGGCATGAGCCACCGTGCCCAGCCATATATAACATAACTTTACCATTTTAACCATGTTTAAGTGTACAGTTCAGTGGCATTAAGTACATTCACATTAGCTTTGCAATTTCATTTGTGGCCTTTAATGATACCTTTTGAATCATATATCTACAGGGTCTGGGGAAGAGAGAGATCTTTACATCCTAAGGTATGTAAATACAACTACTGGAACTTACCAAACACAAAATTAGGAAAATAGAGAAAAATTGATTGGAGGTAAGAGAGAGAAATAAACAGAGCAGGCAAGGCCCTCCTCTCTGGCACTCGGTGAATGTGCACCCCAAGTGAACAAGAAGTGTAAACCTCAGGCACCCACAGGAACCTTCTGCTTCTAATAGTTGGGCATCTCTGCAGGCTGAGGGGGATTCTGAATTTAAGAGTATTTTGCTGTAATACTGTACCAAACACAAGTACTTCTCCAACTATTAATGCTACCTGAAAAAACAATGATCTGCCCTAATGCTAGAGGAAAAACTGGGTGAGAGTTCATAAAAGATTGGGACAGCTTGAGGCCTTCCTAAAATATTTACAAGGACAATTTTTATTATATCCAATGTTCATCTATATGCTGACCTTTGGACTTCACTCAGGTGAGATACTGTCCCCTGTACATTTGCCTAGATTGCAGTAGTAGAGCATTAACTTATACCAAAAATCATGACATTGTGGAAAAAAATGGTGAATGGGAGTATAGGAAAAGAATGACAGACAGAAAGAAGTTCTTATTAGAGAATTTATGGGTTTCCTTGTTTGTAGGACACTCTATAGCAGCACTGTCCAATAGAAACATAATGTGGGCCACATAGCCGCTTTTTTTTTTTTTTTTTTTTTTTAATTACACCAGAGCTGCCAGTTAAAGCCACATTCTTTTTTAAAGGAAAAAGAAACAGGTGAAATTGGCCAGGCATGGTGCCTGACGCCTGTAATCCCAGCACTTTGGGAGGCTAAGGCAGGCAGATCACTTGAGGCCAAGGAGTTCAAGACCAGCATGTAGAGGCCAACATGGTGAAACCCCATCTCTACTAAAAATACAAAAATTAGCTGGGCGTGGTAGTGTGTGCCTGTAATCCCAGCTACTCGGGTGGCTGAGGCAAGCAAATCGCTTAAACCGGGAGGCAGAGGTTGCAGTGAGCTGAGATCGCGCCACTGAGTTCCAGCCTAGGCAAGAGCAAAACTCTGTCTCAAAAAAAGAAAAAAAAAAAAAAAAAAAAAAAAAACAGGTGAGACGAACAATATAATTCATTCAACTTAATATATATCCCATTTTTTTTTTCTTTTGAGACAGAGTTTCACTCTTGTTGCCCAGGCTGAAGTGCAATGGCACGATCCCGGCTCACTGCAACCTCCACCTCCCAGGTTCAAACGATTCTCCTGCCTCAGCCTCCCAAGTAGCTGGAATTACAGGCATGCGCCACCATGCCCAGCTAATTCTTTTGTAGTTTTAGTAGAGATGGGGTTTCACCATGTTAGTCACACTGGTCTCGAACTCCTGACATCAGGTGATCCACCCGCCTCAGCCTCCCAAAAGCCACCATGCCTGGCCATATATCAAAAATACTATCAGGCCGAGCATGGGGGCTTATGCCTGTAATCCTAGCACTTTGAGAGGTCGAGGCAGGTGGATTACAAGGTCAGGAGTTTGAGACCAGCCAGGCCAATATGGTGAAACCCTGTCTCTACTGAAAATACAAAAAAATTAGCTGGGTATGGTGGCGCATGCCTGTAATCCCAGCTACTCAGGAGGCTGAGGAAGAAGAATTGCTGGAACCCGGGAGGTGGAGGTTGCAGTGAGCCAAGATCGTGCCACTATACTCCAGCCTGGGTGACAGAGCAAGACTCCATCTCAAAGAAAAAAAAAAAAAAAAAATATATATATATATAGTCAACGTGTAATCCGTATAACAATTATTAATGACATATTTTACATCTTTTTTGTATTCAGCGTGTATTTTGCACTTACAATGCATCTCAATTCCAACTGACCACAAGGGTGACATGTGCACAAGGTGAAATGTGGTTAGTGACGTCCTTATTGGATAGTGCATGTCTTGAACAAAGAAATCTGTCATTTTCTGGAAAGTTTGTTCTAATGGGCTAACATTTGAGGGAAATATGTGGGAATATATGCAGTTCTATGTCAAAACTTCACCTGCCAGAGCTAACGAAGACTTCCTTGCATCCTAGATTTAAAAGTAGGCAATAGTCTGCCTGTTGACAGAGAATGCAAACCCAGACTAAACCCTATAATGCACCCTTCGCAAAGAGAAGCAATATCTCCTGAGGCAGAACATAAATCAATAGTTTCCAATTCCCCAACAAGCAGTGAATCATTATGTTTTCATAAGGATAATTCACAGTGCATTCCAATCAAGTCTTTAAATTATAGACAACAAGTCTATTCTTCAAGCCTCACTGCCTTCCATCCCAGAGGAGAAAACAGAAACAGCTAACAGAGAAAGCATGAAAAAGTACTCAAGTATTGAACTGTTGATTTCATTTAAAACAACAAATTCTGCTTTTTACGACCTAAAGGAATGAAAGGAGGCGCTCAGTTTTTACTACTTTGAAACAAAATTGAAAAATTGAGCTGAAAGAGCTTTGAGAAAAACAAGACAGATTTTTAAATCGTGATCTCCATTCTACTAATTCTGTGCCTACATAATGCCAAAGGAAATAACTGATTTATTCATGTCCTTAGGCAGGCACTGCACACTCACACATGCACACACATGCACACACACACCCGAAAATTTTCTGCATCTGGTGCAGAAATCTTGAGCTCAAAATTTCACATAAAAATTCTTCCAGCTGGGCGTGGTGGTTCATGCCTGTAATCCCAGCACTTTGGGAAGCCAAGGCAGGCGGATCACCTGAGGTCAGGAGTTCAAGATCAGGCTGATCAACATGGAGAAACCCCATTTTTTCTAAAAATACAAAATTAGCCGGGCGTGGTGGTGCATGCCTGTAATCCCAGCTACTCGGGATGCTGAGGCAGGAGAATTGCTTGAACCTGGGAGGCAGAGGTTGCGGTAAGCCGAGATTGCACCATTGCACTCTAGCTTGGGCAACAAGAGTGGAACTCCATCTGAAAAAACAAACAAACAAAAAAACTCTTCCATATAGCCGGATGTGGTGGCACACACCTGTAATCCCAGCCACAGGGGTTAGGGGGCTGAGGCAGGAGAATCACTTGAACCTGAGAGAAGGAGGTTGCAGTGAGCTGAGATCGTGCCACTGCATGACAGAGTGAGACTCTATCTCAAAAACAACAAAACAAAACAAAACTCTTCCATAGTTAGTGAGATTTGCAGGGCCTTGGAAATAGCAAATTGTGAAACTGACCTATTAGAAACATCTTCAAATGGCACACAGAACTCCTATGGAAACAATTCTGCTGCATAGATGCTCAAAGTGAAAAATTACAAATCACATAAGGAGATGTCACCGAGAGCCACTAAAGAGGGAGAGGCAGAAATAACAAACAAGAATATACCCTGAAAACTCAAAATAGTAGAACAATCTACAGAGATGTTTAAAGAAGTTTCTCTAAAATGTTTAAGGAATGGATACCTTAGGGCATAAACAGGGCACTATATTTAAAAGTACCAATGTGGTAAAAGGACCAATTAGAAATTTCAGAAGTAAAAAAATATAATCACTGTGCGCCAGGCGCAGTGGCTCACGCCTGTAATGCCAGCACTTTGGGAGGCCAAGGCGGGCAGATCACTTGAGGTCAGGAGTTTGAGACCAGCCTGACCAACATGGCGAAACTCTGTCTCTACTGAAAATACAAAAATTAGCCAGGCATGGCGGCAGGCGCCTGTAATCCTAGCTACTTGGGAGGTTGAGGCATGAAAATCACTGAAACTGGGAGGCAGAGTTTGCAGTGAGCCGAGATTGCACCACGGCACTCCAGCCTGGGCAACAGAACGAGATTCCGTCTCAAAAATCATCATCATCATCATCATCATCATCATCATCATCACCACCATCATTGTGAAAAGCACTTAACAGACAAATTACATAGTATATTAGACACTGCTAAAGCAAAATTAATGAATTGAAAACTGGATTTTAAAAAGCATCCAAAATGCAGCAAAATAGATAACAAGATAAGGAAACTTAAAAAGCCAGAGATGTGGAGAATAAAATGAGAAGACCCCGCACATATCCAATAGAAGTTACAAATAAAGAAAATAAAGGAGAGGAAATACTTGGAGAAATAATGAGTGAAATGTTAAACATTTGATTTTTCAAATTGAAGTCTCCTAGCCAAACGAAAATAACAACACATCTCACCTAAACACATTGAAGTAGAATTATACATCAAAGTCAAAGAGAAAAATCTTAAAGTTACCAGAGATGATAAAGCTTATCTTACAAAGGCATGGCTATTATTAGACTTAGCAGACTTCTAATGAGCAACAGTAGATGCCAGACTATGGACTCTCACCTCCCAAATGCTGAGGAACAGTAACAGAATCAAACACTTTTACGCTCTCCCTCAAGACATTTCCAGACATAACAAAGATTAAGTACTTTGGGAGGCCAAGGTGGGTGGGTCACTTGAGCTCTGGAGTTTCAGACCAGCCTGGGCAATGTGGCAAAACCCTGTCTCTACAAAAAAATACGAAAAATCAGCCAGGCATGGTAGCATGCTTTTGTAATCTCACCTACTTGGGGGCTGAGGCAGGAGGATGGCTTAAGCCCAAAAGGTAGAGGCTGCAGTGAGCCGTGCTCGCACCACTGCACTCCAGTCTGTGCCCTGTATGACAAAATGAGACCCTAGCTGGAAAAAAAAAAAAAATTGAGTTTATTTTTTAAAAAGGATTTTTTTTTGCATCACAAATTTGTGTGTCATTCTTTCACAGGGACCACACTAATCTTTGTATTGTTCTAATTTTAGTATATGTGCTGCCAAAGTTAGCTTTTTACAGTTTGCTTTTTACAGATTCTTGCTGAAAGAGCTGTTCAATGATATGTTCAGAAAGAAAGAAATTGAACTCCAAAGAAAAAAGTGGAAGCCAAGTGCAATTGTGAGCAAAGGAACTAGTAAACATATTGGTAAATCTGCTAATAGCTTAAAGAAAATATCACTAGCTGATAATATCTTAGGAATTAAAATAAAAAACCAAAAGAGAAGAAAATATCCAGACAGATGCACACAGTTGTAAAATCATCCTACGATGCAAAAAGTTACTTTAAACAGTATTTCATAAATATATATTCTTTCAACAAGGAGACAAGTAATAAATAGCATCCAATTAAAAGTGTATTCTGGGCCAGGCATGGTGGCTCACACCTGTAATCCCAGCAGTTTGGGAGGCTGAGGCGGGCAGATCACCTGAGGTCAGGAGTTCGAGACCAGCCCGGCCGACATGGTGAAACCCTGTCTCTACTAAAAATACAAAAATTAGCCAGGCGTGGTGATACGAACCTGTAATCCCAGCTGCTCTGGAGGCTGAGGCAGAAGAATCACTTGAACCAGGGAGGCAGAGGTTGCAGTGAGCCAAGATCGTGTCACTGCACTCCAGTTTGGCAAACAGAGTAAGACTCCGTCTCAAAAAAAAACACAAAAGTATATTATTTGGCAAAAGCTTGAAGAATGATGTTATTTGATGTTTTAGATTGTCTGGTTTTTATTGCTTTATCCTTTTTTTTTTTTTTTTAATGTGGGCTAGATGCAGTGGGTCATGCCTGTAATCACAGCACTTTGGGAGGATGAGGCAGGAGGATCCCTTGAGGCCAGGAGTTTGAGACCAGCTTGGGAAACACAGGGAGACCTGAGCTCCACAGAAAATTTAAAAATTAACCAGATATGGTAGTGTACCCCTGTAGTCCCAGCTATTTAAGAGGCTGATGTGGGAGGATCACTTGTGCCCAGGAGGTTGAGGCTGCAATGAACTGTGCCTACACCACTGCACTCCAGCCTGGGCAACAGAGTGAGACCCTGTCTCAAATAAATAACTAAATAAACAAGTAGGCTGAGTGCAGTGGCTCACACCTGTAATCCTAGCACTTTGGGAGGCCGAGGCAGGTGGATCATCTGAGGTCAAGAGTTTGAGACCAGCCTGGCCAACATGGTAAAACCCCACCTCTACTAAAAAATACAAAAATTAGCCAGGCATGGTGGCACATGCCTGTAGTCCCAGCTACTTGGGAGGCTGAGGCAGGAGAATCGCTTGAACCCAGGAGGCAGAGGTTGCAGTCAGCCAAGATTGCGCCATTGCACTCCAGCCTGGGTGACAGAGCAAGACTCCATCTCAAAAACAAACAAAAAAAACAAGTAAATAAAATGTGGCAGTCAAAGGACAGTAGCTAAGAACACCCACCAAGTATTGAGCACAAAGACAAATCACACAAGCTATTTTACTCAGTTTTCTTGTCACTAATGTGGGGGATTAGAGACATTTTAACAGGATTGCCATGAGGACTGAATGGGATTATCCATGTGAAAGTGCAGTCTATAGCACAGTAGCCTGAATTGATTAAAAAAACAGTGTCTTTGGGATGTCAATGATTATGGGGGTGGAAGTGAGGGAGGGACATTCAATAATTCTGAACAGAAATAATCATGGCTGCTCAGTAGTGCAAGGGAGAGCTACTTCAGCTCAGACCCCACCAGGGTATGATTTTTCTTTCCAAAGGAATTTTCCTTTCTTTTTCTTTTTCTTTTTTTCTTTTTTTGAAGCAGGGTCTTACTTTGTCACCCAGGCTGTAGTGCATTGGCACGATCTCAGCTCAATGTAGCCTCAACTTCCTGGGCTCCAGTGATCCTCCCACCCCAGCTTCTCAAGTAGCTGGAACCACAGGCACACACCAATATGCCAGCTGATTTTTTTTTTTTTTTTTTGAGATGGAGTCTCGCTCTGTTGCCCAGGCTGGAGTGCAGTGGCACAGTCTCGGCTCACTGCAACCTCTGCTTCCCAGGTTCAAGCAATTCTCATGGCTGCCTCATGAGTGCTACCTCCCAAAGTGCTGCCTCCCAGACTGCTACAGGCATGAGCCATCATTCCCTGCAGAAAGGAATTTTGCTTTTTTTTTTTTTTAGAGACAAGGTCTCACTCTGTTGCCCAGGCTGGACTCAAACTCCTGGGCTCAAGGATCCTCCCACCTCATCTTCTTGCACTCAGCCAGAGGAATTTGAGAAGTACACAAAGCACTCAGATTAGATGACCCAAGCCTAGAGATATGAGTAAGTTGGAGGAAGGAAGGAAAACATATTTTTATCCACCTCATAGGGTTATTACGAGGACACAGTAAACATAATGTTAGCTATTATTATTATTATTATTAGAATGGAGTAAATATTGCATTGTTTGAGAAAAACAAAACTAAGTATATATGAAAGGCACAAATGTCCACTTACAGAACTTTAAAAAATCTTTTTTTATCTTTTGAGACAGAGTCTCACTCTGTCACCCAGGCTGGAGTGCAGTAGCGTGATCTTGGCTCACTGCAACCTCCACCTCCCAGGGTTCAAGCAATTTTTATGCCTCAGCCTCCCTAGTACCTGGGATTACAGGCACACGCCACCATGCCCGGCTAATTTTTTGTATTTTTAGTAGAGACGGGGTTTCACCATGTTGGCCAGGCTGGTCTCGAACTCCTGACCTCAAAGTGATCTACCCAGCTTGGCCTCCCAAAGTGCTGGGGTTACAGGCGTGAGCCACCGCACCCGGCCTAGAACTTTTTTAAAGCAGGTAAAATCCTCTCAAAATTACCAGAAGAAAAAAAAATCTGAAGAACACATACTTTACTGAAAGACAGAAAACAATATATGCCAAGCAAACGTAATAATAGAAAACAAAACAGACAGAATTAAAGTCACATCTAACAATCACAATTATGTGAATGAAATAAACTAAGTTATTGAAAGAAAAATATTTAAGTTGGTCCAAAAACAGAATCAGACTATAAGACCCATATCTAAAATCAGAAATCAATAAAACTCAATGTGGTTGACAGTGGGGCAAACAAGTCCTTAAATCCAGTGTTGGTTGGAGTAAAATTTCCAGAAGACAGTTAGGTAACTGTACTATAAAATGGACACACCATTGTATTGAACTAGTCCACTTCTAGAAATTACCGTGAGGAGAAAATTGCACAAAAGCAGAACACAGGATGTTTTTCACATGTAGTTTACAGTATCAAACAATGCAAACAACTGAAATGGCCAACAATAGAAGAAGGGTTGCATAAATCATGGTTTGTAAATATTACAAATAGCTGTTGATCATTAACAATCATGGTGTTAGTCTACGGTTATTGACTTGGAAATCTACCCATTGCATATTTTCAGTAAAAGTAGCAATTACAGAATAACATATAAATTATCATCTCATGTATGTGAAACTATATTCATATACCTGTAGGTATATGTACTGCATAAAGATGTCTAAAGGATATTCACCAAAATTGGTATGGATGCTATGGGCAGTGGGATTTTGGTGGTGACTTTTATTTCCTTCTTATGTTGGGTAAAAAACACTGGTCATGGGAAACCCATTTTTCTGTATGTGTCTAAAAATGCATAAGCCTTTAAAATGACTTGATCAGCCTCCGAAGATCCCATATGTCTGTGTGCTTCGTTCGTCATTCTCTTAAAGATAAGCTTTAAAGAGGGGAACACAACTGGCAGCTATCAGGAGAGCCATGCCCTGACTGGCTTCCTGCTCGAAATGACCAACATGGGCTAGTTACGTAGATCCAGGACCATGTCATCTCTAGGGCAGGATTGAAAGCCACTCTTAGGACTAGAATGGAAGAGTCACTGAATATAGGCCCTTCTCTGCTTATATAGTTATGTACATTTGTTTGTTTGTTTGCTTGTTTGTTTAATCTGCCAACCCCATTCCCAGAGCACCTGGTTTGGGATGATGGCATTCATTCCTTCTTTTTTTTTTTTTTTTTTTTTTTGAGATGGAATCTCGCTCTGTGGCCCAGGCTGGAGTGCAGTGGTGCAATCTCGGCTGACTGCAACCTCCGCCTCTTGGGTTCAAGCAGTTCTGTCTCAGCCTCCCGAGTAGCTGGGATTACAGGCACGTGCCACCACGTCTGGCTAATGTTTCTATTTTTAGTGGAGATGGGGTTTCACCACATTGGTCAGACTAGTTTCGAACTCCTGACCTTAGGTGATCCACCTGCCTTGGCCTCCCAAAGTGCTGGGATTATAGGTGCGAGCCACAGCATCTGACCATGGTATGTATGTACTTATTTATGTAGAATTTTTCCAGCTGGGCATGGTGGCTCACGCCTGTAATCCCAGCACTTAAGGAGGCTGAGGTAGGCAGATCACGAGGTCAGGAGTTCGAGACCAGTCTGACCAACAAGGTGAAACCCCATCTCTACTAAAAATACAAAGCCGGGCGTGGTGGCTCACACCTGTAATCCCAGCACTTTGGGAGGCTGAGGCGGGCAGATCACCTGAGGTCGGGAGTTCGAGACCATGCTGACCAAACATGGAGTAACCCTGTCTCTACTAAAAATACAAAATTAGCTAGGCGTGGTGGTGCATGCCTGTAATCCCAGCTACTTGGGAGGCTAAGGCAGGAGAATCACTTGAACCCAGGAGGCAGAGGTTGCAGTGAGCCAAAATCGCACCATTGAGCTCCAGCCTGGGCAACAAGAGCGAAACTCCATCTCAAAAACAAAAAACAAAAGTCAACAAAAAAAAATTACCCAGGCTTGGTGGCACACGCCTGTAATCCCAGCTACTCGGGAGGCGAGGCAGGAGAATCGCTTGAACCCAGGAGGCGGAGGTTGCACTGAGCCGAGATCATGCCACTGCACTCCAGCTTGGGCCACAGAGCAAGACTCTGTCTCAAAAAAAAAAAAAAAAAAATTTCCATAGCTTCCATAATGTCTATGATAGAGCAAGTATGAAAATTTCTTAGCTGTGTGCGGTGGCTCACACCTGTAATCCCAGCACTTTGGGAGGCTGAGGCAGGCTGATCACGAGGTCAGAAGTTCAAGACCAGCCTGACCAACATAGTGAAACCCCATCTCTACTGAAAATACAAAAAAATTAGCTGGGCATGGTGACGTGTGCCTGTGGTCCCAGTTACTGGAGGCTGAGATAGGAGAATCACTTAAACCCGGGAGGTGGAGGTTGCAGTGAGCCAAGATCATACCACTGCACTCCAGCTTGGGCAACAGAGTGAGACTTCGTCTAAAAAAAAAAAAAAAAAAAGGGAAAAAATGAAAATTTCCCCAAATTAGAAAGCTACAGTGACTAATTTCTGGGACTTCCTGGGGCTGCTCTCTGAATTGGGCAGCTGCACTGGGTGGCTGTCTGGCTGCTGAGAGTTCTTGCAGTACTGGCCCTGTCTGCAGCAGTGAGACAGAGTGAACCATGGAGGAGCCTCCTAATGCTTTCACTTATTGTTTGCCCTTTTTTTTTTTTTTTTTTGTAAAGTATCAATTGCTTTTGTAAAAACAAAGCTATTTTTTAAAGGACAGAGTGGTCAGCAGTGTCTGAGTATGATAAGGACTGAGTCGGGTCCAGTGGACTGAGCAACAGGGAAGTAGTGAGTGACCTAGTCAAGAATAGTATCTGTGTGGTGGTGGTGGCGGGGGTGGCTTTAAGAGAGTGAGGGAAGTGAGGAAGTGGAGAGAGAGAGTGAGTTTGGACAATTATTTCTGGAAGTCTGGCCGAGAAAAGAAGGCATGAGATACAGCAAGGGGTGCCTAAAGGGAGGAAGGGGGAGGCAGAAAGAGGTACTAATTTTTTGTTTGTTTGTTTCGTTTGTGTTTGTTTTTACTATTGAAAAGGAACTAGTAGATAAGTGGATGATTCAGCAGAGAGAGAGATGACTCCCTAACAAGGAATCTCTAGAAAGGTGGAAGATGGTAAGAACCAGAGCAGCGCAGAAGTTAGCCTTCAACAGAATGACAAGCCTTGTAACTGGAAGGAAGGAGGAAAGGCCACATACAGATCAAATGGAGGGCTCTCTTTCCAATGAGAATAGACATTGAAATAAAGAGGGCCCTTAGCCGGGTGTGGTGGCTCACACCAGTAATCCCAGCACTTTGGGAGGCTAAGGCAGGAGGATCACTTGAGCCTAGGAGTTTTGAGACCAGTCTGGGCAACATAGGGAGACATTCTCTCTACAAAATAAATAAATAAATAAATAAGGCCCTGCAGTGGCTGGTGCTATTATTATTATTATTATTTTTTTTGAGATGGAGTCTCGCTCTGTCGCCCAGGCTGGAGTGCAGTGGCCGGATCTCAGCTCACTGCAAGCTCCGCCTCCTGGGTTCACGCCATTCTCCCGCCACAGCCTCCCGAGTAGCTGGGACCACAGGCGCCCGCCACCTCGCCCGGCTAATTTTTTGTATTTTTTAGTAGAGACGGGGTTTCACCGTGTTAGCCAGCATGGTCTCGATCTCCTGACCTCGTGATCCGCCCATCTCGGCCTCCCAAAGTGCTGGGATTACAGGCTTGAGCCACCGCGCCCGGCCACTATTATTTTTAAAAGGAGGGTATAGCTTTTACCACATAGTATTGAACTAGGTGCGCTCACCCTGTTTGCCCTGAAATGGAAAAGCTGTCTGGGATAGAAACATTTATTATCTTGACTGTGGTGGTTTCACCAGCGTAAGTGCATGTGAAAACTCATCAGACTGTACCCTTTAAGTAAGACAATTTATTGTACAACAATTATACCTCAATAAAGCTGGCTGTTATTGTAGGGAGGATTGTTTTGTTTTATTTTGTTGGGTTTTTTTCTTACTTTTTTTTTTTTTTAAGCTGGCATGCCTCAGTCAACAGGGGGCATTGTTGTGCATGCCAACATGGGAAAGTGGTTTTCCTACCTGATTTTCAATTCTACAGTCCTTCTGGCCAGGCGCGGTGGTTCATACCTGTAATTCCAGCACTTTGGGAGGCTGAGGCAGTCGGATCACCTGAGGTTAACTCAAAATACAAAATTAGCCAGGTGTAGTGGTGCATGCCTGTAGTCCCAACTACTCTGGAGGCTGAGGCAGGAGAATCGCTTGAACCCAGGTGGCAGATTTCAGTGAATTGAGATCGTGTTATTGCACTCCAGCCTGGGCGACAAGAGCAAAACTCAGTCTCAAAAAACTAACTAACTAAAATAAAATAAAATAAATTATATGGTCCTGTTTTTCCTGGGCTTTTCTCAGATGACAGAGCTCTTATTTATAGGCACTAAAAGAAGGTAATTAAATAATTATAGGCATGACAATAAAAGGAAATGGATGTGCAGAGGTCTGCTGAAATACTCTTGATGCCTGAGTAGCAAGTGCTTTATAAACTCAGTCAGACAAAGGAGGAGATTGCAGGACAAAATCATTTCTTCACAGTCATGTGGAAACCATACATGAGATTCTCTGGTGGTAAAGACTGCAGTTGCTGTCTTCCAGAGAGCAGGGTTTTGTCACGCACTTTTTTTTTTTTTTGAGATGGAGTCTCACTCTGTCGCCCAGGCTGGAGTGCAGTGGCATGACCTTGACTCACTGCAACGTCCACCTCCCGGGTTCAAGCTATTCTCCTGCCTCAGCCTCCTAAGTAGCTGAGATTACAGGTGTGGGCCACCATGCCTGGCTAATTTTTGTATTTTTAGTAGAGATGGGGTTTTACCATGTCCCCCAGGCTGTTTGGCCTGAAGTGATTCTCCCACCTTGGCTTCCCAAAGTGCTGGGATTACAGACGTGAGCCACTGTGCCTAGCCTGTGTTCTCATCTGGAAAATCCAACTGATAGCCTTTGCCTTACAAGTGTTAAATCATGTTTAGCGTAAAGCTGCCTCCTTACATATCTTAAGTTCAGCCTAAAGGTTTCTCTGTACATCCTGAACTATAACCTAAACAGAGCTGTATACAGGCTGTAGTCTACTTTTGTGTCAATCACCGAGTTTTGGCCAGTCAAGGGTGGTCAACTGTTCAAACCGTGTTCAAATAAGGCAAACACCGAACTGTAACCAATCCAGCTGTTTCTGTTCCTCACTTCTTTTTTCTGTGTGTCATTTTCCTTTTTCTGCCCATAAGTCTTCCACCATGTGGCTGCGCTGGAGTCTCTGAGCCTACTCTGGCTCTGGAGGCTGCCGATTCACAAATTGTTCTTTGCTCAATAAAACTCTTTTAAATTTAATTTGGCTACAGTTTTTCTTTTAACATCTGTTTCTCAGAATAAAAGTGAAAGATTCCAATGAAAACATTGAAAAAGTAAAAAGAGCTATGAATGTGACATCTTAATGCAACTGCAACAATTTGGCAACACAATTGGTAATCCAGGGTTGCCTGGTTTGTGAAAAGGTACACATCCCCTGGGCCTCTGCCTCTTCCTGATACTTATGGCCAGTTCTGTTGATAGAGTACACTTGTCAGTGACTCATTCCTCCCATCCAAGCCTCCTTCCACCATACCTATCATAACAATACCATAAAGTAAACATTATTAGCCCCCTCTTACAGTTGTGTAAAAAGTGGTACAGAGAGGTTAAGTGTCTTCTTTACAAGCAGAGCTGGGATCTGACCCCAGAACTCCAACACTAATGTCTGGTCTCCTATGTTTCTCTGTTATCTTTTGAAACACCAGTGTCTTGGCCGGGTGAGGGTGTGAGCACCTATAATCCCAGCACTTTGGGAGGCCGAGGTGGGCAGATCGCTTGAGCCCAGGAGTTCAAGACCAGCTTGAGCAACATGGCAAAACCCCATATGTACTAAAAATACAAAAATTACCCAGATATGGTAGTACTCACCTGTAGTCCTAGCTACTCAGCAGGTTGAGGTGGGAGGATAGCTTGAACCCAGGAGACAACGGAGGTTGCAGTGAGCCATGATTGCACCACTGTACTCTATCCTGGGAAACACAGAGAGACCTTATTTCAAAAAAAACAAACAACAAAATATTAGTGTCTCTAATACAGTAGTCTCCAGCCACAAATGACTATTTGCATTTAAATTAATTAAAATTAAACTGGGCCAGTGTGGCGGCTCATGCCTAAAATCCTAGCACTTTGGGAGGCCGAAGTGGGCAGATCACTTGAGGTCAGGAGTTCAAGACCAGCCTGGCCAATATGGTGAAACCCCATCTCTACTAAAAATACAAAAAAGCCAGGTATGGTGGCATGCACCTGTCATTTCAGCTGATTAGGGAGGCTGAGGCACGAGAACTGCTTGAACCTGGGAAGCAGAGGTTGCAGTGAGTCAAGGTCACGCCACTGTACTCTAGCCTGTGCAACAGATCGAGACTCCATCTCAAACAAACAAATAAATAAAAATTAAACTGAATAAAAACATCCTCGCTTTCCACATTTTAAGTGTTCAGTACCCATGTGTGGCTACTCTATCAGATAGCATGGATATAGAACATTTCCATCATTGCAAAAAGTTGAAATGAACAGCGTTACTGGCACACTACTGTATGCATCAGTAAGACATAGTCAGACCGATGAAATATTTACTTTTACCTGATTCTGCCCCTCTTTTATCTTTATTGTCTAATTCTGAATGTTCTCTCTAGTCCCCCGTTCAGTCTTCTACCTAAATGCATGCCTGGAGCTGGCCCGCTGGGTCTGCAGGGCACCCGGCACACAGAGCAGACACTGAGATTTTGATGACAAAGATTGATGCTGGCACTTTGCCTGAGCCCAGGAGACAGCAGCTCTAAAGCAGTCTGCAGCAACAGCACCAGGGTGGGAAGTGAACACCCTCTTTCTGCACATCTGCTGTTTGTTCACCCACTCTGTCAGAAGTAGACAGAAGGCAGAAAGGAAAAAGGAAAGAAGTGAAGTGAGGAGAACGAGAGGAGTGGGGCTAAAGACATCAAAATTTGGTGATTGAATTGTCTTCTAGCTCTTCCAGGCAAAAAAGCTTATCCTCTAAAACCATTAAGGAGCTTTCATTTGCCATTCCTACAATGGGAGGAATTTCATAATCACTCAGTCTCTTAAAGCACTCAGCAAACATGGATTTAAATGATCCTGGGCCTAATGATATATGTTAAACATCCACATCCTCCTGATGATGAAGACCCTAGTATAAGTGTTGAAAAAAATCAAGTGTTACCAAAAAAAAAAAAAGCCATGAATGAACTGTCTCCTCACCTAGTCCTGTCGACATGTACTCCTTCTGTCTTCATGCTATCCTGAATATTTAGAAGCCCCTGCTTTGATACTCACCCTTCGTAAGGAGTCCTTTATGCCCAGGGAAGTTACATGAGGACCCATGGAGGTTTTAGCACTCTTTCTGACATCTGGGCTACAAACTGTCCAACCCATCTAAATGTAACAACAGTTTTACCCACATTGCTTTTCTGGCTAAGTTTCTCTAGCTCTTTGTGTAATTTAGGAAGTAGCATCTTTAGAACATTATAAAACACTCCTTAAGTAATGTGTAGGTGCTCTTTTGCAAGGCCCTGCCTCGCTCATGTGAGTATTATTTTAAAATACTGCCTCTGGATTCCTGGTCTTCAGTTTGAAATTTTTGTAGCTGCTTCAGCACTTCCTTCCCAGAGAGAGCTTGTGGCCTTGCTCCAAACAACACCACACGACTTCCGCTAAGTATCCGGTTTTGTTTTGGTTTCCTACAACTGAGCTGTCACTCTCTGAGTTGCTGTTTGCAGAGCCCGCTGGGAGGAAGACAGGAATGGGCCCCTGCGGCACCATGCACAGGGCCAAGGAGCTTGGAAACCACTTGGAGGAGCAGCTGGGTGAGAAGTGGCAGGCCGCTCTGGGACTCCTCTCTCAGCCTATGAGGACATAGATGACATCGGAAACCTGTGCTTACAGTTTCTCAGGGGCCTGGCACTTTGCTCTGTTGTCCCAGTGACTCACATGATAATTTTCCAGGCCTTCAAACTAGGTCAACAGCTTTGTTTGCCCAGAGAGCTCCCCTGGGAGGCCATTCTAAGGAAAGCAGACTGAATGGGGATGTTTGGCCAGGTGATTCTTTTTGCTGGCTTTTAGCCTGAGGAAACATGATCAGTATTCAGGCCAGGAGTTTGGAGAATTAAAAGCTGCCAGCATCTGGGCTAAACCTACATACATCAGTATTATTAGTTAAATGTTAACCACACTGCTAATCGCAGTCCTCTCCTGGAAAGAATCCAACAGCTGATTTAGGAAGGCCCTAAAACAAGATGTCCACCTCTTATAGATAAGAAAGACAGCAGCTTAAGCATGCTCCAGTGGCGCAATCGGTTAGCGCGCGGTACTTATACAGCAGCTTGTGCTACAAATCTAGTCATAGATTAACTGTGAGTGGGACCTGATCAATTTTTTGCTTTATTAAGCGATGGAGCCTGATTCAGTATTTCTCAAATTTGAGAAGTCACAGAGCCCAAGACCATATCTGAAGACTTGTAGACCCCAATTTTTTAAGTCAGAATTACAAATTTTTCATACCAGTATTATTTGTAATGGCCAGAAAGTGAAAACAACCCAAATGTCCATCAACTGATCAGTGGATAAACAATGGGATACAATGGTAATGAAAAGGAATGAAGTGCTGGTGCATGCTACAACACAGATGAATACTGAAAGCATGCTAAATGAAAGGAGACAGACACAAAGGCCACATGTCATATGATTCCAGTTATATAGAATGTCCCGAATAGGCAAATCCAAAGAGACAGAGAGTAGATTAGTGGTTGCCAGGGGTTGGGGAGAGAGGGAAATGGACTGCTAATGGGTTTGGGGTTTTTTGAAGTATGTGAGGGTGATGAAAATGCTCTGAAATTATATAGCAGTGATGGTTGTACAACCTTGTGAGTATACCAAAAAACACTAAATTGTATACTTTAAAAGGATGCATTATGGCATATGAATTACATCTACATTTTATTTGATTGATTGATTGATCGATTGAGACAGAGTCTCACTCTGGTTGCCCAGGCTGAAGTGCAGTGGTGCCACCTTGGCTCACTGTAGCCTCAACCTCTTGGGCTCAGGTGATTTTCCCACCTCAGCCTCCTAAGTAGCTGGGACTACAGGCATGCCTGGCTAATTTTTTGTATTTTTTTTTTTTTTTTAGTAAAGATGGGGCTTCACCATGTTACCCAGGCTGATCTCGAATTCCTGGATTCAAGTAATCTGCCTGCCTCAGCCTCCCAGAGTGCTGAGATTACAGGTGTGAGCCACTGTACCCTCAGTCCACATCTAAATTTTAAAAGTTACATAATTTAATTTTAAAAGTTATATATTATTTTAGTTGATTACTGCGTACTAGAATATCTTAAATAGTTTGTGCAGAACAGTGAAACCTTGTGTCAAGAATCACTTACGTGGTGGCTAGCCAGGTGGTCCAGAAGTGTAGGTTAATTATACAAAATTATGCATAGAGGGAAATCTAAAATATACTTGTAGATAATGTCAAGGCCCTAAGAACTCATCAGTGGAACTCCCAAGGGTCTCCGAACCCCAATTTGAAAAACACTGACCCAGGTAACCTCTCAGGATTTGTTCACCCTTTTACATTCTCTGTGATGAGAACTCTATAACGTACTTTCCAAAGACAAACTCTGGCCAGGGACGCCTTGGGATTGATCAGTCCCTTGGCTGAACCTTGGTAACATAAGTATGTTATTACTCCATCTACACTCCAGGTACTTAATTGAGCATGTGATCTATGAGGATAGAAGTGCATTAACCCCATCATGAGATGGAAGTAGACTATGATATCAAGTGATCTAACATGGAAGATCCTCTGAGGAAGGCTTCCCACTGGGGCCTCACTTGGTTCGTGGATTGACCACTCCTGACTTAAGACACTATGACCTTCCAAAAGGGTCCCTGGTGATGGAATAAAGATGGATGCTGGTAACTCAAAACAGACGGGAAGGCCAGTAGGCATTTATGTCAGCAAGGAGGCTTTCCCACATGGTCTGTTTGGGCATGGGCAAAGGTCAAGGAGTATAGGGTGTGGTTCATGGCTGGAGGACAACTCTCTCTACTCTTTGTTTTTTCATTTTGTTTTTTGAGACAGAGTCTCGCTCTGTGGCCCAGGCTGGAGTACAGTGGTGCGATCTTGGCTCACTGCAACCTCTGCCTCCCAGGTTCAAGTGATTCTCATGCCTCAGTGTCTTGAGTAGCTAGGATTATAGGCATGCACAACCATGCCTGGCTAAGTTTTACATTTTTAGTAGAGACGTGGTTTTGCTATCTTGGCCAGGCTGGTCTCAAACTTCAACCTCAAGTGATCCATCCACCTCAGATTCCCAAAGTGCTGGAATTATAGGAATGAGCCACTGTGCCCGCCTGATTTTTTGTTTTCTCACCTAGAAAAAAATCAGAAATATCCCACCTGCTAGGGTAGTTCAGTCACCAAACTTCTACCAAGCCCCTATTCTTTTTTTTTTTTTTTTTTTTTTTTTTTTGAGACGGAGTCTCGCTCTGTCACCCAGGCTGGAGTGCAGTGGCCGGATCTCAGCTCACTGCAAGCTCCGCCTCCCGGGTTCACGCCATTCTCCTGCCTCAGCCTCCCGAGTAGCTGGGACTATAGGCGCCCGCCACCTCGCCCGGCTAGTTTTTTGTATTTTTTTAGTAGAGACGGGGTTTCACCGTGTTAGCCAGGATGGTCTCGATCTCCTGACCTCGTGATCCGCCCGTCTCGGCCTCCCAAAGTGCTGGGATTACAGGCGTGAGCCACCGTGCCCGGCCCAAGCCCCTATTCTTTATGTACTACACAATAGGCTTCTGCTGGGAGGAAATTGGTGTGGCCTCTTTTTTTTTTTTTTTTTTTTTTTTTTTTTTTTTGAGAGGGAGTCTCGCTCTGTCACCCAGGCTGGAGTGCGGTGGCCGGATCTCTGCTCACTGCAAGCTCCGCCTCCCGGGTTTACGCCATTCTCCTGGCTCAGCCTCCCGAGTAGCTGGGACTACAGGCGCTCGCCACCTCGCCCGGCTAGTTTTTTGTACTTTTTAGTAGAGACGGGGTTTCACCGTGTTAGCCAGGATGGTCTCGATCTCCTGACCTCGTGATCCGCCCGTCTCGGCCTCCCACAGTGCTGGGATTACAGGTTTGAGCCACCGCGCCCGGCCGGTGTGGCCTCTTTTCTAAGGGATCCCACAGCCCAGTGGGGGAGACTATTGTATGTTCTTAGTGTTATGGAAAGAAACTTTGTGTTGAAAGAACTTTGAAAACTACTGAGTGCTTCAAAATATATGACAATAAATATATTTTAATTATCCAGTATGAGTCAATGGTTGGTCTGATTTCCGGACCTGGGTATTTCTCTAAGAGGACTAGGTCTCATTTTGTCACCCAGACTGGCGTGCAGTGGTGTGATCCAGGCTCACTGCAGCCTCAACCTCCACAGGCTCAGGTGATCCTCCTACCCCAGCCTCCCAGGTAGTTGGGACTACAGGCACACGTCACCACGCCCAACTAATTTTTGCATTTTTTGTCATGTTGCCTAGGCCAGTCTCGAATTCCTGAGCTCAGGCAATCCTCCAGCCTAAGCCTTCCAAAGAGCTGGAATTACAGGCATGAGCCTCCATGCCTGGCCCAAACTACTTTTGTAGAATTAAACATTGGGGCAGTTATTAAATATCATTTACCTGGGTATTGACTGAATTCACCATCTCCCATGACGGCATTTTCATGTTGTGCCCACTAGGTGTCTCGTTATTTTGTAAGAAAATGGAAAAGCACAATGTTTCTACCTGTGTTACCAGTCAGCTACAGTATAAACATGGGAATCACTTAGCTAAAATCTCAGCCCTGTTCTAGCAATCATTGATTAAAATGCCAGTGGTTACCTCTCATTTGAGTAGAAGTAGGGGATGTCCACAAAGATGCCTCTGTGGATTCTTTCTCCTTCTCATAATCCATGTTCCTAAAAAATGTTCTCTTAAAGTCAGGACTAGGAAGATGAAGTAGGAATTCTTCCACAACATGAGTACTAAGACCTTAAGGGTAACAGCACTGCATCCCCATTGGTTTCCTGGGTTAATGTTTAAGCTGTGACCTGCACGTGAGCTGACATGCCCAAACTAAACCACACTATTTGTATGCCCAGCCAGAATGTGTTCTTCCCTATACATCGATCAAAAGAGTTGTTTTCACAACACAATCCAGGGTCTCTTCTTGCACTTAGAGTTTCAGGTTTGTACATAATATAATACTGCTTCTCTCAGTATTTTAATCTATGTCATGAATGACTTTTCTTTAGATGGCCTATGCAGAACCTTCTGTATATGAGTGACATCAGAGAGGAAGGCACTAGATAACAAACAGGAAACTGAGTGCCTTCAAAAATCTATTGCAACCTCAAGATCCCATCTCATCAGGCGTTCATACTCTACTAATGGGAGTGTAAACTGATATGACCTTTCTGCAATAAAATTTGACAGTTTCTATCAAGAATGTATTTTAAAATATATTTCAAAAGTACTCTTTAATGCTGTGTCTGTCAGGATCCCAAAAGAAAAAGGATTTCAGCCAGGAGCAGTGGTTCACGCCTATAATCCCAGCACTCTGGGAGGCCGAGATGAGCGGATTGCTTGAGCCCAGGAGTTCAGGACCAGCCTGAGCAACATGGTGTATTAGTCTGTTTTCATATTGCTATAAAGAACTGCCCAAGACTGGGTAATTTATAAAGGAAAGAGGTTTATTTGACTCACAGTTCAGCACAGCTGGGGAGGCCTCAGGAAACTTACAATCATGGCAGAAGGTGAAGGGTAAGCAAGGCACCTTCTTCATGTGGCAGCAAGAAGGAGAAGTGCTGAGTGATAGGGGAAGAGCAACTTATAAAACCATCAGATCTCGTGAGAACTCACTATCACAAGAACAGCATATGGGAAACTGCCCCCATGATTCAATTAACCTCCACCTGGTCTCTCCCTTGACACATGGGGATGATGGGGATTACAATTCAAGGTGAGATTTGGGTAGGGACACTAAAGCCTACTCATATCACACGGTGAAACCCCATCTCTACTAAAAATACAAAAATTAGCCACACTTGGTGGCACACACCTATAGTCTCAGCTACTCGGGAGGCTGAGGTAGAAGGATCACTTAAAACCCAGGACACAGAGGTTGCAGTGAGCCTGTCAAAAAAAAAAAGAAAAAGAAAAAGAAAAAGGATTTGAGTCAGGATGGTTCAAATGAAGAGACTCTTTTTTTTTTTTTTTTTTTTTTGAGACAGGCTCTCACTCCATCGCCCAGGCTGGAGTGCAGTGGCACAACCTAGGCTCACTGCAACCTCTGCCTCCCGGGTTCAAGCGATTCTCCTGCCTCAGCTTCCTGAGTAGCTGGGTTTACAGGCACCCACCACCACCCCCGGGATATTTTTTGTATTGTTAGCAGAAAGTGGGGGTTTCACCATGTTGGCCAGGCTGGTCTCCAACTCCTGACCTCAAGTGATCCGCCTGTCTTGGTCTCCCAAAGTGCTGGGATTGCAGGTGTGAGCATTGTGCCTGGCAACGAAGAGGTTTCAATAAAAGAACTACTTACAGACAGGTAGGCTGGGCTAAGGGGTAAGCAGGGATGTTAAGGCACCCAGAGAAAAGCAACAGTGGGAAGCAATTACCATTCCTAGGGCTAAAGGAACAGAAGGAGGAAATAATCTTACAGAATCCAGTAAGAGCCGGGAATGGTGGAGGAGGGATCCGCAAGAAAGGAGGCTAGGTTGGGCGTGGGGAGGGGTGAGCAGCTAGCTGGCTCAAAGCAGGAAGAGAGTAAGGAAGGAATACCCTGACTTCTCTCTCTTCTAGCATATATGATCTCCGGCTGGTGTCACCCCGACTAAATCTCAAGGAAGCCAAGGGGCAAGGAATGCTGGAGATGCAATTCTTTGGAATGAAGAAAGGCAGAGATTATGGTAGGGGTGGGGGCAGGAGTGAAAAATAACCTTCATAATCCTGTAGTTCCATTCCTTAGAATATATCCCAGGGGCATAATCAAAGATGGAGGCAAATAATTATATACAAGAATGTTCTTCACAGGGTTATGTATAATAGTAAAAAAGAAAGAAAGAAAGAAAGAAAGAAAATAAGCTAAATTCCCTATGATAAAAGGATAAACTATAGTATATCCAAACTTTGGAATATCATCATGACACAATAAACATTTTTAAAGAATCTGTGATGATATGCAGAAATGCTTACAATAAAATGTTAATTGAAAAAAACAAAGACACAAAACTATATGCACAGTATTAACCCAATTCCTTGAACATATATATGCAAAAGGAAAAACACCTAAAAAATGTGAACAGTATTTACTTTTGATGATGGGATTACTTTTTTTTTCTTAGTAGCTTTCAATGTTTTTCCCTTTTTTCACATTAAGCATATAATAGTTTTGTGATCAAGGAAAAAAGCCAGTGCCAAAAAGAAGAGCTTTTCTTATTGGAATAGACTCTGCTCAATTGAAAATATTAATAAAGAACACACAATTATTTAAGGGAATTAAAATCAGTGACATGAAAGGTGAACTTCAATCTGTCTCCGTTTGATATCTGGACAAAAAGTGAAAGAAAAATCAGACAATGTTTTTTTTTCTGAGACGGAGTCTTGCTCTGTCACCCAGGCTGAAGTGCAGTGGTGCGATCTCGGCTTACTGCAAGCTCCGCCTCCCGGGTTCACACCATTCTCCTGCCTCAGCCTCTCAAGTAGCTGGGACTACAGGCACCTGCCGCCACGCCCAGCTAATTTTTTGTATTTTTAGTAGAGACGGGATTTCACCGTGTTAGCCAGGATGATCTCAATCTCCTGACGTCGTGATCCGCCTGCCTCAGCCTCCCAAAAATCAGTCAATTTCTACATGATATTAAATATCCAGAGATTTTTAGCCCCGGCGACATGGCAAAACTCCATCTCTACAAAAGTAGAAAAAATAGCCTGGCATGGTGGCACATGCCTGTTGTCCCAGCTACCAGAGAGAATGAGGTGGGAGGATCACCTGAGCCTGGGGAGGTTGAGGCTGTAGTGAGCCAAGATTGAGCCACTGCACTCTAGCCTGGGCAACAGAGTGAGACCCTGTCTTAAAAAAAAAAAAAAAAATTATATATATATATATATATATACACACACACACACACACACACACAAACACATACATATATATACACATACATAGATATTTTAGATGATTTTGATTCTTTACTACATTTTTTCCTCTTCACTTTAGTGACAGGTATGAGATCAGTTCAGCTTTAACTGGACTCACTCATCTTGCAACTCGGAAAAATTTAAGAAAAAAATTTTTTTTCCACAACTGTAGCGTCAGGCATGGTGACTCACACCTGTAATCCCAGCACTTTGAGAGGCCAAGGCAGGCGGATTGTTTGAGTCCAGCAGTTTGAGACCAGCCTGGCCAACATAGCAAAATCCGGTCTCTACTAAAACATACACAAATTAGCTGTGCATGGTGGTGCACGCTTGTAATTCCAGCTACTCAGGAGGCTAAGGCATGAGAATTGTTTGAACCTGGGAGGCCATACAGTGAGCTGTCGGCTGCAGTGGGGCCAAGATTGTGCAACTGCACTCCAGCCTGGGTGAACCCCCCAAAACATTTTTTTACTTGGTACTGTCCATTAGCCTTCCATAAAGCTTTATACTACTTTTCAATTTACACTACCAATAAAAAGATGCTAAACCTCACTTACAATCAGGAAAATGCAAATTAAAGTAACAATAGGACACCATTTTTTTTCCCATTTGGGTTCACAAATGTAAAAAGGTTGATAATGCAAAGTATGGAGGGAGATAGAGACATTTGTCCTCACGTAAAGGTTCTTTTAACAATGAGAATCTACACATTAGGGAGTGTTCCTGAGAGACATTAAAAGTGATTATATTATGCTAGATTGTTGTGATAAATAAACAAACGACACTTCTGTTACAGGATCATTGGTTATTTTATGTGTGCTAATAGCAGCCCTGCTGTTAACATGTATCCACTGAGCATTTTTATCTTGTATTATTATTTTCTTTTCTTCTTTAATTTTGTATTTTGTGTATCATTGTTTTCTAATCACTAATTCATTAATTCACTAAGTAGACATGAATTTCTCCATTTTATCTTCTATTATCTTTTTTTTTTTTTTTTTTCATAAAAGAGACAGGGTCTTGGTATGCTGCCCAGGCTGGTCTCAAGCTCCCGGGTTCATCCTCCCACCCCAGCCTTCCAAAGTGCTGGTATTACAGTCATGTGCAACTGCCCCTGGCCGAATGTCTCCATTTTAATAGCTACAGTTTAGTTTACCATTTACATAGCACTTTCTTATCAATTACTTCCATTTATCTCTGCTTCAGTGACAGTGGGAGTCTGTCTTTTTTCAGATGAGGAAATTGAGTCTCAGAGAAGTTAAATGATTTTCCAAGGTCACAGTCACTAATAAATGGAGGGGCTCAGGTCCTCTGACTCCCAGTTCCACTAGCTTCCCACTTTCTCAATTGCTTTTCAAACAAAGCACAGTGGAAGGCCTCCCTAGCTCTTCTATGGAGTTCAAGTCAATCTGAAAGGAACGACAAGGGGCAGAATGGTGCAGTGGAGGATACAGTTAGTTGGAAGCCTGAGAACTGTTTTTTTCTCTACTCTGTGCTTCTCCCAGTTGTGTGACCATAGGCAAATCATTTAGCCTCACGGAGCCTCACTGGCCTCTTTAAAAAAATAAAGATGAAGAGATGACACTTGCTTACCAGTGTTGAAAGCAGAGATGATGCCATGCAGTTCCTCCTAGCTATGAGGTGTTTTTTTTTTTTTTTTTTTTTTTTTCTGTTTTTTGTTTCTTCTGAGACAGTCTCATTCTGTCACCCAGGCTGGAGTGTCATGGTGCGATCTCGGCTCCAACCTCTGCCTCCAGGGTTCAAGTGATCCTCCAGCCTCAGCCCCCAAAATAGGAGCGGGCCACACCACACCTGGCTAATGTTTATATTTTTAGAAGATACAGGGTTTCACCATGCTGGCCAGACTGGTCTTGAACTCCTGGGCTCAAGTAATCCACTTACCTCAGTCTCCCAAAATGCTAGGATTACAGGAGTGAGCCACCATGCCTAACCACCTAGCTGTGAGATTTTGAGCCAGACTTAGACTAGTGCTCCTCCTCTGCTCATGTATCTTACAAAATACCACTTCCTGCAATGGATTTAGTCTCTGCAAATGTGAACTCCTAACAGACAAACTCACCATATAATTAATGATTTCCTTGATTGGGGTCTTAAACTGTTCCCTTATCTTTTTTTTTTTTTTTTTAAGTATTATTAGGTAAACTTGCTGAGGGATAGGGAAATCCCAAGAGAACAGCAGCAAATTGTTTCAGGTAGCTCACTGTATATGAAAAGGTGTTTTCTGCCTGGATCTCTATTTGGTGTGGCCACCTACATTGTTTGTTGCCTATTACAGATTTTTACAGATTTTATTATTACAGTTTTTTTTTTTTGTTTGTTTTTTGTTGTTTTTTTTTTTTGAGACAGGGTCATACTCTGTTGCCCAGGCTGGAGTGCGGTGGCATAATCTCGGCTCACTGCAGCCTCCGCCTCCCGGGTTCAAGCGATTCTCCTGTCTCAGCCTCCTGAGTAGCTGGGATTACAGGTGCCCGCCACCATGCTTGACTAATTTTTGTATTTTTAGTAGAGATGGGGTTTTACCATGTTGGCCAGGCTGGTCTCAAACTCCTGACCTCGGGTGATCTGCCCGCCTCAGCCTCCCAAAACACTGGGATTACAGGCGTGAACCACTGCACTCGGCTTATAGTTGGTTCTTTATAGTTCCAATTTCCATAAGCCAAAGACTCTTTTTTTGTTTGTTTGTTTGTTTGTTTGTTTGTTTGAGACAGAGTCTCCCTCTGTTGCCCAGGCTGGAATACAGAGGCACAATCTCAGTTCACTGCAACCTCTGCCTCCTGCGTTCAAGCGATTCTCCTGCCTCAGCCTCCTAAGTAACTGGGACTATAGACTCGTGCCACCACGCCCGGCTAATTTTTGTATTTTTAGTAGAGACAGGGTTTCACTATATTGGCCAAGCTGGTCTCGAACTCCTGACCTCGTGATCCGCCCACCTCAGCCTCCCAAAGTGCTGGGATTACAGGCACGAGCCACCGTGCCCGGCCAAACCAAAGATTTTACAAGCTGGAAAGAGCCTTAAGAGATCACTTGATCCTTTCCCCTATCTTTGAGCAGGTAAAATATTTTTCCACTTAGCAGAGGAAGCTCCCAGTGCCCAGAAAGCCTGAAAGTTATTGAAGGTTTCACAGCCAGCAAGTATCCTCATGCTGCAGGACTTATTCCATTCTTGCTGCATGACCATTTATTAGTAATCCTGACTCTTCCAGAAAATTGCAATGAAAGTCAAAAAGAGTAAACTATATGATCATTGGTTGTTTACTTTTTATCACACATCATGAATTCTTCTAGTCCTAACCATATTTTGATGCATTATTTATAAGAGCCATCTGGTCAGAGGTTCCTGGAGAAAACTCTGGAATTTTAAAAAGTCTGCTTTATTTTTTCCAGGAAACACACTGCATAACTCCAATCTATCCTTTACTGGCTCATCAGGGACACACAAGGCAATTTGGATTCTTTTTTTCAGTTGAGATATAACTTACCTACAGTAAAGTGCACAACTTCTTTTTTTTTTTTTTTTAGACAGAGTCTCACTCTGTTGCCCAGGCTGGAGTGCAGTGGCATGATCTAGGCTCACTGCAACCTCCACCTCCCAGGCTCAAGCAATTCTCCTGCCTCAGCCTCCCAAGTAGCTGGGATTACAGGCGTGCGCCACCATGCCTGGCTAATTTTTGTATTTTTAGTAGAGGCAGGGTTTTACCATGTTGGCCAGACTGGTCTCGAACTCCTGACCTCATGTAATCCACTTGCCTTGGCCTCCCAAAGTGCTGGGATTACAGGTGTGAGCCACCGCGCCTGGCTTTTTTTTCTTTTTTTAAATTATATTTTTTAGATGGAGTCTCGCTCTTGTTGCCCAGGCTGGAGTGCAGTGGCGTGATCTTGGCAGCTCACTGCAACCTCCGCCTCCCAGGTTCAAGCAATTCTCCTGCCTCAGCCTCCTGTGTAACTCAGATTATAGGCGCCCACCACCACGCCCAGGTAATTTTTGTATTTTTAGTAGAGATGGGGTTTCCATGTTGGCCAGGCTAGTCTTGAACTCCTGACCTCAGGTGATCCGTCCGCCTCAGCCTCCCAAAATGCTGGGATTATAGGCACGAGCCACTGAGCCTGGCCAAAGTGCATAACTTCTAAGTGGACAACTCAATATATTTTTACACGTGTATATACCATATAACTACTACTCAGATCAACATATAGATTGTTACTAGCACCTCTGAAGAATCTTTGTGCCCTATACTAGTCAGCACCCTCTAGGGATAACCACTGTTTTGACTTTTATCACCACAATTTAGTTTTGCCTGTTCTTGAACTTCATATTAATAGAATCAGACAGCATGTACTCTATTGTATTTGTTTTCTTTCACTCAACACTATGTCTGTGAAATTATTAACCATATTCTAAAGATGCAATTCATCTTCTGGCTCAAGTCCTCAGGGAATCTGTCAAAACCAGGTACATACTATGCTAGCTATACACAGCTATGCATAGTCTAAAAACAAGCAGTTGAGAAAAGAACTTTCTTAAATGACTAAAATAGAATAACCAACCTATGCTGCTCTTGTTGCTTTCTACTCTTGCTTCATCAATTTCACTTTCATCTCTGCTTTGAAATGGGATCTGATCCACCCAAGTATTCTCTTTTCTTCTCCCACTAATGGATAAATAGCTTATGCAATTTTCCTTACTTATTTATATCCAGCATTCCCCATTAATGCTCCACAATCATTGGTCCAAAAGGTATAAATGGCCTCAAGCTATAATTTGATGCAGCCCTCTGTCATCAGCAAGAAAAGCATTACTGGGGCCAGGCGCGGTGGCTTATGCCTGTAATCCCAGCACTTTGGGAGGCTGAGGCAGGTGGATCACGAGGAGGTCCGGAGATCGAGGCCATTCTGGCCAACATGGTGAAACTCTGTCTCTAC